>NC_068346.1:36983372-37303416 GCF_014633365.1 Diospyros lotus
CAGTTAAGCCAAAGAGCTGGTAGCATTACTGGGAGTTCGCTCAGTTCTGCGATCTGAGCTCGGGTCTTAGCGACGTATGACCTAACGAGCTCAGCTTTGGGTCTATTGGGTTTCAGGAGATTAAGTTAGTTTGTTGGGTTGAGTTCACGTGAGGCTAGTGGAAGTGATCGACGTATACGTCTATGGGTAGACGAGCAAGGCCAGCCCAAGAGTTCAGATTTTGAGATGTGAAATGGCATTCTTGGGTTTCAGGGTAGAGTGTACGTGCTAAACTTTTGGGAGTTGAGGCAGAAAATTTTGGATGAAGCCCACAGAGCTAAGTATACCGTGCATCCAGGAGCCACGAAGATGTATCGAGATCTTCAGGAAATCTATTGGTGGCCTGGGATGAAGGCCAACGTGGCTAGGAGGGTGGCACAATGTGATATATGCCAAAGGGTAAAAATTGAACACCAGAAACCCGCATGGTTGATGAGACCTTTGGAAGTTCCTGAGTGGAAATGAAAACATATCACAATGGATTTCGTAACAAGATTTCCAAAGAGTCGAAGGGGCTGTGATGCCATTTGGGTTGTGATAGACAGGTTGACAAAGTCAGCGCATTTCCTACCTACGAGGATGGATCAACTGGTACGAAAATTTACAGAACAGTACGTAAAGGAAATAGTACGACTCCATGGTGGGCCGGTAAGTATAGTTTCAGATCGGGACCCGAGGTTCACCTCGAGGTTTTGGGAGAGTTTGCAGAAATGCATGGGGACTCAGCTAAAATTGAGTACGACTTATCATCCCCAGACTGACGGGCAATTAGAGAAGACAATTTAAGCACTTGAAGATATATTAAGATCCTGTGCCCTTAATTTTGGAGAAAATTGGGAGGAGCATCTGTCATTGGTAGAATTCACGTACAACAATAGTTACCACGGCAGCATCGGGATGGCTCCTTATGAGATTTTGTATGAAAGAAAGTGTCGGTCGCCTATCTGTTGGACTGAAGTAGGGGATAAGAAATGGTACGAAAAATACTTATAACTGATACTGATTTCAATATTATATTAAAATATTCTATAAAATTTAGTGTCTAACTTAAGTATTGGAGTGTTTGTATGGAAATTGTCATGCGTTATTTCATCATTCTTTTTCTTACAGAATTTAAGTGATTTGACAATGTTATTTCTAATAAATAAATTTATTATTGTGTTTAACCTACAACCACATAAAAAGTTGAATGAATAGTTGAAGTTGGTTTATTTCGCCATAAATAAATATTTGAACATTTAGGGATACGAGTTTAAATCTTGTTAATTCACTTAATTTTTATTTTTTTTAACAAGATACATAAAAATATTTTAAAAAATACTTTATTAATAAAATTTTGTACCATCAAAATATAATATTTACTTATATAATGATAGTAATCATACGAATGATTGTGCCGAAAGTGAGGGCATGTATGGAGCAAGGGTAGTTATGGTAATCCATGATTCTATTACATCAAAAGTCAAAATCCAAAGCTTACATATTGAGTCAACCATAAAGAAATTTATTTTTTAATTAAAAGACGAATAGTAATAAAGCCAAAATGTATTATTACTTTATTGGTTACACTTACTTTATTGCTAATTAGGTTAAATGTATTAGGAAGTGGTAAAGCTGAAATGTATTATTTAATTCGGACATTCATGAGATTTTTAATAATTAGGAACCACAATATGATTAAACCCACTTTGTTAATTACCATAATCTTGATATTTATTACCATCATCTCAAACTTGCTTCAAATTACATTTACTATCATATGATCTTTGTAAGATTATTATATTCTATTAATTTTATTCGAGTTGAATGAAACCAAACTCTTATTGGTAAGGCTTGGAGAGACCCAAATGAAATATGGGTTTGTCACATAATTTCAATTCAAGAAAATAAAAATGTTACACAAATTCTTAAATTTGACATTTGTAGTGGCACTCTATATTGATGGTTAAATATTTAATGATGATTATTCATATTGATTAATAAATAATCAATTTATGAAGATTATTTATCAAATTTATTAGTGACAAACTTATTTGCGAGTATAGCATTTGTCAATTCATAGTTTGTGTTATTGTCAAAAATTCAACAAGTAAAATTTGTACAAGAATAGCTTAAGCTATGGTAGAACTAGGCAAAGAATAAGATTAAGAGAGTTAACTATTATTTAGGGGAACTCATGTTATTTTTTTTTTGGATTACGTCTTATTACTGGCGTTCTCAGCCACCCCGCCTTTAGAGCTATACTGAGGAGATAAATCGATGAATGTGTCTGAATGATTAGGGTGGTAGGCCTTGACACCACTAATGTCACTTCTAAAATCCTCTCGCAGAAGGAAACATTCTGCTTCCTTCAAGAATCAAACCTACACTGAGAACTCCCTAACAAACTTTCAATCTACCCTTTTACCACTCCGCTATGCCTTGAGAGGACAAACAATTGTTTGGAAAAAGCTCCTGCAAGACAATAATCAGGAGTTGTCAAGGAGAAAGTGTTAGGAACTCAAGTCTCAACCCTTGAGGTTTGGGACACACCCGGCTTGGACAGCAGCCCGGGCATTGGCGCAACAGGCGAGAGTTCTCAGCAACCCGATAGCAGTGACAAGCATGCTGCGCCAAGCGAGGCTCCGCCATACCAACCAGTGCACCAACAGGTGTCATCTGGGGTCGCAGCCCAGCACCAGCATGCACAGTCAGCCCACAGTGTAGCCACAAGGGGCCAACCTAGCCCAGCATGATGAAGCCCACCAGACCTGGCCCATCACAGGCCCAGTCTAGCAAGCCCATCAGCCCATTTCGTCCAGCCATCAGATGAAGACCAAGAGCCAAGTCAGTTCACTTGATCTGGCTCCTTTAATAGATACATAATTGCATACATTATGTATTTTCTTTAATTGCTCTTTTATTTTCAGCATTCATGTATCTCTTTATTTCCAACATTGATGCATTGCATTATTGCTTGCATTCATGTAGATGCTTAAGTTACAAATCTGCATTCATGTACTTAGGCATCTAAAGGGTCATTGCCAGCCACTATATAAGGCTTTGATCTCCTTTCATTTGAGGCTAATGAGTAATCAAAAAACGTAACTAGTGAAGTGTTCTTCACAATCCTGATTTCTACCTTCTATCCTGTGATAGTTAGGCAAAAATCACCCTTCCGGGAACCAGGGCATCCATCATTGGTGCTCTCGTTGAGAGGTTTGCCATCCTCTCTTTCGAAGCTCTGGTGCTTGGAAGACGTTTCCAGAAGTTGTCTATCCAACGGTCATCCAACAATGACGGGATGACAGACGCACAAGGACCGTATTGAGAATTTGGAGAACATAGCCAACACCATGGACGAAAAATTCTCACGATTGGAGCGGACGCTACAGAATCTGACCATCTTGGTGGAGCAGCAGCAGCAACAAGCGCCAAGGCGCAACAATAGCCGCTCATCTTCCCACAGGCAGCGATCTGTGGCATCAGCTAGCCAGAGGTCCAATTCGGGCTCTGATGGTGAATTCGAGACAGACGCACGAGGCGGTAATTGGAATCCCACAAGCACCAACCGGCCAGCCTTCAAACCACGCCTACAATTTCCCACATTTTCGGGTGAGGATCCTATCTCTTGGCTCAATCGTGCCAATTTATTTTTCAAGTCACAAGACATGAGCAGTAAGGAAAAGGTGGAGTATGCCGCCTATTACCTTGAGGGCGAGGCGAGCCATTGGTGGCAGTGGCTGTCACGCACCTATGACAACCAAGGCAAGGGCATCCGTTGGAAGGATTTTGAAATGGAGGTACGCACCCGTTTTGGCCCTACCGGCTTTGTGGACTATGATGAAGTCCTGTCAAAGATGCGGCAGACAGGATCCTTGAGGGACTACCAGCAGGAATTCGAAAGGGTGGCCACACAAGTTGAAGATTGGCCAGAGAAGGCCTTGATCGGGGCATTCATTGGGGGCCTATTTCCGGATATTGTTGCAGAAGTCAAGCTTCACCAACCCACCACGATGCGCCAAGCAATTGATATTGCTCGGCTGAAAGATGACTAGTTGCGCTCCATGCGCAAGGCGACTGCGCACAAAGGGCCTGGCACGGACGAATCTAGTTCCAGCACGCACGAGGGAAAGCCACCGCTTGTGCCACAAGTCGCAGGTAGCAAGCAAATACCGCCTGGAGTCCGAAGGCTATCATATGCCGAGATGCAGAGGAAGCGAGAGCAAGGCCTTTGCTTCAACTGCAACGAAAAATTTACCATCGGCCACAAGTGCAAAGTAGCCCAATCTTTTTTTATCGAGGTAGATGACCCACCAAAGGAGGAGGAAGATGAAGAGTCACACCCACACATGCCTTTTAACATGCCTGCAGCCAACAACGAGATGGAGCCTAAGGATCTGCCAGAGGCGTCCTTTCATGCGCTGACAGCATCCATGGGGCCACAGACTATGCTAGTGACAGCATGGCTCAAGGGCACAACCATCAGTTTGCTGATAGATAGCGGGTCGACTTGTAACTTCATCAGCACCCAAATGGCACACCGACTATGGATTCCCACAACCAGCATTAAGCCTTTTAACGTGCAGGTTGCCACCGGAGAACGCCTCACATGCACACAGCAGTGCAGGGCCGTGAGTCTAAAGATTCAACACGTTCCAATTACTGTTGATTTATTTTCCATACCATTAGTCGGGATGGACAGTGTGTTGGGGGCGCAGTGGTTAGCCCAACTGGGCAAAGTTGTGTTTGACTACAAGCAGATGGCCATGGAGTTTACCTTAGCAGGCCAACAAGTGTGCTTGGCTATGCCAGTTTTTTCGCAACCATTCGAGGGCCATACTGATGCCAGCGATGTAGGCAGGGGCGCAATGCTTGTGCAGCAAGGCCCGCCAAATGGCCTACTGCAGCCGTTACCCGTGCCTAAGCAAATCTGGGAGGACCGCAACATAGCACCCAAGGACGAGACTTGGAAATCCATTCAGCATTCAGCCTACCAGTTTCCTCACATGCACCTTGAGGACAAGATGCTTCCGAAGGGGCGGGGAATGTTAGGAACTCAAGTCTCAACCCTTGAGGTTTGGGACACACCCGGCTCAGACAGCAGCCCGGGCATTGGCGCAACAGGCGAGAGTTCTCAGCAACCCGATAGCAGTGACAAGCATGCTGCGCTAAGCAAGGCTCCGCCATACCAACCAGTGCACCAACAGGTGCCATCTGGGGTCGCAGCCCAGCACCAGCATGCACAGTCAGCCCACAGTGCAGCCACAAGGGGCCAACCTAGCCCAGCATGATGAAGCCCACCAGACCTGGCCCATCACAGGCCCAGTCTAGCAAGCCCATCAGCCCATTTCGTCCAGCCATCAGATGAAGACCAAGAGCCAAGTCAGTTCACTTGATCTGGCTCCTTTAATAGATACATAATTGCATACATTATGTATTTCTTTTAATTGCTCTTTTATTTTCAGCATTCATGTATCTCTTTATTTCCAACATTGATGCATTGCATTATTGCTTGCATTCATGTAGATGCTTAAGTTACAAATCTGCATTCATGTACTTAGGCATCTAAGGGGTCATTGCCAGCCACTATATAAGGCTTTGATCTCCTTTCATTTGAGGCTAATGAGTAATCAAAAAACGTAACTAGTGAAGTGTTTTTCACAATCCCGATTTCTACCTTCTATCCTGTGATAGTTAGGCAAAAATCACCCTTTCGGGAACCAGGGCATCCATCAGAAAGTCCCTATTTATATTTCCACAAGAGAGTGACTCGACTAGGTGTGAAGTTCTTGTCAACGTGAAGACTATGACTGTTCGGGAAAACTTTCTCCTTTTATCTGCTCAAGCATGAGAAAGTGCATCTTCTCTGGGAGAACTTTACTTCCTCCAGATGATAGGCTACAACAGTTTGTGTTGTTGGATTGTTTTTTTGGGTATCTGAATGTATGATTTATTTCCCATAAGTTTAGTTTGGTTGGTGAAAATAACAACATTATAATAATAGCATTCAACTATTGTTTACAAGATTGTGTTTACAATACCAATCCTCTCTGCCAAACAATCAAGACATATTGTATACTTTGTTCTAAAAATAATGGCCCCTTTGGACTTTGGTTGCTTTCAATTTCATCTTCACCAGCAAAAGGAGAATTGATGAAACATATGATATGGCTGCCTAATTAATCTTCAGTAACCTCCCATATTGTGCTGATAGTATCCTGTTTGTTGTATCCTTGCAAATCCAACTTGCCCCTGCATCCCATCCCTCGCATATTGCTGCCACATTAGCTGCTCTTCCACTAGCAGTCTCTGCTTCTTCTCCATCTCCGACATCTGCACGTAAGACGGTGGAGGCACCACTAGCGAGGCCTCGAATGGATCGGCGCTACTCGATGTCCCCGTATTTCCTTTCGGTGCCGGCAAGGCCAGCATTGCCGGCCTCCCGGCCGATCCAAACGCAACGCTACTAGCACTGCCCGTAGCCGAGTAACCTGAGTTGGCCATTGCTTGTATTGTTTCTCCTTGTTGATACATGCCATTGAGCAGCATCATGTCAAAACCGCCGGCCAGCGAAGGTTTCTGGCTCTGCAAATGGCTCGCCGATTGGACCAGAGCCATCTCCCAGTTCTCCGTGTCTTTGAAGGCTTCCCAAGCCGGAGCCGGAGCCGGAGCGCCATCAAACAAAGCCAAAGCGAATTGATTTCCTCGTTCTTCGCTTGTCAATGCGTCTCCAGCCAAGTTCAACAGATCAGCTTCTTTCTTGGGCTCTTCCTCTTTCTCTGGTTCTGGCTTCTCCTCCTCCGCCTCTTCCTTCTCCGGCTCCTCGTTAAACCCTTCCGCCGGCGGCAACGCCTTGATCGCGTTCATGTCCTCTACGGTACCTTCCGACTTCTTCTCTTCTTCTTCCTTGGGTTCATCATTCTGTTCAAGCAGCAAAAGCTTCTTGTCATGCAGCGACGCGGACTTGTCTCGGATGAAATCGTCCATGACGGCCAGTTTCTTCTTTGTGATTCGCTCGACCTCGGGGTATTCGGAAGCACGTGCGACTCCGGCGTGCTTGCACCAGCCGTAGAACTCATCTAGCTCATTGAATTGCTTCGAAAGCCGGCAGAAGATGTCGTAGACTTTGTCGGCGTCACTGATGTCTAACCCCGCGAATCGATCGACTAAGACGTTGAGTATTTCTATTACGTCGTAGTATATCTGGAAACTTTCTTTCACCATGGGATAGAGCGCCATGAGCACCACCCTGTTATCCTGCGCCGCCCCTGTGTCGCCATTGAAGCAACAAAACCTCAGTACATCCATATACTGACTTTTGTGAAGAAATTCTATGTACGATTCTCAGATAGTTGTACGAACCTCTAGGCTTGCACGCTAGGAAGCGCTCAATGAGTTGCATCAAATGGTGGATTTTGTTAAAAATGAGGTCAATATTCATCTCGGAGACCGACGCGGCTCTGCGCTGGGATGGGCTGTCCTCCTCTTCGTCTTCATCGTAAGCGCAGGCGCTGAGCTTGCCTCGCCGGCCCTGCATTCTGAACTCCAGCCTTTCATCAAGGTACATGGCGTACGTCCGTACAAACGCCGAGTAGTCCCACGAATTGGACCTCGAAGAGTCCCGGAAATCCGACAAGTTCAGGAGGCGAGTCCCACGCCTCGTGGCGAAGAAGAACTCTTGCTCGTAGGCGGGGTCGCCGTCGATGAGGAGGCGGTGGATGAGAATGAGCGACTTGAGCGCCACGATCCAGTTCTTGGTCTTGCAGAGGCGCCGGGAAATGGTGGAGACGCAGGCGCTTATGTAGGTGCGCGAGTAGCAGGTCAGGCTTAGGATCTCCCGGACATGGCGCTCCTCTGACGGGTATTCCTCGTGGCGGGTCACCTTCACGATGGCCACCTCGAGATCGGAGAGGCAGGTGCTGTTGCCGACCTTGGCCAGGCTTATGCTGGTCTGATCCTTCACTGCTCCGATGGCTTTTCTTAACTTGCTCGGAGCCATTATTGCGAAACGAATGCTGATCAGAAATGAAGATAAGAATTAATTGTTGGCAGAGGGCTTCAACTGTGCGATTGGATGCAATAAGGAAAGGAAAGAAAGGCGAAAGAAAGAAAGCCGGCGGCCGGAAAAAGGAAGGAAGACGAAGAGGGGTCTTGGTCTTCCTTTGGCTCCTTTCTCTTCTCCTCTGTTCCTCTCTTTCTCTTCCTCTTCTCGCTATCTGATTCTTTCTCCTTTCCTTTCTTGGCTATTCAGGTGTTTGCTTTGACTGAGAATGGATATTTGATCTCTCGCCCACCATCGGTTCGCCGCAATTTTAGCATTTTCCTAGAATTGGAATGCCACCAGCCGTCAGGGAGAGAAGCTAGCCAACGACCGTTGTTATTTGCCTTCAACCTAGTTTCCGTTAGATTATTTTAGGATAATGTTTATCTAAATAAATATTTATTACAAATAAAAATATCATTCTTCTTATTTTAACCATTATAATAATAATAATCTCTCTCAAAAAAATTTGACAAATAACTCTCATAAATTGATATGATATTAGATAAAATTATTTTAAATTTATACATTAAGTCAATTTGTGAATATTGTTTATCAAATTTAGTTATGGATATAAAATTTCTTTAAATTATTTATAATTATTTAGAAACAATCATTTACTTAGTATTATATTTAAGTGATATTCTATACATGACACATAATATAATATATGTTAACATACAAGTAGGGCCGGACCTTCCATGAGGCCCATAAGGCGGTTGTCTTTGGGCCCATGAATATTTAATTATTTGGGGGTCCATAAACCTCCCTCTCTAGTAAACACCCAGTACCCAAGTAATCCACCGCCCATCCTTTCCACCCATTGCAAATGTGCCTCACCTTGCCCTAACCCCTTTCTGTATTACTCTCGCTCGTTTTTGCTAGTTGCCTTTCTCTCGCTCTTCGTCGCCATCATTGGCTCTCTTCTCGGCCGCTCGCGGCTCGCCCTCGCTCTTGCTCTCGCTTCTCACTACTCTGTCGCTCGCTGCCTTTCTCTTGCTCTCTGTCACTCGTGTCCTCGTCCTCGCTCTCACCATCACTGGCTCTTCCCTCGGTCGCTCGCAGCTCGCCCTCGGTCGTCCGTCGCTCTCTGCCTCTCTTACTCCGTCGTTCACCCTCGCCGATGGTGGCTCACTCTTGCCTCTTTCTCCGTCGCTCGCTCACTAATTCTCTCATCTCTCAATTGCTGCCGATTGATTCAAATTTGCTTCTCAAAGGCTTTGACTTCACAATTCGAATGTATTTTATGAGAGCCCATTTTTATATTTCGCCTCAAGATCATAAAATCTCATGTATGACATTGCATACAAGTGTCGTTTCAAATGTCAAATTCATTTGGGTGATACTGACGGTCTGTCACACGCAATTGAGAGTTTGGGATACCAATAAATCATGGAAATGAACCTATTCAAGGGGCTAGACCCCTTTTCCCTAGCTTCGCTTCGTAATGAACCTATCCGTCCACCTAGAATCGTAGAGCAAATTTACTGAATTTTAGAAAAAGTGAGATAGTCTGGCGAAGGTGTCACCGAACTCTCCAGTCTCCAAGTTACAAAAAGAAAACAAAACTTCATAACTGTACACTGCAATGCATTAAACTTTCAAATTCATTTATGAACATTTCATACAACTAAAATGAAGAATTTGCATTTGCCAGTCGGATGGTAAATTGAGATATAGGCGAGATAGAATGGAACACTGAAACAAATTTATATATGTATACATATAGCTTTTCTTGTAACTGTAAATTCAATTGAAAGCTCCACAAACACGCCTAATCTGACCTTGCGAACCTGTTTTGACATCAATCGCCCCCATTTTCACGATCGACTCAACGAAATCCGTCTCGAAGAAGGGACCGACGAAGGGGCTGAGCAAGCCGAAGTAAGAGTCCACCACGGACCTGGTTCCCTCATCGTCGTACAGCCTTGCATCGGACTCCAGCACTGCAAATCCACCGCGAATGTTCTGGAGGATCTGGTTGTCGAATGCCTGCGCGCTGCCTCGATCAATCGGTAGCCGGACGTTCACGTCGCCGTTCTCCGGGCACCGAGATTTTAGCTCCTCGAGGAACTGTGCGTTTATGGCCGGATCCGACCCGCCGCCGGGCCTGAAATTATACAGCCTCCTCGTCATGAAGAAGCACGCCGTCGTGCCGATCGTATGTGCAGCTGAAAATTTTCTTCACAAAGTTATGAATAAGCAGAAGCTATATTTATTATATTTTATTTTTATTTATGTTCACTAATAAATTATTTAATTATTAAAATTAAAATATAATAAATATATTTTATCTAAAAATAAGATATTTTTTTACTATTTAATCTTTTTTTTTTTCAAAGACGGTTTCAGATTATTCAATCGACTCAAATATTAAACTAAAATTTTAAAAAGGTTTTGTCAACGAATTCTCTAATACATTATTCGTTAAGATTCAATAAATAAATAAATGTCAACTCATCTAGGGTTACAAGTGGGTCAGTGACTTAGTGTTTAATTTGACAAAATCTCGATCAAATTCGTTTAGTAAGATAAATGATTCAATCTTGAATCTAAGTTCGAATCTCGATTTATAAAAAAGACAACTTTAAACTTAGTAAAACTCGTGAACACGTTCAATTAAATCTCGTGAATATTAATATGATCAATTATAAATTCATAAACATGCTTGATCAAAAAGTTTATGAATAGCTTGTGAATAATCTCGTTTATAAATATATTATTAATTATAAAATTATTAAACTTTAAAATATTATAATAATAGAATTAAATTGAATATATTTAAAATTATTATATATATTAATTTCATCATTTAACATAATATATATATAATAAAATAAAATAATATATTAAGTTTAAACAAAATAATATGTTCTCACAAGCCTGAGCTCAAAGCGCTCAGGTTCATGTTAAGCTTGAGCTCGAGTTTAGTTCGTTAAATTGGTTCGTGAGTTGGGCATGAGATTAATAACTTTTAATTCGGCTCAATTCGATTGTAATCTTAAATTTATCTTCACTTGTTTAAAACTAATCAAATTTTATTATTATTTATGTTTGATATTAAATACAAAGATTATAATCTTTATATTAAATGTGAGACACAAATAACAAAAATATTTAATTAATAAAATAAATTAACATTATAAAAAACTGAAAAAGACAAATGGAAGTGATTAATGAACAGCAGTTAGAGGTTGGTAAAGCACATCTGTCGCACCGTTGGCTTCCAATTTAATTGCCGATAAGACCCATATCCATACGCCCTTATTAAATATTTGGATTATTTAAATGTGTGTGTTATGTGGTGCCCCCTGTAACACACCGACGCCTCTCCTTCACCTACAATCCAAAATCTTAGAAGGAAGAGGCTCAGGTGCCCATCAAGAGACCACCAATGTAACCTTAGACTAAGGGCACTTGATTGATTTTATATCGAGAATCTTGAAGTGATCTTTTCTTAAACTCTCTCTTAATATTATTGAGGGATGTTTTTAAAAGAGTTTCATGAGTTAGGAGATTTTCATGAAATATACAAATTTGAAAATTTTTCTCTAGACAATACAGAAGATTTAGAAACTTCAAGAGATGTGATTTTTAGATATTATCCACACAAGATCGTGAAAAATGAGTCAAACATATCTACAATATTCTTGCTTACGAATTTGGAAACATGTCTAATATGCTCATGAAAGAATGTGATTTTTTTCAAGTATCATATTTTTTATAAATAAAAGAATTCTCTTCCAATTAAACTATACTTAAAACTCTATACTAACTATAGTTTTACTTATTCTACACTCTAAAAAACTAGTTTAAGTATCGGAAGGTTTGTGCGAGAGACTCATTTGTGCCCTAATTAATTTCTTCCTTGTAGATCGCCTACAAACTTCAATCGAAATACTCTTTTACTGTAAATAAATTTATTATTGTATCTAGACAATTATTATTATTATTATTATTACTATTAGGAGGACAATATTAATCATTATTAAAGGACAATAATTAGTATTATCCTATACTATCATTGCCCACGCGTAGGCAGTGCCACAACCGCCAACTACTCGAATGCCACGGGAGCTGCATGAATGAGAGTGGCAGCGCCAGCGCGCGCGCGAGCGAGCGAGAGAGAGAGAGAGAGAGAGAGAGAGAATACCAGTAAGAAGCACGAGGTCCTTGTCCGAGAGGCCCTTCTGCAAGAACCTGGACTTGAGTAGCTGAATGGAGTCAGATACATCGGGCATCCCATCCGCCATGGAAACATTCGAAACCATTCCATCCCTTCTTCCTGTAGGCACCTGATAAGCCGGACCATTTGCCTGCACTTCCATTCCCATTCCCCCACCCACCAAATTCATCAAAACTACATATCCATATATCTAATTCTCATAAAATCTCTAGAAAATTCTGCCAAATAATTAATGAACTGGGAGGTACGTTTATTTTGATCGATAATGGAGAAATTGAGTTAATTGGGAGTGGGTTGAATACACACCAAGGCCACGGCATCACGAGCAGCCAAGGCCACGATATCTGCGCAAGAGACCACGCCGGGGCACGCCGCTTCGAGCTGGGCCTTGGCCTGGTCAATTACGTCGAACCCGCCAACGCCTTGGTGGCCAAACGCGTTCCTCTCCGCATCGGGGCCGTTGTTGATGAGGATGGAAGCGTCGCAGCCGTGGACGAAGCAGTCGTGGAAGTGGAGCCGGAGCAAGACGGGGGCGGTGTTGGTGTTGGAGGCGGCGGCTTGACGGACGACGCTGCCGACGATGGCCTCCGCGTCTGGGCATGTCTCCGCGTAGAACCCCACTCTCAGCTGCGCCTCTGAGATCCTCACAATGTAAGTCAGCAGAATAAGCAGAATCACTAGCCCCATTCTTTAACACAGTAGATGGGTTCACAGAGAGATTGGGGAAATTGGAGAGAGACAGAGGGGATAGAGAGAACTGGTTCTTAAATAAGAAGGTGCCACCAAGCGAGGATGGAGGTGGCCATGTGTCAAATTCAATTGATTTGCATGTGCTTTCTTTTCTTTTCCTGCCCTGTTATTCTCTTTCTATTTTTGGAGATGAGGGAACAAAAGGATAATACAAAAATATATAATATATAATATTTTTTTTTCTAAACTTTGTCCAAATATTATTTGACCTGTAAAGGTGAGTCCTATATCCATCGATGTATCCAATCAAATCACATCTTGATATGAAAAGTAAAATAAAGTAATTAATAAGTAATAATAATGTATAACAGATAAAGTATATTACTCTCAGAATTTATGTTTTTATACATACAAAAACAGATGTACTGTAAAAAATTGTGGATGCATATAAAAAAGTGAGAGTTTCTCAATTTAAGTCGGAATAGGCCAAATACATATTTTAAACTTTGTATTTATATAGTTTTTTTTATCTAGACATTCGAAATTTTTATTATTTTATATAATTTTGAATCAATTACACATTTCGATAAATTTATTTGTTATAAGTATTTCTTGTACCACTCCTTATGAGTTGGACACGATTTAGTAGGTCGGTCCAATCGCCAGAAACCCAATAAATCCAAGGCTAAACTCGTCAGAACAAGGTCACAATTGAGACTCGAGCTCAGATTGCGAAACCAAACGAGCTCCCAACTCGCTGGCCTAACCGAGCGAGCTCTCAGCAACACTTCCAGCTCGCTGGCCTAGTCCTTTAGCTCGCATAACAACAAAATCGCAAGGCAACTGAAAGCTGGGACCTACTTACTTTATTTAAGGCAAACTAGATCCCTAGTAATACGAATCTCACTCCTGGTTTTATGGAATCAATAATGACATCTTGTCTCCATAATATTATCCTATTATTTTGGATTTTATGTAAATTGTAAACACCACACATTATAAATAGGGGTCAAAAATCATTGTAAAAAAAAAAAAAGAAGAAATGATATAATGTTTCTCTGCCAAAATACTCAAAAAATAGTTGTGAAGTGGGCATCGTTCTGGCCGAACCACGTAAAAATTTCTCGTATATGTTCTACTTTGTTTCTCCCCTTTACGTTTTGGCTTATTTTCTCATTGTGGGCCTACGAATCATGGTCGGCTAATTCCGAACGTCCACATTATTTGTGATAATGAATTAAACATAATTGAAGAATATAATTAAAATAATAAAAAAATTAAATATATAATTAACTTGAAATTAAGTAGACCTTTCTCGGTGCCTACATATTGAATCAAACAAAGTGAATCAATTGGTTGTGTAGGGTTGGTAATAGTTCGGTTTGGTTTCAGTTTTTGCTAAAATCATAACCAAACCAAACTTAAAATACTAAAAGCAAAATCAAACCATTAACCCATTAGTTTTAAAAATTAAAAACCATAATCAAACCATTCGATTTCGGTTTTAACCATAATTTTTTAAGTTTGATCCATATCAACAAATAAAGACAAACTCTTGCAAATGACATTCATAAAAAAATTTGATAACTCCACAATAAATAAAGACAAACTCTAATAACTCCACACGCTAGACTGAAAGTAATCTCCCCAAATATTGGCTGCCACAAAATGTACCTAAAACAAATTTGTGTCCAATGTTTGACAAGTATACAAAGTTAGCAAGTAAGTGACCAAGGCCAAGTATCAACTCAGTATAACCAAATTGATGGGAAAAAACAAATTTATTACAAACCCACCACTGAAGCCATTGGCAACAACTCCTACATGAGATTAGAAACTTCTCTTGAAAGATTTCATCAAGGGCTCTAATCTGATGGCATTGCCAGAAACTAGGCTATTCTTAATTTGGGTTCAGTTTGATTGAAAATTATATTAACCGATACTATGTTTAAGTCCGCCATATAATTTTCAATTCATTGAGGCAAAACAACATATATCATGATTGTATCCAAGAAATAATTTGATGGTCCAATCATGGTACAAACTTAAGAGTATCGTGGAACAAAAATAGCAAGAAGAACAAGTGGGTTGCAGAATTTACTAATCAATTGCCTCTTCTTGGTTCATATAGTGATTTCCCCCGTATTAGTAGAGGATTGGTGATCAACCATCTATGGATGTACGAGTCTAGTTATTGGGGAAAAAGAAATTCTGGTTTCTGACCTACTCCTTCTACCGTAGACAACAATGGAATTGACAATCTATCTAGTTTTTGGGTAACGAAACTTCGAAGCATTTGCTTCTAGAAAAAGTCCACCCACGCGACGCGGTCCGAGTCTTATGAAAAATAAATCCGTTTCAGCGGTCATGGGCAAGAGAGACAGAGAGCGAGGGCGAGCGAGAGCAAGCGAGGGCGAGCAAGAGAGGGCCAGCGAGGGCGAGCAAAAGCAAGAGAGAAGCAGAAAGCGAGGGCGAGAGAACAAGCAAGAGAGATGAGGCAAAGAGCGAGAGGCAGCGAGGGCGAGCGAGAGAAAGAGGGGCCGAGTCCTAGCAAGAGCAAAAGGAGTCGAGCCCTAACGAGAGCAAGAGAAAGCTAGCGAGAGAAAGCAAGAACAAGAGAAAGGCAGAGAGTGTGGGCGAGCGCGCGCGGACAAGCAAGAGAAAGGATGCAGAGAGCGAGAGGCAACGAGGGTGAGAGACAGTGAGAGCGAGGTCGAGAGAGAAAGGAGAACTAGAAAAGAGAAAAGGAGTAGAAAATGGGAGAAAGGTTTGCAGGTAAGGCAAGTGGGCTAGGGTGGGCTAGACTCGGGTGGGTGGGTTGTATATAATATATATATTATATATACATATTATATTATATATATATTCAGTTTGGTTTTGTTCGGTTCGGTTACCCACACATTCGGTTCGATTTCGATTTGGATTTTGGTTTAGTTTTAGTGAAAATCATAGCCATTAAAACAGTGTTCAGTTTTTTCTCAAATCAAACCATTACCCAATCAAACAATTTTTAACCACATTAACCGATTCGATTTTGATTCGATTCCCCACAATTTCGATTGCAATTGCCATCCCTAATTGTGTGTTCTTCTTCACATGATCGTACTCTAGACCTTTGGCACTAACAACCATGGTGGCTTGCATTGACTCCCCTTTTTGACCAAGATCAGGAGCTATTAAAAGAGTTAGGTGCCCCCGCCTAAAGAAGCGGCTCTATCCTCTAATTTGCTCGAAGGGTGGAAGAATGGGACCTAAAATCTCTACTTTTGGATTAACTTAGGATAGGGTAGAAGTATAGTACCTACTGAGGGCATTTTTAAAAAACTCAAAAGAAGAGTATTTTTGTTATTAGAATAAAGAGTGAGTGAAATGTATTCTATCGTGTTATGTAGAATGAATGAAGGAGAAGTTGTTTCTATTTTAGTCTCATTAAAAATATCTTTACAAATTGGGCACTATTCCTTAACTTAAAATGGGTAAAAACTTGTCCCCATCTCCATCATAGCATCTTCTGAGTGTTGGTTCGGCTGCTATAATTAATCCAATTGGGAAACTAAGAGCCCTTAAAGTTAAAAGTTTTGTCCACCCACCATCACATGCTTAATGCCATGATATGATATTTATTTGTAACGCCTCCACTAAATGTGCCAATTAATTGGTCTCCCAATTGGGTAAGCTATCCAAACCAACACCATTTTAAGGACACAAGTAACCCCTAAATTTTGTTGTTGTTAAACTTAAAAAAAAAAAAAATTGTTAATTCCAACATTATATTTTCACACAACCCATATAAATATTATCTCCACATTCAAATTGAACTCTGTGACACTTTGTATTATATCAATTTAAATATATAAAATATTAATACAAAGTATATATTTGGTGTTAATATTGTCATCATTATTTTAATAACTCAACTTTTACCATAATTAATTCACAATGTTATTTGTAGATTAATTTTTTACGAGATAGAAATGTTTTTTCAAAGAATTAATAATATTTTTTTAAAAACTATTTAATATTATTATATAACTATAACCCTAGATCCATCGCACATGCTCGAAAATTTGGATTACTACAAGGTCGAGAAATTGATTTTGCCCCGTGCAATTATTAATAATCTGTACATATACATAAGACCAGAACCCGAATTTCAATCCAAGACTCACATATTCGACCCGCTTAGTCAAGGTGGTGCGGGCCGTGACTTATAGAGAAAGTAGAAGACTCCAACCAAAGACTGTTAGTGGGGATTCCTCGATTTTCACGATTAAAAAAACGATTATGTTCTCCATTAAATTTAAACTTTTACAAGATTAAGGTTAAATTGTCATCATACAAAAAATAAAGTTTTTTTTCATCCATTTTCATTCCATTATGTGAAAAGGAAAACATAGGAAATTTAGTTTCATACATTCCCTTCCAAGAGAGTACTCTCGCCTCCACCCACTTTCAATTCGCTATTTCAAAAATAGTTCGTCCGTCATTTCTATCTATAGTTTTATTATTTTTCGGGTGAGGACAATTTTCAAACTGCTGGATGGTGAATCAAACAAATTTAATCCAGAGGGCCTGTATTATTGACTTTATTCGAAGGCCCTCCATGGTTCAAGAAAGTACACAGCACTGATGAATTTAGCAACATGAAAACATTGAAAGTTCATGAGTGAGTGAAAACAGAACCAATGAGAGATGTCTGGTTGAAGAACAAAGTAGCCGAGTGATATTAATATACCACAAAGCAGCTAATCCTCCCATTATTACTTCAAATTTGGAAATAGCTTGGGCGCAACCTGTGTTCCAGAACAGTTTCAGTTTCAGGGTGAACTCATTTGCACAGATATAAATAAAATGAGAAAAGGGAAAAGAACAGGCTTTTACGCATTTGTCAACACAAGACCAATAATCGAAATACTGTCCTGTGCAGTGCTTGCTCCCAGTTTCATCGCCCTCGATCCTTTTTATGCATGCCTGTAGAAAATGAGATCCATTCGGGTTAGTAACAACATTGACTACCGCCCTGCTTCCCCACCCACCCGAAAACTTGCAATAACTTGCATTGTTAGCTCCTATCTATGGATGCAACAACTATTCAAAACAGGTGGGAGTTGCAATAACTTGCATTGTTCACTCACGCGTGCAATGGTTAAAATTTTCAACTTCTTCTTCCTCCTTCATCGTGCCGACGACCTCTCACCTTCCTCCTCGTCGTTGCCAACCTCTTGCCTTTCTCGCCGCCGCCAACTGACCCCACTTTCCCCTCCGTCGACCAACCTCTACCCTACCCCGCCTCCATCAATAATGACCTCTTGCCTCCTCACCACCGCTAACTAACCTCTTGCCTTTCTCTCCGTCGACCAACCTCTCCCCTACCTTGTCACCGATCGACTTCTCGCCTTCCTATTGTCGATCGACCTCTCGCATTCCTCCTTGCCAACCAACCGTGGTCCCTCATTCCTCCTCACCAACTGACCCTGGTCTCGCCTTTCTCTCCACCAACTAACTCTGTTTGAGGTTGAATTGACCATGACAGCAACTCAGCCCAATTTATGTTTGTGAATCGACAACGGCACCAAGCATATTTGTGGTTGAATCAATTCGTGTTGCATGAAATGTCGATTCGTGTTCGTGAATCGATGGCAGCTTAGCCTAGTTTGTGTTTGTGAATCGATGGCAGCACTGAGCAAATAGAGTTGTGAATCGATGACACCGAGTACCGCGGGGGGTCTCCGTTGTCTTCACCTTCCTCCTCCACAAGTGCAGGGTCGCCAGCTCCAACCTCCATCATGTCCACTGCCACCGACCCCACCTCTTCTCTTGCAACGTCGAGATCTAACTCCGTCGTGCACCACATCATACGTGGTGCCCTCTCATTGGCCTTGGGGATCCACGTCAAACCGCATGTAACTCACGCACAACATGTTGCCCAATGAGGGTGTGTTATTGTTACAAAATCAGAAGTTGAGGGGCACAATTATTACAAAATTAAAAGTTGAGGAGCATAATAGGTCAAACTTAAAGTTGAGAGGGCCAAATGACCAAACTTTCAAAGTTGAGGGGCATTTTTATGGTTTTTGCCAATTAAGAACCTTACAAGTTTTAACTTTACAAAGAAATGGAAAACCAATTAACTTTATATCCATCAGTTGTTCCTCCTCTATAATACATTTTACTTTCAAAAAATTATAAAACCCTATACTTCCAGCTTATTTATGAATAGAGTTTCCTTAAACAAATAGGAAGACTTTACGTTCACATTTCTTTTCCTAATGCATAGTACTAAAAAAAATAATCTTACTCTTAAAAATGCATTTAAAATTTTTTTTCCTAGTTTTTTTTTTTCCTTGCTCTAGATAAAAAATGTCATAAAGGCCTTACAAAAGATATTGCCATATATAAATATGAAATGACCAAGAAGCCAGAATTCATGTAATCAACCCCAACTAGTGGGATTAAGGTTTGATGTTTTTTTTGGTGTTGCAACATCTTAATGTAAGGCCTAAGCCCTACCCCGTATGTGAGACACAAACATTAAATAATGCAGGTATGTCATCTAAATCAAGTTAATAAACACTAGAGGCTAATTATAGCTACTATTCCTATAGGACTATCAAACAATCATTAGTCTAGTTGGAGCACCAAGCTAAGGAACTTCTGACAATGGTGATCACATTCACGTGTATGAACTCTACATATATTTGGCAAAGCATAAATATAAAGTAACATAAGAGTAAATAACAGAAGCAATCTAATTATTTTATAACACTCACCTAGTTAGTGGCTGAGCCAGAAATTTTTACCTGGGTGGGCAAAAATTAAATAGCAAAAGAAAATTTGAAATAACATCATACAATCCCAATCAAATATTACAATCCCAATAAACAATCTCAAAATAACTGTCATGGCATCTGATGGAGAGCTAAGTGGAGGAATGACTGAAGGAGGATGAAAGGCAGCAAGCTACTACCGTCCGCCTACCAGGCTACCAGCAAAATCTCCTTGAATGCAAAAAAAAAAAAAAAAAAAGCAAACCCAAGATCTTTCAAGAATGCCTCAAAATGCAGTCCCAAAATCCTTCAAGAATCCTTCAAATTGCAATTCTAAAATTCTTAAAAATACCCCAAAAAATCAGTCCCTAAATACTTAAAAAAAAACCCCAAAAATTCAGTCCATAAATCCTTCAAAATAGCCCCAAAATTCAGTTCCTAAATCCTTCAAAAAAACCCCAAAATTCAGTCCCTAAATTCTTCAAAAAAAGCCCCAACCTTAAGCCCCTAAATCCTTTAAAAAAGCACTAAAATTCAGTCCTAAATCTCTTCAAAACATCCAAAATAGAAAAAGAGATGTTGAAGAAGGAAAAAACACTACCATTGACCAACGTCTAGCGGCCAATTTTTCTTGATCGGCAACGGTGAAAAAGAATAATGAAAGACCAAGGAAGTGAAAGAGGTGGAGACTAAAGACTTTTGAATGTTGTGTTGAATACATTTTGTGACTTTTGTTTGTTATTTTTTTTAAAAAAAATTAATAATTAATTTTAACTAACTAAAAAAAAAAATAGAAATTCAGGGTGGGCAATGGCCCACCCTTGACCATATGTGGCTCTGCCACTGCACCTAGTCACCTGAAATAAGCATCCAAGGACTCGAATTGATGACTTCAAAAGTAAATTTATAAATGTCAAATCCATACAAACTCCCATTTCCCATTTCTTTTTTTTTTTTAACCCATAAATTTTGAATTTTCATCTGTTATACTGGACAACTCTTGTTTATTGCACTATTACCCTACACGTTCAGAACAGTGTATTAATGAGCAAAGCATGTCTGATGTCATGACAAATCAAGTATAGACAGCCAGGGCAACCAAAAAAATCTTATTTTTCAGCCCAAGGTGCTAGTTAATAGTGGGGACTTTCAGGAAGACTCAACAGCATCTATATCTAAAAATTTTGAAAATGTAACAAGCATATCAGCTACCAGAATTTGTAAAGCACCTGATATTCAAGTAAAGGTTTCACACATTTTGGCTTGCAAGAATCTTCAAGGTACTTCTTTGGATCAGCAAGATCATCATCCGCCCTAACATGAAGAAAAAATTACAAAAATAAACTTCAGCTGATAAAGGTAACGTGTTAAGTGAGAAATTAAACCGTAAATTTATTTTATGAACACCTATAAGTATAGATTTCATAATTACAAACAATAGCGTGAATTATATATAAATTTCAACCTAAACTAAAATTATAACATTAAATTCAAAAAACTAAACCTAATTACTTGAAAATGCTAGTGCCTTTAACCTATTCTACAAGCACTGTTCTAAATATGAGAAGTAACAAGGTCTAGTAAATCAAGTTTCCCATCTGGTATATGTAAAACTCATAAAAGGTACACAAAAATTACCCTTTATCACCTTGCAAATGGCATTTCACTTTAGCAAAAAAATACCCAGATAGCAAGGAACATGAAGATTTTAACAGAACTGATGCCCAGGCATGTAAATGTAATATTCAAGTTTATGTACTGAAGGTTTAATGTTTTTAATTGCATTTTTTTTTTTTTTTTGGCCTAAATTTAACGAGAATAAGTTAACACACTTGATGTTTATCTTAATTATTCATTAAGTCGGGCAATATAATGTTCTATAGTTGGAGGAAGAACTAAATCTAATAATTATGAACAAGCATGTTGCTTACAGAAAGAAATGGCAAATTTCAGGATCTCTTAAAATGAAAGAAATAATACCCACATGGAAATTGAAGGGAAAACGACCAGTCAGGTGCAATGGATCTCGCTGGAAACAATCACCTGAAAATAATACAACATTACGAAGGAATTAATAATGAAGTTAATTCAACAGAACAAATCGACCAAATCCCATGAGATATAGATTCAACTTTATCTGCAACAACAATCGAACTATATAAAAACTTAACCTATTCAATCAATAAAAGTGTGCATCCAATAGATGCCTCCGTGTGTGTGGGAAGATAGATCTGGAAGAGGAATTGAAAAATAGATTGGTGAAATTAGAGAGTATAACGAGGAGGGGGAGACGAGAATGGGCGTTACCTTTTTTGGGTTTTAGCCGCAGGCTCCAAAGGATCAACAACGGAAAGGAACGAAGAAAGAGAAAGAAAGAAAGAAAGAAAGAGATAGAGAGAGAGAGAGAATAATGTGGAGAGGTTCGAGTTGTGACTGAGTACACAGATCTAGGTTCGTTATAAGTGCATTGGGGCCGAGTTGGTGGTCCCAACAGGCCCAAGTCCTATTGGGCTAACCCGAACTGGACGCATTTCGGGCCCTCAAACTCAAATCACAATCTCTTTTCTATCTTAGAGTATCTTCTCAATAATATACTAATAACCTACGTTGGCGTTCTTTCGCCTTTTTCGAAATGTTTCTATTTTTAAAATATCAAGAAATATTTTTTAATTGCTTTTGTAATTTTAAAAAAAAAATTGTGCTCATTTTATAATAGAAAAAATATTAAAAACGCATTTTCTATTTGGAAACTCATTTCCATCCATGAATAGAGATGAAATTTTTTCTGCCTCTAACTCAAATTTTTTTTTTCTAAACTTTGTTTTCAAAATTTGTTTGAATTCATTATGCAATTTATGTTTACTTTTAGATTGAATAATTATTTTTTATATTAAAAATTATATTTATAAAAAAAAAATTCTTTATTTCTTTTATTTATGTGTTTCCCTCGCATTTCCATTTCTTACCTTCTAAAAAATAATATTTTTTAATTTTCATTTTGTATCATATTTATTTTTCATCTCCATTTTCATATAACGTAATTATTAATGACCCCTACTACCTAACAAAAAAACTAAATAACTATTAAATGTCCCTTCCATTAAACCCTAAGTCATCCTTCAAATGATAACCCATACCTAAGTCATCGTTCGAATGATGACTCATCTTTGTCAATCTATGTCGTCAATGCCTTCTTTTGTTTTTCTTTGAATATTTCTTGACCTGTGAAAATTCAACTCTAATATGTCCATATTACTTTTATTCATTTCACTTAATTTCATTTTTAAAACTTCTTCTACCCCTAAAGTTACCTTTTTCATACCTATTTCTTTTTTAAAAACTTCTTAAACCTTTTAATGAGAAAAACTAATTCATCTTCACTTTTAGTTTTTTCTTCATCACTTGAATCTTAGTTGAAGCTCATTAGATTCCTTTTCTTCAACCTGAATTCATGTTTTATCAAGGACCCAAGTAGATCATCCATAGAGTGGTGATATGGACAAGCTACAATAATTATAAGTTTGAGAATTAGATGAAAACGTGTTCAGAGTTTGTACATGAAGTGAAAAGGGATGAAAGCATGAAATATATGCAGATTAAGAACTTTGAAGCATGCCACTTATTAACTTTGTCAATATGGTCTTTACTGTGAATAATGGTATTAGATACCATGCTTCCAGGCTGATCATCAATAGAGTGCTGCCTCTCGTCCAAGTGCCCTTTTGATCACCACATGCGCATGGTAATACTAAAATGCAAAAGGAGATGCATAATCATGTAGGGTCATGCTCTTATTCACCAAATGCATTCATATATTTATCATATGCCTTGCTTCATGCTTCAAGCAATACTCTTTCAACTCTACTTCAAAATTTCTTACCACGTCTTTCCACCAAGGCATACATGAAACTTTTAATTTTCTTTTCTTCAAACAACGAATACTCTTTGAACTCACAAAAGAAAATGAATTTCTTTTAGGGGAGAGGCTTTTAGCACTACCTACAGAAGAAAGGCGCCAATACAAAACCAGCATCTCTTCAGAGTTCAACAAGAAAATGTGAGAAGCTCAGTTCAAAAAGATGTTGTCTAAGCAGTAGCTTGCTTCTTTGAACCCTTTTGTTTCTTATCTGCATCTGCAGCTTTTCTTTTGTCTTTTCTTTCCCTCTTCTTCAAGGCAGTCATCCGGGCCTTCAGAATAGTTGCATAGGAAGCTTGAAATCGTTGGTGATCCTTTGGCCCCACCTTTATTGCAATAAACCATGAAAAAAACACTTGTTTCGTGAATATATATGCATGGCATCACTACTTTTAAATCACAGAAACTCTTTAAATAAATTATAGTCATAGGAGAGAAAAAAAGCCAAGGATGACTCCAAAAGGGTAACAGATAGAACCATGCAAGTGCCTAGTTTTACCAAATCTAGTAGTTAGGACCTAGACGCCCACTAACAGAAAAAACTTTACCACTTAATTTCAAACCAAACATAGTTGTCCATCCACAGATGCAAGTTTGGTCAGAAGTGTTTAGTTTATGAATGACACCACTAACCCATTGCACTCACTAAACAGCCAGCACAAGAAAGAGCACCAGAAAAATGAAAGGAGCCCAGTGTAGCAGGGTGGAAGTAATGTAACAGATCACAATATTTATTAATTGAAAGCTTATTAAGCATAAAGAAAATGAAAAAGAAAGACCAAGTGTATAGACAAAAAAGACGACTTCAGAATCATATCCTAAAAAATTGGCCACATGAGTTAAAAGCTTTCTGTAAGGAAAGGAGGTTCCCACCTGATATGCCCAAACCTTGTACGAAATGGCCTAAAAAACAGAGTGCATGTAAACCATACCTCCTCACAGAAATTAGTAACTCGAAGACATAAGGAAACCTAAGCAACTCTTGATTAGGGTAAGCCTACCTCCTTTTTCATCTTCTCTAAGTACAAGAATTGTCCAAAAGAAAATTCACTTAAAACTTGTTAACAAGCAACATCTTTACAAACAAAATTAAAACACTTATAAAGGTGTTTTAAAGTTATAAGGAGAGGAAAAGGAAAGTAAATTAAGGCTCAACATACTTTCATTTGGCAATTCATGTATTCTATTTAATTATCTGTACTGGCCATGCTGATGAATAACAAGTAAAGTGAGATATAAAAATCCCATCAATATTTCAACTCAGCTATTTTTAAAAATTTTAACACCATATTGTTTTGTTATTTTTGCAGCCTTAACTGGTACCAACATGGATACAGACAGCATTAAATCCTAAACCAACTAACAGCACTAGGATAGTGATGTATACCCAGCTATCCATGTTGAATGAAACTTAAATATTGATCATCTATACTTTGAAATTCCACAAATAGATAACAAACAAATCTTTAAATACAAGTTCAAACCCACAAAAATAGCCTTTTAGAGTAATTACCGAAGTTGAAATGGTTTTCTTGCCATTGGTTGCACGAACGAGGCATCTATATTCAATTTCATTGCCAGCTGATGCCATCTTGTTTTTCTGAACCTTTGACTTCAATGATGCTATATAGACAAGACACAAGCATCTATTAGACAATCTAAATGCAGTGACAAACAACACATAAAAATGTAAAAGAAGATAGCTTACAGCGTTTGAAAGTAACCCAAACTGAGCCTTTCTCTGTGTTGTGCTCAAACATGTTAGTTAGCTCATTTAGAAATGGGTCAGTTTGTAGAAGTACCTAAAGAAACAATAGATATCAATATATCAATACAAAGTCCTCGATATTAAAGATCAGCATAGTTAACGAAATACATGCATATTTAAGTAGTAACCTATATAAGAATATCAGATCAATTCAATTATGTATCAAATTCTCACTGTTTATTCAACATCTTAACAATTGTATCAAATCACAGAGTATTAAAGATGCATGATTTGGAGAATTATCAAAATTTGAATGCCTTATTGTCTTTGCTAGAATTAGAGATGCATGATTAGGAGAAACATCAAGATGAAAGCACATTGTTATGGAAGAAATGAGAAATTAGTTGACATATGTCAGGGTCTCAGCCTGACAGATGGTAAATTCTCCTTCGTGAGGAGAATTAGGGTTGGTTTTGAGAGAGAAAGAGAGAACAAGAGGGAGAAAAAGAGAACGAGAGGAAGAGAATTGAGAGAGAGAGAAGGAATAGAGAGAAATTGAGAGAGGGAACAAACTGTAAATTCATCAATAGTTCTTTATTATTAAGAGGGAAAGCCTTTATATAGGCCCATCCTCAACCGTTACAACCGCTTACTCTCTTGGCTCCTACTGTTACAACTTCTAACAGCTTCCTGTTATAACCCAACAGCTTATTGTTACACTTCTAACTACTTAATAACCGTAAGGGTCCTGACAACATAAAGGCACACAATAATGTAAAGTACAAGGCCAAATCCATGGAACAAATAAGATTTGGGGAAAACCCATATGTAAATAAGGAGGCAGGAATGGTTGGGGCAATAGTTAAGCCAGAGATATAATCTTGGTTTAGTCTCATTCATCTCTGACAAATGTTTCAAAGAGAATTTTCATCTATGTATATATTTGCCGGTTGCCAGTATTAATATCTTATCCATTAGAGTCTAGGGGACACTTATTAACTCGGTAGTCAAAATAACTTGTAGAAGATTTAATTTTCAAGAATAACATGAGTTTATCAACAAAAAAAAAGAAGACATAACATGAGAAATTAAAATTCAAATCCCTACAATATAGTGAACTACCCCATGGAAGACAAATGTATCATATATTTATTTATAAATATAGTCCTTGTGTATATAAAATATAGAAACCATCTTCTCCATTAAGAAATTTCAAATAATAGAGAGTTCCCATGCTTTTGGGTTAATTTCCAGCATAAAGTAATATATGAACTACTAGATTAAATTAATTGGGAAAACACAAAAATGTCAAACAAAATACCTCTAAAATCATAGAAATAAAACCCAAAAAGATAAAGAAACAAAAAGGAGTACAACGTTGCAAGAATCTCAACATCAATAATTGCATCAGATTGTTAGATAACTGGCAAGTTGCAATTCATGTAGCCAATCAAAAGTAGCGGTATTACAACTTCTTATTAGTTTGCATATGGTTTTCATATCAAACATGTCTTCCAAAATTTAAGAGTCCAATTATCACAATCAATGCTGCCAAACTTGGTTTGTACAAGTTGGTACCATCGACATGCACTGTATCAAAAGAAATCTAGTACAAAATAGTAAGGATTTTCTTTTAGCTAAAATATCAGTTGATACAAAGTTAACAGTGCAGGGACAAAATCATCCCTGCATCATCCTTGCAAAAAGGATGAAATTTCACTCCTGGAACAAGGGGTGACAAGGTCCCTCTTGCAGGAATCATCCCTACAACAGGGGCTTCACTACCCTGTTGTAAGTACCTCCCTACAATAGGGAGTCATGCAAGGACGTCCCTGTAACAGGGTGTCTTGCTGGGCCATCCTACATAAAATTATATATAATATATTATAACATTACAATATAATACCTAATGATTATATAATGATATATTTAGGCACGTAATACTATAACATTATTTGCTTATCTTTAATCATTTATTGCATAAACAACTTCTATAGAATGCAAATGATTTTGAGGCATTGTCATGCTGTTATGTTAATTATGTGATTTAGACATGCTATTCACAATAGGCAATGCTTATATATGTTTCCATAATGGCATTCTTGTATAAATGTTTTTACTGTAATTGTATATTTATTATGTATTACATATCATTAATTTATTACGGCAATATATCAAAGATGGTACACCCGGTACCTGATGTCAATATCAATACCTTGTCCAGTATAGTACAGACGATTATAACCTCAATACATTCACTTCTCAAAATTGACGTCAAGTAATCAAATCAGGCTATTGGGAAATGATGGATTAAGATGAAAATGAAAAACATATATTAGTCCATGTGTGTCAGTATATTATACAGCATCTATAAACAGAGAAAGGGAGAGGGGTTACCATGCTGTAACTTCACTTCAAGACCTGACCACGAAATCCAAACCCCTTATGAAGTAAAATCTCTGCTACTGCTGTTACAATTCCAATGACAGTTGATTTAGACTTAGCTAGCAACTGTGCACGTGCAATGTATATGCAAAAAAAGAGATATTGATTTTCTATCTCCAAACCAAGTTTATTGAAATAAAAAAAAAAGAGATGCAAAACCAATTTCCACTGTTATCAAATTCCAACAAAGGAAAAGGATAAAAAAGACTCATGAAAAGTGTGCCAAGTCTACGAAAAAAGAGATACAAAACCAATTTTTGCTGTTATCAAATTCCAACAAAGGAAAAGGAGACGAAAGACTCATGAAAAGTGTGTCAATTCTTCTAGCACAGCATGATTTCAGTTCTCAGATCAGAGCCCTAGGCCCCTAGATGATTTTGGAATGAAATGGAAGCCTAAAACCACAAACTCAGTAGCACAGGCAAGAATGCAAGAAGGCACGAATGAAAGCACTGATTCACCAAAACCCTAATTGAGCTTTAACTGTGAGCCCTGGCCTTCAATTTGCAGAAAGCCAAGAATGAATGCATAATTGAGCTTAAATTGCCATCCCTACCAAACCATAAAATCCAACAAATCAGCAGAAACAAGACGAATCAATCTCCTCAAAGAGAAACAGAGATAGAGAGGTATACCTTGTCAATTGATTAATGCCAGTTTGCAAAGAACGTCGCAATAGATAAATAGAGAGAGAGAGAGAGAAGAGAGAGAAGCAACGGAGTGAGATAGGAGTGTTCACGGTTTGGTTTGATCAGTTTTTAACATTTTCAATATGCCAAACCGCATTTGTGGTTTTCCTATAAGACCAAACCGTACGGTCTGGTTTGGTGAGCGAAAACTGCACCACATTTTGCAGTGCAGTTCGGTGAGGTTTCCACGGTTTGTTGAATGTTTGATTTTTGCGGTTTGTTTTCGCCGTTTGGCGTGAATCTAGAAACCCAGTTTTTTTAAAATCACAGTAATTTATAAATTTTGAACTTTGTGCACATATAGAAATGGGACCTCATGTAACTAAAAGTCAGATATGTATTACATAGAAAAATCTCGACTACAAAAATGTGCATTCGAGTGAGCATGTTTTTTACATATGTCCAGTAGGTTGCTCCACGACTACAAAAATGTCTTGAGAGAGAGAGAGAGAGCACTACAAATGCGCCAAATTATATAAGACTCCAGCTGATTGAAGCACAGTAAATAGAAAAAAAGCGGGAGCTCTATTCCTGATCAACTGCAGAAACTAAGATAAATTCCCAAAAATGAAAACCCTAATTCTCGAATTTCCTTCTACATGTACATTTTCCCATTAAATAACCAATCTAATAAATGAATTTCAAGACAAAACCCATTTTTTTCACCCCATTCCCAAACCAGACAGGAAAAACAAGCCAATCAGCCTTCAATTCTTTCACTTGCTTTTGAGAAGATTCAATATTTTTGTGTAGAGAAGGTGTTGCCTTTCATTATGATTCTATACATGATTTATACACCAAGAGTTGCTAATTCTCGGCAAGAAATTACAGCTTTAAAACCCATGATTTATGGCTAAAAATATGTCTGAAAATGAGTCCTAAAATTATGGAGTTGATCATTATCTTCAGCGATTTTCTCTGCATATGTTTGTCCATCTGTTGTGCCTTTATCTTCAGTAATTTCAGTGATTGTTTTCCCATCTATTATGCAGGGAGATGTGATTTCCTTAACAGCTTTTTCCTATCTTTCATTTTCCGTTTTCCTCTCCTCATCAAATCCAAATCCAAATCCAAACGCAACGAAAGCAAAACAGATGAAAATCCGTCGATTCAACGTACCAGAAGAAGGAGCGCTCAAGCACGCAAGCTTCGTTCGTCCTTTCCCCTTCCTATATATATATATACAACCAGTAACGTTTACAAGGATTAAAACTAGGAGAAGAAGTGAAGAACGAATCGAATCAATTCGATAGCGGTGATTGATAAATACCTCTTGAGTACTTCAAATCTGGAACTGAGATGCGTGAGGTAATTGATCGAATGATCGGTACCCTGCTCTCTCTATCTCTCTCTCGCAATTTGCTACGATGGACCGAGGTGGCTGACGACCGTACTCCAGCGTTGCCAGCGACTGCAAATGAAGTTCGAAGAAGACGAATAGGAAGAAGACGATGGCAGAGTAAGAATCGACTTAACGGCGGGCGGCGACGATCGGCCTGGTGGGTTAGAAGCGGCACCGCTGGTAGAGAGAAGAATGAAAGGCATTAGGTTACATGCCTTTTATATTTTATATATTTTATTATTATAATATTATTCGGACAACTCGATTCAAAATCTAAACACCAAATCTCTAATATGCAAACTGCACGGTTTAGAAATTTTTTAAACCGTACCAAACTGCTCACCCTAAACAAAAAATCGTTTTTTTTTAAGATGCGGTGTAGTTCGGCCAATTTTCAAGATGAATCGATTTTTTTTAACACCCCTAAACACAAAAGGAGAGATGAATTGTGAGAGGTTGCTAGAGCAATACACACTAGCACTATAATTAGATGAAAAATGAGATATTGGTGCTATTAACTAGCACTATAATTAGATGAAAAATGAGATATCTGTGCTATTAACTAGAGCTGTCAAAAGTTGGGTCATGACCCTCAAAGCCCCATCCAACCATGGCCATCAAAGCCTCAATTTAAATTAAAACTTGCTAAATGGTTGGGGCTTTGGAGCCCATGGCCCAACCATTTGACAACTCTAGTTAATAGCACCAAAATTCCATTTTCCATCTAAGTCCAATGCTACTGCCTGCTACTCCAACTACCTTTCACTATTCATCTCTTGTTTTGTGTCTTTTCTCTTTCCATTGCTCCTCTCTCTCTCTAGCAGCATTCTCTGCAAACAGGCGTTCGTCAATAGACAAGGTATACCTCTCCATCCATGTTTCTCTTTTTACACATTTAATCGTTGTTTTAAGTTGATTAGTGGATTTGAGTTGTTTTGGACCATCTAGGATTTTATTCTATCGATGATATTTGAATGTGTTTTCTTGAGGAGATTGATTTGTCTTGTTTTTGCTGATTCGTTGGATTTATAGTTTGGTAGGGATGGCAATTTTTACATCTTTTTCTCAAATCAGTTCTCATATCTTAGGCATTTTGTAAATTGAAGGCCTGGATTCACAGTCAAAACTCAATAAAGGTTTTGGTGAATCAATGCTTTCTTTCTTGGCTTCTTGCCTGTGCTACTGGGTTTGTGGTTTCAGGCTCGCGTTTCATTCAAAAATCATCTAGGGCTCTAACTTGAGAACTGAAATCACGCTGTGCCAGTACACTCGGCACACTTTTCACGCACCTTTCCTCTCCTTTTCCTTTGATGGAATTTGATAACATTAGAAATTGGTAGGAGGTCTTGTGTTTGATCTTTGGTGCTGAGTTCCGTGATTTATCTTTTTCTTTATAATTGTGAGGCCGAGTAAGGAGGCCTTAAAGGTGAGAGATTTCATCTTTTGAGAAATTGGTTTTGCCTCTCTTTTTCTGATTTTGGTAAACATGGCTTGCAGGTTGAGACTGATATTCTATCTGTAAAGCTTTAGAGATCGGTTTCCTATTTCAGAAGACATCAAATTCCTAACATTATTTTTCTGTAAAGCCTGGCAGTAAACATGTCTGCTAATGTTTCCAATATCAGATTTAAATCAAAGCAAATAAAAAATCCTAAAACAACAATCATCACCAATGCAATCGCCTAAATTAACAATTAGACATTCTGGACGGACATCACATTCAACATTTTGGAATGGAAATTTTTGCAAACAGAGGAATGGAGAATTTTACAGAGGGTGGTTCGCGGTGGTGCCAGGGGCAGGTTTGGGCAGATCCCAGCCAGATCTGGTTCGGAACAGACGGACTGTCCCAGTGGCCGACGGCGAAAAGAAGGGGTGGGACGCGGTGGGTTCGACCAGACTTGTGGGGAGGAGACGAAAGGTCACGGTCAAGGTGGTTTTCGCTGACTTGGCGGAGGAAGAGAGGAGAGTGGTTGATCGTAGTGTTGCCGGCGACAAAACAGAGACACCTAAAAGTGGTTTCCGGGCAGATCTGGTCGGAGGAGGCAGACAGGGTGGAACGCGGTGGGTTCGACCAGGTCTATGGGGAGCAGATGGAAGGTTGCAGAGATGTGGTTCCCGGTGAGTTTTGGCAGAGGAAGAGGAGAGCGTGGGTTGCGGTGGTGCCAGTAGCAAAGGGGCGTGAATGGTGGTTCTCGACCTGATTTGGTTCAGAAGAGTCAAAAGGTCGTGCTGACCGGCGGTGGAAATATGGGAGACAGAATAATACCTGAGCAGTTTTTGGCTGGCTGGCTGGCGGCGGCGTTCAGCGAGGTTTTCACGAAGAACGATTTGATGAGAATGATTGGTATACCATACATGAGACATTTTGCATTTAGAAAAACATATAAATGTAAAAATATCATTATACTTTTTATTTAATAAAATGAAAATATATATATATATATCCATTAGAAAGGAGCTCACTTTATTCTTTTATAACAACCAAATAAAAAAATAAATAAATTTCTTTCTTTGTTTTGCTCTTTGTTCTATCTAACTAAATGTAAACGTAAATATAAACATAATCATAAACATAGTTTAATGTCTGAAATCACTCCAACACTAATTAAAAATAATTTTTTTTCTATCTAATTCTCTTTTAAAGAGATTTGTATCATTATTATATAGAGACTCTCGCATATTATTATAATTTTTATCTTCTCTTAATCCTATATTGGCTCTTCTTAATAGCGGATCAAATCCCTCATCAAAATACCCCTAACTCTCCGAGATAGTAGATCGAGTTTACCCTAGACGCTTCCTCTGGTGCTATTATTCCTCCAACATAAGTCTTGTCTTCAGTCAAACCTTACTAATTGTTTGCTAAATTTCATTGAAATAAATAAATTTTAATTATTATATTTTAAAAATAATAAATAATTTTTTTATATTTTTAAAAGTGAAAATGACACCTCTAATTTCAGTACTTTATATTTTTTAGATTAAATCTAGATGAATTTGGACACAACTTAATTGTTTTTAATATATTAAAATAACAAATTTAGTAGCAGTATATATATTTATAATGAAAGCGCTCAAAATTAAGGACCCCAGATAGCTCTTTCCGTGGTCCCGAAGCAGCTTTCTTTTTTCTTTTTGGGTCTCAACAGATTACCCAAGTCTAACCATTCAAGGTTAAATATATATTTTAGTTTTTGTATTTATATATTTTGTATTCAAATATTTAGGGCATGTGTTTTTTACTCTTTTTCAATTTTTCAAAATAATAAAAATGTGCTCCCTTTGTTAATTTTTAAAATATATATTTAAAAAAAATAAAATAACAAAAAATTATTTTAATTGTTTTCCGTCAAAATTTGAAAACACAAAAAATGTCTCTCTTTTCCTTCTCACGCACTGCAAACAGTTCCTTCTCTTCTAGACTCAATCTCTCTTCTCATTTTTCTGATACTCAAGCACTCCCTTTTCCTTCTCTTTTCCAAGCTCGACTTTCTCTTCCGACCAACAACCCAGATCTTCTTTGTTGGTCGTCGACTGCACCTGTCATGGCCATCATCGTCGCCAGCCATTGTCGATCGTCATCTTTTTCCTTTTTCCAGATCTGACAACATCCCGGCTGTTGATCGCGCCTGCCACGACCATCACCACCGGGAGCAGTTGTCGACCGCCATTTCTTTCTCCCTTCTAGCCATCATCGACTCCCTCTATTCCTTGTTGGTCGTCGCAATGCTTGCCATCGTCGCTACACGTCGTCACGACGAGCAACCCAGATATGTCGTGCCTCGGCTTCGCCAATCGTTTCTTCTTTCCTTTCGCTTTTCGCTTATGCCGATCATCTTTTCTTTTCCGTCGTCGATCGTCATTCACCTACGCCATTCATCACTTCTTATAGAAGTTGAAGCAAGCTTGGCTTGGGATGGAAAACTTGAGAAAAGGGCAAGAACTAATTTTCTAATTAATTTGTTTCTATTATTAATTAAGTTTAATCATTAATTACATTATGCTATTATTTAAGCAAATATCTAATTTAGTGTATGCACTACCAGTTGAACCTAAGATTTTTAAATCATAAAAAAATAAAAATAATATTATCATGAAGCCAAAGTTTATATTCATTTAAGATTTACTAAAAATAAAAATTAAATTATAATTACCAAATGTCAACGTGCTAAGCCATATCTCTAGTTTCAATTGACGAGCTTGTACACTGATCTATAGGGTGAAAAAAATTAACGATACATTTATGATATGACTATTTAAATTTATAATCATAGTGTACTTAGTATTGAACTATATTTATCATGAACAATCACATTTTGTCATTCTCATTGATCTTATCTCCAAATGTGATTTATATATTTCATATTTTTTGTCAAAGTTAATTTATTTCTTGTTTGTATTTTTTTTTTGTAACGAAAAAAAATATTGCAAATTCACTAATTCAAAATGTATATATTATTAATAATATACTAGCATTGAAGTGTTTCAATTTAATTTAATAAATAATCAAATTCATTAATAAAATATTATAAAATATATTTTTTTTAAAATTTCAAAGTAAACGCGTTTTTGACTTTTCAGTTTTGAGAAATAATTTTTCAGAATGACAAAAAAACGTATTTTCAGTGATATCAAAACAGACACTTAAAATAAAAAATTAAAAATAAATTCAAAACTCAAAACTGAAATACAAAGAGAACACTACCTTAAATTTTTTATTATTTAAAAAATATCCTTAAATTATACAATTTTAAGTCAATTATATTCATAAACTTTTGATTGCTTCAATTATAGCACTGGTAATTTTGAGTTAATTGCACATCTCAATAAAATTGTTGAGAATAATAAATTTAGAAGTGTAATATAAATAACAAAAAGTTAAGAGACTTGAAATTACAAGTTTGGGGGTTGGTTTGTGTAAGCACCCCGCCCGGATATCCCCAACCACCAGGACTACCCGAACGAGAGCGCTTACGGAAGGTGAAAGAATGAGACACAACCAAAAACCACCCTAGCATGCATACACAAAAATAAAAACAACGGAAGCGAAGCTAAACACATGCATGCACTACGGGTACCCCGCTATCACAGTGATCACATGATAATTAAATGAATACAGACTCCTGTGCCGACATACACAAGACTCGAGGAATAAGCTGGCACAGTAAGAATAATAGAGTAAATTCTACTCAACAATCAGAGTTGATAGGGATTGACGGGATTGCCTGTACACCATACCGACTCTGCCGCTAGAAGTTGACTCCCGTGCCATGGCCCATGCTGCTTCTACCTGGAATGATGAAAAGCAATGTGAGTTGAGAGACTCAGCAAGCGTAAGGAAAGAAAGGCTGAAGGCTACACAAAGTCAATAAACTTTCTCTAGAATAAACCCCCAGGCACACACAAGCCATGAGACGCTACAACACAATAGCATAGTATAATAAAAACACATACCGGTCCTTGGGGCCCACACAAGACACCTGGCACCCAAGTTCCATACCAACCTGCCGCTGTCCTGAAAGGCAACATAAATCTCCAACAAACCTGCGCGCGCTGTCCCGAGTCGGTACTCCGGTCACCCGTCCATGTCAGTACTCTCGACATCCGAGCCAGAGGCTCCTTCGGAACGGTACTCCCGTCCGAGAACTAAATACTACTAGTAACCATGCAATGCACATAACAATACAATGGCGTAGTAAGCATCAACGTGATACATGGCGCCTATACATCCAGGCATCAAGCTATGCTCCGCCCACATAGTAAACCACACGCAATGCATATGCCCGTGCTGGATGCAACATAACCAAGCTAGCATGTCCGTGTCCAAGCATACTCAATAAATGAATATCCCAATATGCAACCCGTACTCATGTGCATATCAAATCATGGACAACAATATAATGAATCTAAACGTGCAGAGAATCTCATACTGGTAGAGTTAGTAAGCAGTGCTCGGCACCGGTCAACGGCCAGTGACAAGGAGTGTCCACCCGACGGTCCACTTCAGGGCCGTACAATAGTCTACCCCAATGTCATCAATAACCGACCCCTGTCCTACTGCTTGATAGCTCTAACTGAACCATAAATAAACCCGAGAAAAATTGTAAATAAACCCGATAAAATCGTAAATAAACCCGTACGTCTAGAAACCTAGTTCCCAAGCTGGTTCAGCATCATTCCCAAAAGAATGGGAGCGATACAAACCCCCGTATACTCATAACAAATAAACTCTAAAAGTTCTGAATTTAATTTAAATTAAACCCAATGAATAATAATTCAACAAATAAGGCCAGGTGCCGAATTAAAGTAAGGGAGATGATAAAATACGAGAAACTACGAAGTCTCTCACGGGAATTAAAGAACACGAGGAGAGGGTTAGAAGCTTGCCTTCACACGACCGTTTCCTCTTTTTCTTACACTCCCACTGCAAAGTAAAGCGTTTAATAACTATTAATAAAACTCGTGGCTCACATTAATTAAATCTAACCGTGTAATATAAACAATTAACCATCTAAAATCCCATGTAGACACACCGTAAATAAAACCCCAACGAGTCTCATATTTAATTTAAATTAAATCAAGCTAATAAAATCCTTATTTCGTATAATTAATACGCGAAACTGAAACAAATTAAGGGAAGACGAAGGGTTCACCAAATGAAAAGAAATTATAAAGGTAGATGAGAGCTTGCCTGTATCTAGTAGTTTATAGCGTTTCCCCGCTTAAACACCACCAAATTAATACACGCTATAAATTAGAATAACTCTCAAAATTAATATAATTGGACCCAAAACAAAATTTCAACCATACAAAATAATTTTTACACATTTATTTACTTACCGAAATAATTAAACTGTGATTAAACTTCTTTTAATCTGAGATTTCTCTCCCAAAAATGGCCTTGCGCGCTGCTTCTTCTTCTTCCATTTTTTTTCCTCTGTTTCTGCTTCGAATTTAGCCGAAATCGGCCTTAAAATCGCAGCAAAAATGCTGCTTTAACACAAGGCAAATTGGGCGGCCCACAGCGCGCCCAGCAGCCGCATATGGTTGCCACCGCCTTGCCCAAAACGACGCCGTTTTGGGCAAGGGTTTTGGCTGAAAAAATCAACCAAAATCCTCCAGTGCGCGCGCCTGCTCCGCCTCGAAGCCGCGACCTCTTTTATCTCCCGCGCGCACTTAGCTGGCCGCTTCCTTCAGTTATTATATGCGGCCAATTAAATTTAAAATGAACTATGGCCACTTCCGCAATTCACATTTAAACCCCCACAGCTTTCTTAAATTGCACACTCGCCCGAACTTCAATTCCTCTTATTACACTTATACCTCGAATTTCTAGAAAATCCACTAAATTAATTTAGTTTCTTATATCTCCAAATTCCCAAATAAATTAATATTTCTTTTTAACCCACAAATATTCAATAATCTCCACAAACACAATAATTAATATTTCTCTTAAACCCAAAAATATTTAACAATTATTAATTGTTCCCGACCAAATTAATAATTATTTATTTAATTCCCCAATTTCGGGATATTACAGTTTGAAATAACAAAAAAACAAAAGTGTATAAATGAAAAAAAGAAAAAATATCCATAATTCTGAGACATCATGGGTAAATCCAGAGCCGGTCCTGGTTTTTTTAGGGTCTAGGGCAATTTTTTTTTAAGTGTGCCCTTTATATAAATTAAATAAAAAAATAAAAATTATAAATTAATTAATTTTATTAAAATAATAAGAATTTACAAAAGATAAGTAAGAATAATTTGGGGCCTCATTAAAACCTTGTTTGAGGAAAACTCAATAGGATAAAATCCCAAACGAAGAAAAAAGAGTACCATGCATTGTAAACATTGCATTAAAAAATGAAAGCTATATATTTGAGTCTACATGCTTCATCCCAAATCTCCGTAAGCATTTCTTAATTTGATCAATTTTCCTTTCATTTAAGAGTGTCAAAAAATATCCAAAAATCGGTGAACCGGACCAAATCGAACCGAACCGTGCCTTTTGGATTGGTTCTATGGTTCAATGGTTAGGTTCTGCATCTAAAAAATTAAGAACCAATATATTTGGTTTGGTTACTGATTTTATTTTCAAACCATGGTTTGAATTGAACCAAAACCGAAATTATACTTTTATATATATTATAATTTTTTGGTATATATATATATACATATGCATAAATAATATCACTTCTTAGGAAACTAGTGAGATTCATTAACTCTTTTATACGCTATTGCTATAATAAATGGTCAAAGTAATCTCATTTGATGAGATAGTATATGAATTATTTTGTTCTACTTTTACTTCACGACTTGAAGTATTAATGAAGTTATGGGTTTATTTTAATTAATAAATTTGTTTATAATTTCATATTTTGAGAAAATGTTTAGAAATTAAATGTTAATTGGATATGACCGAAACCAAACTGAAACCGATCTGGTGTAATGAATTGGTCATGGTTTGGTTTTATATATATAATGGTTCAGATACGGTTCTTATTTTTTCGGAACCGTTAAAAATGGTTCGATTACCGAATTCTTATAAAACTGCATTAATCCGAACCGTTGACACCCCTATTTTCATCCTCCACAATTAGTCGAAACAAAAACAATCATCACATGTATCTACAAAATAAAAATAGCAATGAAATTTTCTTTTGACAAGGTACAGTCGACAACTTCTTTTGTTAATTTTTTTTAATTTTTTATACACATATATACATAGACTTAAAAAAAAATTAGGCCTCTCAATTGTGGGCCCTGGGTTGGAGCCATGGGCCAGGGCCGGTTCTGGGAAAATACCAAAGATTACAAAACTTTGGTGTCTTTTCTATTGTGGTCACTAAATTTTAATTATTTGCAATGTGATCATATTTAAAATTTTCTGACAAGTTTGTCGCTATAATCGATGATGTGTGTTGGTCCCATAGAGTATAGCCACTCAAAAGAGGAGGTAAATTGAGTGATTAATTTTTTTTATAATTTTAATAAATATTCTTAATTAATGATTTTATTTAAGAATATATATTTGATAATTATAATAAATAATATTTAAGATTAATAATAAATATAAGCCACACAATTAAGTACAAGACAATTTATAGTGGTTCGGTGTTTCCACACATATCTAATCCACTCTCTCAAGATCTAATCACCATTGGGGTTTCACTAAACCAATTTTACCAAGATTTTCATACTAACTCACATTGAAAACTAGATACACACTTATATTACAATGAGTTTTAGACAACCAGTACACAAAGAACTCCACCCTATCTTTTTTTGAAAACTAGATATACCTAGATTTTAACAATTTTAGAAAACCTATACAATCTACAATATTAATCTAAATGTTTATAGATAATTTGTCCACACTTTGACATAAATAAATAATTAAGCACAAATTATACAAGACAATAATAATTAAATAAATAAATAAATTGGTGATCTCGGAGAAATTCGAAGTAGACTTAAAAATCTTTTTCTCCTCTTGCCTTTTGACTCTTCAGTTGATGTGCAATAATACTTTGTGAGTCTCGAATTGCTTGAATGATACATTGAGAGTGTTTGAGATCTTTTGAGTGCTTTAGATTTGTAATGGAAGTACTTGGATATCTAAAAAATGAACTTAGGAGGTATTTATAGGCATTTTGGACATTATTCCAACAATCAGATTTACTTTAGCAATAGTTAAATTACTTTAACAACAATCAAATTGGAGTAGTTTAGAATTATAACTTAAAATTAATATGTGCACACTTATAATTAAATAAGCTTGTAGATCAACTGATACGCGCACATGAGGCATGGCTTGTGCTAGTTAGAGGATGCGAGTTCGATCCAAGGGGCATGTGTGCACAAAGAGAAAATGCTTGAATTAATTCTAGCCAAGGGACACCAAAACGACGTCATTTTGGAGGCCCAGTTGTTACACATCCCTTTTGTGATACATATCCTATGAAAATATTTTATAAATTAATCTAAAAAATATTTAAAAATATTTTTAATAGAAAATAATATTTTTGGTAATACGTATGTTGTGAAAAAATATTTTATAAATTAATTTTAAAAATATTAAAAAATATTTTTAATAGAAAATAATATTTTTTATAATACATGTGTTATGAAAAAATATTTTATAAATTAATAAAAAATAATTTGATACTTGTCGACGTTCAGAATCAGTCGACCATGATTTGTAGGCCCGCAATGAGAAAACAAGCACAAACACAAAAGGAAGAACAAGGTAGAAGCAAAGATAAATGGTAGGTAGGGAAATTTTACGTGATTCGGTCAGAATGATGCCTACTCCACAACTATTCTCTGAGTATTCCAGCAGAGTAACAGTGTACTATTCTTGTCGTTCTCCTCCCTCCTTTACAATGGTATTTTGACCCCTATTTATAGTGATGGATGTTTACAATTACATAAAATACAAAAGTGGGAGGATGATATTATGGAGACGAGATGTCTTTATCAATTCCATAAAATCGAGAGTGAGCTCCATATTACCAGGGATCAGGTTTGTATCAGATAAAATATGTGGGTCCTTGCCTCCGATTATTTAGCAACAATGTTGTTATGCGACCTGAAAGGTTAGGCCGACGACCTAGAAACATCATTGGAAGCTTATTGGAAGTATCGCTGGGACTTTGCTGGAAGCATCGTTGGGAGCTCGTTGGATTTCGTGATCTAAGTTCAAATTTCAGCGATGTATAAGTTTACTCTGACAAGCTCAGTTTGGGCCTATTAGGGTTTAGGGGGCTGGGTTCCGTAATCTGAGTTCAAATTTCAGTCAATTTATTAGATAATTAAATAGTAGGGTCATACGGATATTATTTGGCCGAGTTAAAGTCAAATCCACAAATCTTTGTCTGAATTCAGCCTGGAAGAAGAGAAAGAAGGCCCCAGTATCTTTGTCTGTATTCAGTCTCAGTCATACTGAATACAGACAAAGATACTGGGGTCATATATCTTATTTTTTTATTTTTTAATTTACACGTACAAGACCACACCTTTAGTTCTATACGAATATGGTGTCAAAATATCCATCAATTGCAGTATTGCAGAGCCAACCTAGAAAGCTTCTTGCTTATCACTCTTGCTTGCTCAATACAGGGAAGGATGCGGAACAGTATACTCGGGCTGCTCCCGGCGATGGGGATGGTCGTCGTTCTGGCCTCATTTGCCGGATTAAACGTCTTCTACAAGCTCGCCACCAACGACGGCATGAGCCTCAGGGTTCTGGTTGCCTACCGCTTTCTCTTCGCTTCCGCCTTCAGCGTTCCCGTTGCCATCATCGTCGAAAGGTCTTTTCATTTCGTTCTTCACATATATATGTATATATATATATATCTTTTCCCTTTTCATATTCAAATCACCACAAAACGAGAAGAACAAGAAGATGATGATGATTTGAATTGATTTTTGACACGGGTTTGCTGTATTTTTACAGAAGAAGAAGGCCAGAGCTCACGTGGAAGCTAGCGGGGCAGGCGTTTGTTCTTGGATTACTGCAGTAAGCAATTCGTCCATTTTGTGGTGATTTGAGTCAGTAGGCTTCTCTCATTGTAATGTTCTTTTGGGTTTGCCCGGGTCTCTCTACATTTTTTTATCTATACATTTTATATTTTTTGATAAAAAAAAAATAGTCTAAGTTTGAAAGAAATCTAAAAAACAGAACAAAGGTGAAAGAAAAAAAAAAGATGTATAATTGGAAACAAATTACGAAACAAAGGAGATTAAATAGGAACAAGATAAATTCACCATCTTTATCCTTCCCTTTTTTTGAAAAAAAATGACGATCCAAACAAAATCGATGAAAATAGAGAGATCCGAGTGAATGAAAAAAGAAAAATAAAGGATAAGTTATATTTTCACTTTAAGAAGACATACTATAAAAATAGTTCAATTTATGAAGTTTCTTATCTAAATGGGAGTCAAGAAAATTTAAAGTTAAAAATATTTTAAGATAAAAAGAAAGACCTCTTATGGTTTGAAAAACCTCTTGTAATTCTTCTTTTCAATTAAAATTGATAGAATTGACCGTTGCAATACATAAAAAAATAAATGATTTGGAAATGTTGAATATTCAATAAAAATATATATTAAAAAAGGAATATAAGGATGGGTCGGGTCGGTGAACCCCGATCCGTTGTTTGGAGTCTGGATCCGTTTCTTTGCCTTTATTTGTTCACTTGACACTTGCTGTTTTCTAGGCTCTGTTCTTTAGGCTTGCCCCATGCATGATACACACACACACACATATATATATATATATAGCTTGATTGATGCCATGGATGGATTTCGATGTTTCTCTCATTATAAACAAAATTTTCTTTAAGTGCACCTCAATTATATTATTTTTCTTCTTCTTCTTCTTCTTATTATTATTAATTAATCAATTCCGCCTTTTTAACTGAAAATTCTATTTATATATGTCATGCCTTCATGAATTATTATAAGTTGTCCTAATTTTTAAGAGTTTGGTTATTGTGTTCATGTTTACTAGGTTTTATGGAGTTGATTTTCCACCAATTTTTATGTGATTTTCTGCTATGCACAATTCTATAAAAAGGTTACAAATTGCTGAACAACAATGCAGAGAAAACAAAAAAACACTTTGCCTTATTAATGAAGTAGATTTCTTCTTTACTCGACTAACTTTTTTCATTAATGCTCGTGTAATACAATTTAATTATTCGAGTAATTCAGCTCTCGTTTTTTTAACAATTAGTACATTATTTTTACTCAATATGAGCCAAATATTTATAATTAAATTGTATTACTCGAATATATTGTAGATGTTTTTCTTGTAAAATTTAAATTTTAATTGATGCTATTTTTCTATATAAAATTTAGAGGTAAACGGATTTCACTTTCAGTCGTCCAGTCTAAGATTGAACTTTCCCAGTTCAAATGTTCAGTTTTCTTTTTTTTTTTTTTCAATTTTTGATTCGATCACAATTCAGACAGAAAACCAATTCTCTCTTTATGATATCTTATTTAATAGTTAATATATATATATATAATATAGAAGAACTCAAGCTCAAACCCCCCAACAAACTAATAATCTATGTAAATGTTAAATTGTTTTTGTTTGAATCAATAGGTACATTAGTGTTTATATACATATTTTTTTTTTTTGAAGTTTACATTAAACAGAAAAAAAAAATTACAAATCTGCTATCAAATAGGATCAGATTGAATTCAACAATGGACCGATCTACTTTTCAGCCTTCACAGAAGAAGTTTCCGATCTCAATCCCATCGAAATTTATATATGTGTGCGTGTATTTGTATTGCAGGTGTTCCGCTAATCAAAATTTATATTTGGAGAGTTTGGTGTTAACCTCTGCAACGTTTGTTTCCGCCATGACCAATTTGGTTCCTGCCATCACCTTCGTTTTGGCAGTCTCTTTCAGGCACGTCTCTCTCTCTCTCTCTCTCTCTACTTCTCTTGTTTGGTTACACTAAGTGGAAGGGAATCAAAATATATCTTTTTCCTTGTTTGGTTAAAACGAAGATAACGTGATTTAAGTTAAAAAAGAGACATCAAAGGCAATATAAAATCAAACACTTTTCCTTTTAGTATTATATATATCTCCATTAATTATATATGGTATGGGTGCAGGTTCGAGGAGCTAGGATGGGGTACAATGGCAGGGAAGGCGAAGGTGGCAGGAACATTGATGTGCATTGGAGGGGCGATGCTGTTCACCTTCTACAAAGGCGTTGAGATCAACCTCTGGTCTACAGACCTTGACCTTCTTCACAGCCACAGCCACAATAATTCACGCTTGGGATCTGGCAATCTCCAGTTGGGAGCTTTCCTCAGCATTTGCTGCTGCTTCTTCAGCGCCGGCGGCTATATTCTGCAGGTGATCCTATCTGATCGATCATCATGAATTGTTCGATCGGCACCCTCGTCTTGTCCACAACATTACTCTTTAATTTATATGTTATGATTTACTGAATTGATCACGTTAATCAACGAGAAGAAGGGGCCGGCGTTCATGTAATTGCGTGTTGGCCTGGTGCAGGCGAAGATGATAAAGGACCTGGCGGAGGCGAAGAGGATACAGGACTACAAATGTCCCTGCTGGATGACGGCCATGGCTGTGACGATGGGAGCCATCCAGTCCGTTGGGTTTGCAGTGTGCATGGAGAGGGACTGGCAGCAATGGAAGTTGGGCTGGAACATCAGGCTCCTCTCTGCATCTTACTCGGTTGGTATACGACCATCGACGTCACTCATCTTATCGTCAGATGACATTATTTGACCTTAAATTCCGACTCGATCGATCGAATTAATTAATTAATGCAGGGAATCGTGGCCTCTGGGGTTATGTTGACGTTCATCGCATGGTGCGTCCAAATGAGAGGCCCGCTCTTTGTATCAGTGTTCAACCCTCTCATGCTCGTGCTTGTGGCCATTGCTGGCTCCTTGCTCCTCGATGAGAAGCTACACTTGGGCAGGTACATATCTATAGATACATATATATAGTGGTAATTAATTAATTAAAGGGGTTATATTATATTCTTCATATTAACAGCGTTTTAGGAGCGGGGGTGATAGTGTTGGGATTGTTCACGGTTCTGTGGGGGAAGAAGGCAGAGAGTAGAAGAGAGACAGCCCAGCTGATGCCATCGAAAAGTTCGAGAGAATACTCCAAAAGAATTGAGATCACCACCGTCATTGCTGCTACTGCTACTACTACTACTACTACTACTAAGAATTGAGATCATCACCGTCACTGCTGTTGCTGCTACTACTACTAAGAATTGAGATCATCACCGTTACTGCTGCTGTTGCTGCTACTACTAAGAATTGAGATCATCACCGTTACTGCTGTTGTTGCTGCTGCTACTACTACTACTTCAACGGATGATCATAATAATAATATACTACTACTTCAGCGAATAATAATAATATTAATATTGGCGTGTACGTGAATTCGAGCACCAGCAGCAATTGCCCGTAATTTGATAAATCAAAGTTGCAGGTCACACACTGTTGGCTATATATATATATATGTGTGTGTTAGTTGTGCGACTCAAAACGACCGTACGTTGCACCCGGCTCTGGCCGTTGGAGACTCAGCTCAACTCCTAATTACTACCAACTGTAATTAACCCTAAGAAAACCAAATTAGACACACAAATTAGCAGCGTAGTAAGACAATCAAAAACATTATAAACACAAGAAAAACTATATTACTCCTTTCATTTCTTTAAAACAATTACATTCAAGAATAGAAAGTACATACAAAATATTCAACGAAAATCAAAGAGCAAGGTCTAATATACTGACGGCTGAAGTGGGGCATCGGGCTTCTAAAAAGCCATACCCAAAACCCCGATTACGAATGCCCCCAAGACCTTCCTCCAACGGTCTTGGAATACCATCTTTCCATTTCCCAAATTGTCCACTTGAAGTTCGAAAGGACGATCATCTCAAGCACATACTAAATTTGTGACCTAGACAATATCATCTGTCCTTGCCTAGTTGATGTACTGTTAGGATTCCAAGCGACAGGGTCATGTAGACGCCATTTCTGAACCTTGAAGGAAGTTGCCTTAGAAAAATACACCATCTCGGGATAAGGCCCGGTAAGATCGATACCTTAATCCCAGAAACGCATGGCTTAAATAAAAGCCCAAATATACGGAAACCACTTGTGTAAACTTCAATTTCCATCATGATGAGGAGGCACGACTTCATCTCGAGAAGTGGGAGAGTCCTCTTGCGTCGTTGAAGCCGCCGATCGAAGAGGATACGGATCTGAAGATGCCCCCTTGAGCTTGGCCCCTGTAATTTCTGAAACAAGAGACAGTTTCGGAGTGAGAGAGAGAGAGAGAGAGATGAGTGGGTGAGTGGATTTGGGTAGAGAGATAGAGAGCTGTGCGCAGTGGAGTAGTATACCGAGCAAGAGCGAGGAAGATGGAGCGGGCCGCCAATGAAAATGAAACCCCCCATGGTTCGATTCTCCCAGGTTTCTAGTCAGTTAATGAAGGAATATTGCGCCAGTACCCTTTCTCATTTCACACCTTATTGGAAGAGAACCAAATAATTTATTGTTACATTGGACACCCACCGCGCTGTGTGTCACACCTTTGTGCTATGAACTCAAATAATTTATTATCGTACGTTTTGTCATGATATGAATTAAGGGTGCGTTTGATAGGCATGAAAAATAAGGGTGGAACTCAAATTTCATCTAAATTTTAAGAAATTCTATCAAACAGCTTTTCAATTCCATAGAATTCGAATTCCATCTTAGTTCAAAAAGTGTAAATTTTCCTTGAAATCAAGAAATTGGAATTCCTAGGGGTTGGGGTGAGAATTGGAATTCCATGGAATTGAAATTCCATCCTTATTTTTCACCTCTATCAAAAGCACCCTAAGAGAAATTAAATATCAATTATAAAAAAAATAATTAAAAAGTATTTTACCTTCAAGATATATAATAAGTAAATCATTTTACTAACCTTCACTCGTTAAGATACATTTAATACACTTTTTATTTTTTATATTTAATTTTCCCTTGTCAGGGGATCCCTCACAGAGCCTAGACAAGACAAATCTGATATTTAAAAATTCCTCCAAAAATCATGCGAAAAATAGGGGTATTACTCAAAAAAAATTGACACACTGTGAAAATCGACCGAATTACACCAAATCGACCCAATTTTACGTGTATGGATTTGTGATTAAGATCTTAAATTTAATTGTGATTATAACGTTAAATTTGAATTTAATTGAAATACATCTACAAATGAAAATTTATTTTTTTTTTGTGATTCATTTTTAATTAGAATATAAATTTGTTTAAATATTTTTTATATACATTTATGAATAAGTAATAAATTTATAAATAAATTTCAAATACTCTAAAATTAATAATCGCTATATCACTATTGTAATACTAATATCATCATAATGATATTTTTATTCTCTATCCCGTATTTTTTTTTTTAATTTGAGTTTTACACGTAATTTTTTTGCGTTTGTTTGTGTCATTGATGATTTGATTGTAATTTATTTTTTATCCTAAATTTTAATAATAAAATATTAATTCTTAAATTTAATTAATAAAATATTAATTCTTAAAAAAATTCATTTATGGTCCCTTATATTCCTTTTTGTATATATATTTTTATTGAATATTCAATATTTTCAAAGCAATTATTTTTTATATATCACGATGGTTATTGAATATTTAGCATTTTCAAATCATTTATTTTTTATGTATTGCAACGGTTGATTCTATCAATTTTAATTAAAAAGAAGAGTTACAAGAGGTTTTTCAAACCATAAGAGGTCTTTCTTTTTATCTTAAAGTATTTTTAAGTTCGAATTTTATTGACTCCCATTTAGATAAGAAGCTTCATAAAAAGAGCTATTTTTATAGCATATCTCTTTAAAGTGAAAGTATAATTTATCCTTTATTTTTCCTTTTCATTCACTCAAATCTCTTTATTTTCATCGATTTTGTTTGGATCATCATTTTCTTTCCAAAAAAGAGAAGGAAAAAGATCTTCTCAGGTGGATTTCTCTTGTTTCTATTTAATTTCCTTTGTTTCGTAATTTGTTTCCAATTATACATTTCTTTTTTTTTTTCTCACTTTTCGACCTTTTTTATACATCTCTTCTTTTTTTTTTTTCTCACTTTTCGACCTTTTTTCGATTTTTAGGTTTCTTTCAAACTTAGACTTTTTTTTTTATCAAAAAATATAAAATGTATAGATCAAAAAATGTAGAGAGACTCGGGCAAACCCAAAGAACATTACAATGAGAGAAGCCTACTGACCCATAATTAATAAGGTCTCATACATGGGACTAAAACATACAGATAAAAAAAAAAAAACATAACATTGTATAAACATATTTTAATCCTTTTAATAATACTATTAATACAAGGCTTCAAATTATCAAAAACCAGACGGTTTCTTGCTATCCAAAGCTGGTAGACTGTAGCGGCTAAGACAATCCTCTTAACCACTAAATTACTCTGCCACGACAATTCCTCGGCCTTCTTTCTTGATCCAATTGAGGGCATTGGCTACTCTTGTTCTTATTTGGTTTGTGGCATTAGTTAATATTGTCCGATCTTTCTTTTTAGGGGTGCGTAATCGATTATAACCGAATCGAATCGAACTGAATTATATGTAAAATCGAACCGACCGACCCACCCCAACTAATCGAAACTTAAACCATACTAATCGAACCGAACCGAACCGAATTGAAAACGAACTGGAACACAAAAATAACCAAGAGACTACCTTGCTGTTGTCGCCGGCCACATAGTCGACCGGTGATTTCGATGATCGAAATCGATCATCAGATTCCCCCAACCACGACGACCTACATACCTAAAAATTAAAAGTATCTAATGGTTAGAGAGAGAATGACGAAGAGAAGAGAAGACAGTAGCAATCATGGGGTGCCGTGCCAAAGTGAGGGAGGAGGGGTCGGTTCGGTTCGGCAAGGGAAGGGTGTCGCGCCCGCATGAAGGAAGGGAGTGGTTCGGTTCAGCAGAGGAGGGTTATTGCTATTTGGTTCGGTTCGATTTTTTGATTATTTTTACTAAAATAACTTAATCGAACCGAATGATCGATTTTTAAAAACAAAAATAATCGAATCGAATTGTTCCTTTTGAAAAATCAAATCGAACCGACCAAATTTGTCGATTTGGTTTGGTTAGTTCGGTTTAATCGAACTTTTACTCACTCCTACTTCTTTTATCTCTTTGCTTTAGTCGCTGTCCACCCATGTGATGATTTTGGATGTTTGCGGCCAAAATCATTTTTCTTTTTCTTTTCGGGTGGTCCTTAGGATGCCCAAGTCTAGCCATTTAAGGCCAAATACATATTTTAATTTTTGTATTTTTATATTTTTTATTTAAAAAATTAATTTTTTTTATTGTTTTAAATATATCCCTAAATTATATAATTTTGAGTCCATTATATCTTTAAATTTTTTATTATTTCAATTACATCTCCAAACTATATAATTTTAAGTCAATTACATACCTTAATAAATTTGTTGAGCACAATAAATTTAAAGATTTAATCAAAATAACAAAAAAATTAAAGATATAATTGACTTAAAATTACAAGTTCAAAAAAATCTTTGAAATAACAAAAAATTAAATGTTTAAATAAAAAAAAAAGTGAAAACATCCCTCAAGACATATTACTCTACAAATTTGACTTATTATTTTTTGTAAATATTGCTATAATATTAAATATAATTTTATAGATTAATTATAATTATAGTTATTTTATAATTATAATTAATAATTTATTTTTTTTAATCATAACAAAATTTATATACATTTTTTTTTTTAACCTTGTCTGTGAGATAGAGATATAATCGAATCGATCAAATTATACAAATTAAATAGACTTAATTTTTTTTTAAAATTAAATCAACCCAATTGTATAAATGCTCAAACATGACAGACGAAAAACCTTTCACTTCTTTGGTGAGCTAATTCAACAATGGTTACTATTGCCCTTGGAAAGTTCAGGGTTATGCTTTCTCTTCTAACATTAAAAAAAAAAAAAAAAGTCATGTTTTGCTCTTAGAGTATAAATTAAATAATTACGTCATGATAAGTTAGGATTTGCATTAGTATCTTGTGGATTCAATTTCTTACCTTGCGCAGTAAAATAAACCCTTCGTCTATGAGTTACTTCTTCTATTGAAATCGAATGTACGAACAATAAGAGACCATACAAAGGCGATAATCTCAAGAAAAATCACCTTTTATACCTTGAATAAAGTTCTTTCTTTATTGATTTTTTTTTTTTTGGCACATGTATGATACATTAAATAGAGAGTAAATTCAATCAGGCTTCATGGCTGTCAGATTTCAAATGTGTTGAGGATTGTTTTGTAATAATTATGGTATTTTGGTTTTTTTTTAATGCTGAGATCAAAATGGTTATTTTCTCATTTTGATCATCTTTCGAGTAACTCAAATTGTACAATTTGCAAAGAAATCTCATCTTTCGAGTAACTCAAATTGTAGCATGACCTTTATAATATAGTGTCTCATATGCCCAATCTAGAGCTGAGATTTGTTGTTCACCCTGTCCTCTTAGCTGGCTATGTTTGCTCACCAAATTAAGACACATCATCAAATATTAGTGTGTATTAATAACGATAAAAAATTTAATATTCTTCTTCTAAAATTTATTATGTAATTAACAGGAAAAAATTCATTTTTTTAGATAAATTTTGAAAAAAAAAAAAACCTCATTTCTTCATTTAAAAAGATAAGTTTTTTTATTAATTACAAAACAAATTTTAAAAAAATATTAAATTTTTTATTATTATTAATACACATTAGTATTTTAGAATGTCTTCGATTTGATAGGATGGAGTTAGGGGTGGCAATATGGGATGGCGGGTTATAATCATGTTGTGTTGTGACACACATATATATAACACATATCAGGCTAACACGAAGATGACCAATTTAATAATCGTGTCAAATTTCTTAAACCCGAATATAACACGTTTATTAAATGTATAACACGACACGACCAGTTTAACTAAACGTGTCGTGTCGTGTCATCTGTTAATCTGTTTAATTCGTTTAATTTAAACGGATCGTGCTGTGTCACCTGTTAAATGTGTTATTTAGTTTTAAATGTGTTATTTTATGTATAATCATGCTAATGTGTTTAGATCAACTTATTAACCCTTTTAATTAAATGTTTCATTTCGTATATAATCATGTTAATGTATTCGAGTCAACCCATTAACACGTTTAATTAAACGGATCATTATGTGTGTAAATAAGTTAGACAAGTTGAGTCGCTTAAAACATAAAAATAATCGTCTTATAAATTAACTGATCAATTTATGATCCAAACTTAATTAACCCTAACCCTAACTCCCTTAGCTCCGTATTATGTTTTGTAATTGGGGCGTGTCTAAAATTACCGGCACTTATCAAGTTGCAAAGAAAGACTTTTTTATCCCAGTCCCCGAATAAGAAAACTTCTTTTCACTCACTTTTTCGGGGCTAGTTTCGGAAACTTTTTCGGGGCCCAGCTTTCTTAATCGGGGCTGGGAAAAAAGTCTCCCACTGATTTGATATTAAAAAATATTAATGTGTATTAATAATAATAAAAATTTAATATTTTAATGAAGAAAAGAGTTTTATTTGATGATTTGTATTAATTTGGTGAGCCAGCGCGAAGGGGACAGGGTGAACAGCAGATTTCAGCTCTAGAACGGGCATCTGTCTATATATCGATCAATTGCAGAGCCAAGGTAGAAGGCTTCTTGCTTATCACTCTCGCTTGCTCAATAAAGGGGAGGATGTGGAGCATTATACACTGGCTGCTCCGGGCGATGCTGATGGTCGTCGTTCAGGCCACATTTGCCGGAGTAAACGTCTTCTACAAACTCGCCGCCAACGATGGCATGAGCCTCAGGGTTCTGGTTGCCTACCGCTTTCTCTTCGCTTTCGCCTTCAGCGTTCCCGTTGCCATCATCGTCGAAAGGTCTTTTCATTTCGTTCTTCACATGTATATATATACATATATATATATATCTTTTCCCTTTTCATATTCAAATCACCACAAAACGAGAAGAAGAAGAAGATGATGATGATGATGATTTGAATTGATTTTTGACACGGGTTTGCTGTATTTTTACAGAGGAAGAAGGCCAGAGCTCACGTGGAAGCTAGCGGGGCAGGAGTTTCTACTTGGATTACTGCAGTAAGCAATTCGGCCATTACTGCATGCTTTCTCGCTATGTATATATATATATGTATGTATGTGCCTGTATGTATATATATATATGTATTTGTGTTTTTGAGTTTTCAAGTCGACGAAGCAACGCCACAGAAGCAGAAGAAGCTTCAATGAATTGAATGAGTTTGAACAGAGCTTCTCCTCCATTCTCTGTAATTGTCGCCGGCCACCTCACGTGCCTTTTCGCCGGCTGCTTTTTTTCCTGCCACACCGCCCACCCAGCCTCATTGCCAACCACTACCTCCACCAATTCCTCACCCCTGCAAACCTCCTTCGTCCCAACCCGTTTGTGGTGACGGTGGTATTGTTGGTTTGCTTTGCGGAGATGATGATAATTTGGACTTTTCAAATTATAATAATATAATTTGGGATAATTATATTAATTATTAATTAATCAAACCCACCTTTTTAATTGAATAAAACATTTTACATGAAAATCCTATTTACTTATGATTTCTTCCTTCTAAGAATGTACCCTAGGAAAAGAGAAGAAGATGATGGTTGTAGAAAATAACTCAGCGTCGGAGGCCGGAAATCGGCGGAAGTCACGAATCGAGGCTGTGTGAAGACAGTTCACTCCCAAGAAAGGATGGTGGCAGGGCGGAGCTAGAATTTTTTAACTGAGGGACTTTAAAATTTTTTTTTCAGCCGTGAGCTTCATCAATAGATTTTTTTTTTTTTTTCAATTATAGCAGTCAAAGACAAAACTATAATTTTAACAGAATCTGAGCAACTATAATTTTAACAGAATCTGAGAAAGGAAAAGGAGGAAGAGGAGGGGGAGCTGGGCTGGGGGACTTGGGCTTGGATTTGGGGGGTTTGTAATAAAAAAATTATTATTTTTTAGTATTCAAAATCTACTTTTTGAAAAAATTGGGAGGCTTCCCCTGCCTCCGCCCCTGGGTGCCAGTGAACTGTGACAGCGGTCGTGGCGGTTACCGACGGTTAACCGCGGTTTTTGCCGCGTCTTTTTGTATTCTCCGGCTGTAGGCTTTTCGTCATCTTCTCCGCTTTGAACGTCATAATCCGACGGCCAAAAGTTGACTGTCACGCGTGTAGCCGGGGGTAAGCTTTCTGTAGGGCATGGGTCGCCGAAAGAGGAGGAAAGCCGGCTGCTAAGTTGCATAGAAGGATAGGAGAGAAAGGGCCGCGGCGGTTAAGGATGGGTCGAGTCGGTGAACCTCGACCCATTGTTTGGAGTCTGGATGCATTTCTTTGCCTTTATTTGTTCACTTGACACTAGCTGTTTTCTAGGCTCTGTTTTTTAGGCTTGCCCCATGCATGATCATACATACATACATACATATATATATATATATATCTATATAGCTTGACTGATGCCATGGATGGATTTCGATGTCTCTCTCATTATAAACTTAATTTTCTTTAGGGGCACCTTAATTATATTATTATTATTATTACTATTATTATTATTAATTAATCAATCCTACCTTTTTAATTGAAAATTCTATTTATATATGCCAGGCTTTCATGAATTAATATAAGTTGTCCTAATTTTTAAGAGTTTGGTTATTGTGTTCATGTTTACTAGGTTTTATGGAGTTGATTTTGCACCAATTTTTATGTGATTTTCTGTTATGCACAATTCTATAGAAAGGTTACAAATTGCTGAATAACAATACAGAAAAAAAAAAAAGAAAAAAACTTTGCCTTATTAATGATGTAGGCTTTCTTCATTACTTACTCGACTAACTTTCTTCATTAATACTCGTGTAATACAATTCAATTATTCAAGTAATTCAGCTCTCGTTTTTTCTAACAAATATTACAGTATTTTTACTCATCAAGAGCCAAATATTTATAATTAATAGTGATACTAATTATGAAAAAACATAGGTATTGGATATATTGTAGATGTTTTTCTTGTAAAATTTAAATTTTAATTGATGCTATTTTTCTATATAAAATTTAGAGGTAAGCAGATTTCACTTTCAGTCGTCCAGTCTAAGAATGAACTTTCCCAGTTCAAATGTTCAGTTTTCTTTCTTTTTTTTTTTTTTAGTTTTTAATTCAATCACAATTCAGACAGAAAATCAATTCTCCCTTTATAATATCTTATTTAATAGTTAATATATATAATATAGAGGAACTCAAGCTCAAACCCCTAACAAACTAATAATCTACGTAAATGCTAAATTGTTTTTGTTTGAATTAATAGGTACATTAGTTAATATATATATATATATATAATATCCTAACAAAGAAGTTTCTGACCTAATAAAATTAGTTTGTGACATGCCTATATCATGGTGATATATACATGTGTATATATTTGTATTGCAGGTGTTCCGCTAATCAAAATTTATATTTGGAGAGTTTGGTGTTAACCTCTGCAACGTTTGCTTCCGCCATGACCAATTTGGTTCCTGCCATCACCTTCGTTTTGGCAATCTATTTCGGGCACGTCTCTCTCTCTCTCTACCTCTCTTATTTGGTTACAATAAGTGGAAGGGAATCAAATATATATTTTTCCTTGTTTGGTTAAAACGAAGATAAAGTGATTTAAGTTAAGAAAACACATAAAAGGCACTATAAAATCAAACACTTTTCTTTTTAGTATTATCTCCTTTAATTATCGATTGTATGGGCGCAGGTTGGAGAAGCTAGGATGGGGTACAATGGCAGGGAAGGCGAAGGTGGCTGGAACATTGATGTTCATTGGAGGGGCGATGCTGCTTACCTTCTACAAAGGCGTTGAGATCAACCTCTGGTCTACAGACCTTGACCTTCTTCACAGCCACAGCCACAATAATTCACGCTTGGGATCTGGCAATCTCAAGTTGGGAGCTTTCCTCAGCGTTTGCTACTGCTTCTCCAGCGCCGTCGGCTCAATTCTGCAGGTGATCGATCGTTTTGTCCACAACATTACTCTTTAATTTATATGTTATGATTTAAAAGTCGATCAGTGCACTGAATTGATCACGTTAATTAACAAGAAGAAGGGCCGGCGTTCATGTTATTGCGTGTTGGCCTGGTGCAGGCGACGATGATACAGGACTACAAATGTCCCTGCTGGACGACGGCCATGGCTGTGACGATGGGAGCCATCCAGTCCGTTGGGTTTGCAGTGTGCATGGAGAGGGACTGGGAGCAATGGAAGTTGGGCTGGAACATCAGGCTCCTCTCTGCATCTTACTCGGTTGGTATACGACGATGGACCTCACTCATCTCATCGTCAGATGACATTATTTGACCTTAAATTCCGACTCGATCGATCGAATTAATTAATTAATTAATGCAGGGAATCGTGGCCTCTGGGGTCATGATGCTGTTGACGGCATGGTGCGTCAAAGAGACAGACCCGCTCTTTGTATCAGTGTTCAACCCTCTCATGCTCGTGCTTGTGGCCATTGCTGGGTCCTTGCTTTTCGACGAGAAGCTACACTTGGGCAGGTACATATCTATAAATACATATATATTGTGGTAATTAATTAATTAAAGGGGTTATATTATGTTCATCATATATTAACAGCGTTTTAGGAGCGGGGGTGATAGTGTTGGGAATATTCACGGTTCTGTGGGGGAAGGCAGAGAGTGGAAGAGGACAGTCCACTACTACTACTACAGCGGATGATAATAATAATAATAATATTATTATTATTGATGCGGGCGTGTGAATTCGAGCACCAGCAGCAACTGCCTTTAGGCCCAAACGGTTTGACCGTTTATATGCTATTAGTACAATGTTTAAGCTGTAAAATTTATTTAGTTCCCTGTTTAAATTTATCAAGAGCTTCAAAGCTCCATAACTTAAACGCTTTTATATTAGCGTTTAAAGAAAGTTTTGGGACAGTAGCTTTTGCAAAAAAACTTGTGAGAGCTTTTGAAATTGATCAAGGAAATGACTATTTTGCCCTCTTTCAATTTCAATATTTACACTTCTTATCTTATCCCCCGACCCTCATCTTCTCTTTCAACGAAGCTCTCTTCTCCTACAGCATCTATGCCTCCTCCATTGTCGGATCTCCTCCCACAATGATCGCCACCGCCGCCTATCGCTACCTCCAGCGCCACAAGCTACTATCGCCGCCTCCTGGTTGTCGCCACTCAAGGTTTCTCCTCTGTCGCGTCTGCTTAAAAACACTATTGTAACACCCCGCCTCATCAGGCGTGTCACTATAAGGGTATTTCGAGAATTTTTTTTTTTTTCAAGTTCATCACGCGCGGTGATTTCAAAAACAATCTTCACACGTAGATATCAAATCCCGAGAACCCCAGTCTTGCCCGTTTAACTAACAAGATCAATAATCTTAACAACTAAACGAGACATTTTATAACGCAGCGGATACATTAACATCAATATCGTGACCTACCACAAGTTCCATACAAGGTGTTTCTACACCCAAACACTTATTACAAAACTACCAAATGATAACACTATTATCATACTACTGTTCATACACAACCAAATACATATTGAAGCTTCTAAATGATACAATGATTAGCAAGCTAAATGTCGTTGCTCACACTAGCCACGTCCTCGCCCTCGCAGCAATCCCTGGCTGAAACTTTTGAATGTTCCAGAGACATAACCCAGAGTAGATGATAAAACATTTAAGTGATGGCATGAAACAGTTTACATAATGCATGAAAGACATACGAGCATGGCATATACAAACAAAACGACATGCAACACGTCTAACTTGAGAAATCTCCCTAACATACTCAACCTTCTGTGGAAAATCCATTCCATACACCGATGGGGTTGACCTTACCGTGACATACTTAATCTCTCGAGTGCTCTACCATGTCACCCGTTCACTTGGATTAACCTTGTCCCATTTTCAAGTAGACCCCATCCCGTCTCACATGGACACAATACCAACACGAATACCAATACCCCGATGATACGAAAATCACACGCCATGCACCTACTCTTTTATAAATAAAAACAGTTGATGCATTATACCATATGATCAATATGAAAATGATGCCATAAATATATAAATAAAATGCATAAGCATAGCATCCCGAGTTCTGGTAAGACCGCTCACCTGAACTTACTACACTCACACCAAGACATTTCCAAAACAAATGTAAAACTAGAGTCAGACCACTCACCTGAACGCATTTGGAATGCCTCGATCCTCGTGCAATGCCTCGATTTGCATGCTAATTCGCAATCGCTTGAACTTACACTCAATCTCAAGCCACAACACTTCCTAAATACCATATTTAATTAAGAAAGCATTAAAATCTATTTTTCTCAATTTTTCCTTAATTTCCTCTATTTTCTCCCAATTTTTACCTCGATAATTCCAAAATAATTATTTTCTCAACCATTTTTCAAAATATTTCAACACAATAAATCCTAAAATAATTAAAGGAAAATTCTGGAAGAAGAAATACCGAAAATGCCCTTGTCACGCACCCTCACACGCCTGGCGCGTGGGTGAGAGTGAAGGCTGGCGCATGGCTGCACGCGCCACCTTCTTCTTTATTGAACCGGCTGCCGGCGGTTGCTCCGATAACCAAAATGAAAACACCCCCTTGAAGCCCTCTTAATGTCGATCACTATGGTGCCTTTTTTTGGCCGAAACAACACCGGTAAGGCCCCCAAAAGGCCAGTTGCAGGTTCGACAAGCGAACCGCCTCCGATTTCCGGCTGACCCTCGAATGGCCACCAAACGCACCCCAAAACGCTTCAAAATGCTCCCAATCCCTTCTCCTTGACGCAAGGATCAAAAGCACAACCAATTTGATGCCAAAAACCAAAACCCTCGGCCTCATTTTTATACCCAAAAATTGGCCAAAATCTGGCCAATCACCGGCCACAACTTGGCCTACAAACGGTCTCATGCCATATAGCACCTCCCCCAAGTCCTACTACGACCATCCCATCGCTGGAGGTAGCTCCACATGCGGCGAAAGGCGGCGGCTGACTTTGGCTTACTGCGTTCACACCATAATTTTTGATAAATTGCACTTTAGCCCCCTAAGTTCTTCAATTGACATTTCTGCCATTTTCCTTGAGCCCCCGAATTATCCAGATATACCACTAAGTTCCATAAGTTTAGTATATCTCATTTAACCCTCCAAACTTCCGAAAAATTATTGTTTTGACCTCCCTCGGGCAAATTTAAAAAAAAATGCACTTAGGCCTGGTCACTCAATTTGACCTTAAATCCATTAGTTTCAACCCAAAATCACTTAAGGGTTGTTCTACACATAAAATATTAGTCTTTGACACGCTCCGTTGAATTTTTGGATGTCTCCTGTGTCGATTGAATTTTTTCAGCCCGGTCGACAACTGTACCGAAAACTGTTCCTGATCCAACTTCTTTCATTACCTAAAATCATAACTCGTATTGCTTGTCGATACCATTACATTTTCCTTGGCTATCTAAGATCCGGGGTACTTCCTCTGATCGATTCGGTTACTTAAAACTACGATAGTGTACCGTAAAGTCCCATTATTTCGATAATTTCACTTATACCCTTTATCCAATACCATCTATAGCCTCAAATCATTCCCGGATATTACAACTACCCAGCTTTAACGCTATTACACAATTTAAACACTATTCAGTTTAAACGCTGTTAAAAAAAATCATAGCCAAACTAAGCCTTAATTTGGTAATTCAAAGTTGGAGTTCACAAACTGGTGGTTATATATAGATATGTGTGTGTGCACGTGTGTGTCTGTATGTGTGACCGCGCGTGCGCGCACATTGACAATGCACTTAATGTCAGTTCGAGTACGTACTTCTGGCTACCATTTTGTTTTATGATAATTAATTTCTTGGAATACATCTTTCACATAAATATATATGCCCGTGAAAGATATTATAGAATTATTAATTGTATATATTGATATGATACCTCATTTTAATAGTGTTGTAGCATATCCTCCTCGAGGGAGAGTTATATTGGAGAAGGCCTTTTTCCGAGGAGAAGCTCTCCTCTCAGGTTATTTCCAACAGGCCATCCAACTAGTTCTCTTCCCAGGGCCGATCATGAGATTTTAGAGCTCTAAGTCAAATTTTTTAAAAGACCCTCCATGAATATATTTAAAAATAAAATTAATACGAATAATTTTTTTTATTATATAAAATATTTCACTTTAAATTTACTTTTTTAATATTTTTAGATGAAAAATTAATAATTAAACTATTATAATTAATTTATTCTAACATATATTTTTCAATAACATCATTGTCAATCCATTAGTGTAGATTCACTAATAACAGATGGATCACAAGTATTGAAATAAATACACAAAATTAATTGATAATTTAAGGATTAATAAAAAAAATCAAAAAATATATCTAATAAGTCATACAACGGCCTAATGAGCACAAAAATGAAATCGCTTGAGAAAAGACGTAGTAGTGAAATCGATTAAATTGAGGACCTACGCCTACGCAAATTGATGACAGATGCCAATAACAATGGATGAATAAAAAATTAAGAAGGAGAGGACCTATGAAAAATGATGGAGTCACAGTCACTGTCAGGCGCATAGAAATAGTTGTGATACAATCATACAAATGAGATATTGAGATTAATTAAAAATACATGAAATAATTGTGAATGAGATTAATTATTAATAAAGGAATGTAGGAGATTTAGATTAATTAAAAATTATAGTGATGCTTATGGGATTAATTATTGATAAAAGAAAAGAGAAAGGTTGAGATTAATTAAAAATTTATAATAATTTAAAATAGGTATGGGCCCTAACATCTCTTTAATTTTTAAATTTACTATTTCTAATTAATTTTATTTTTTTAATTAATTTAAAATATGAAAATTGAAATAGGCATGGACAAGTGGCTTGAAATGGGCATGAGCCCTAAATGGCCTATGCCTAGGGCCAGTCGTGGTTCTCCCGATGACACAACTTACATGCTAAAATCCACTCAATCAAGACAAGCTCGCGGGGAAGATCAAGGGAGACCATGTTTCCTACACAACTCCACGCCACATTGTCCAACACAGGGAAACCATTCCTCCAGGGGGTTTTTCATGAAAGCCCTCTTCCAAGCTAAATCACAAGACAACACCGTGTGCAACCGGGACAACGGTACATTTCCCATCTGGGAGAGCACAGTGCCCATACATATACGTGGCACGTGTTCCAATCATAGTTAACAGCTATAAATAGCCCTCAACCTCTCAGATTTAAGGACGACTGGACTTTTCTTTAGACTCTTTTTCCTCTAAGAAGGGTTGCAATTGAGCTAAGCCTGCTCGATGAGTTTGGTTCATGTGAATTGAGCTCGGCTCGTCAGGAAGCTTGGCATGGGCTCAGAGAATGGTTGCATGTGGTGAAGAAGGTGAATGGGTTGCAGGCATCATTTCTGTTGGAGAAGATGAATCGGGTGGAGAAGGTGAATGGTCATGGCCTCAAGCGATCGCCTTCTTTGCCAGAGAAGGCAAACAGTCATCGCAGGCACGAAGTCGCACACTCACACTGTCGTTAGAGAAGATGGATAGTGTTGCAACAGTGACTGGTTTCTTCCCCACCCGCACTAAATCTGACTCCCGTCTTGATCAATGCTGGAAGAAGAAGAAGAGAAGCCTCATGTAAAGCTTCAACTACTACTCCTGCCCTGGAGAAGAAGAGGCAGGTGAATGCAAAAGGCAAGAGGTAAAGAGAAACAAAACAGGAGCAGGGGCCGAAGAAAGGGGCGACTATTAAGGGTTTCTTTGGGGTTGGCAAAGCAACCCTTAGCAGTATTGAAGGGTTGTGTGTTGTGTTAATTAATCAAGACCATTAAGAAAATATTAATTGGTGCATGTTAAGAGAACGATGGAGCTTGTGCAATTAAATTTCCTAATCATCAATTTTGTGGATCATGCTTGGACTGACCGATCAATGAGCAGTACTGACGCGGTTCATCATCCATCTTCAATAAAGTCCCCTTACTCGTTACCCCCACTAAATGTGCTGACAGTGATAGATGAATGGTAGATTATCATAGATACGATGAATGATAGATAAGTGACATAATATATAATGATATGTACTTATGTTAAATAATATATTTATAAAATATATATTTAATATATAAATATATTATTTTATTATAAAATAATTATAAATAAATTTATTAATATATTTTTAAACAAACCTATTCACGAATTATTTGCAACTTCTAAGATTTTGCTCACAAGACTCTAATTGAGTTATCTCGCAAGTTAACAAGTCAAGATTTACTAAACTTAAGTTTAGCTCGTTTATAAATTAAATTTTAAAATTAAGTTCAAACTCGGGTCGTTTATCTTCACGAACGAACTCAAACAACCTTTTATCGAACCAAACACTAAGCCGCTCACGAAGGCTCGGCTCATTTGCAACTCTACCTTTAGGTGGTCTTTCACATCCGAGACACCCTGACAACACCATTTATTCTAGAGAAAACCTTTCTCTCATACATTCTTCACAACATTTCACTACATACCTTTATTATATTCTAGACTTCAACATGACACTATTAGATTTAAGCATCGGAGAGCCCACTTAGGAAAAATCCCCATATGCATTCTAACTTTTTTCTATCTTGCAAACCCTTCATCAGGAACACATCAACTTCCCAAACAATAGAGACTCCCAAATTACTGCAACTTCCATCATTCTCTTGATCTTGCATTGGCTCTCCTAAAGATCGAATTAAGCCTTTCTCTAAAGTACCCCTAACTCTCCCAAATAGCGGATCAAGCCTGCCTTGGACAACTCTCAGCTTCCTCTGGTGCCATTGTTCCTTCAGCATAAGCCCTGTTCTTCAGCCAGGCCCTGTTGGCTATTTGCTTAGTTTTTTCAAAACAAACAAATTTTAATTGTTATATTTCGACACCAACAAATAGATTTTTCTTATATTTTTAAGAGTGGGAATGACACCTCTAATTTTAGTACTTTATATTTTTCTAGATTAAATTTAGATGGATTTGGATACAACTTAAATGTTTTTAATAATAATAATATATTCAAATAACAAATTTAATAGCAGCATATATATTTACAATGAAAGCGCTCAAAATTAAGGACCCTAAAGAGCTCTCTCCAGGGTCCTCAAGCAGCTTTCATTTTTCTTTTTGGGTCTCTGGTGCTTGTCGTCGTTTTAGTAGGCTTAGCCGCGGGCATTATCATCCAGCCGTCTCTATCTCTCGCTAGAGTACTTTGTCCTCTTACTCTTAGGCACGGAATATCCATGTGATACTGGATGTTTGCGGCCAACGGTCCCTTTTTGGAGTTTTTTCTCTTTCTTTGAGTATTCTAGGTCCCCCAGTATCGTTTCCCTAGTTTCTCATCTGCAACTTCTTTCCATTTTGGACTCTATTAAACATCCAATAGAAACCTTCCCCTTTCACCGTCTTCACTCTCATGTTTCCTACCTGTTAGCCTTGTTTTTTTGCATCCCATTTCTTATTTGCTGTTGCTTTTACCATTCCTCTTGCTTTATACCTGGGGAGCAACATAAGGCCTAAGATGACTTGGATGGTTTTCTTGCTTAGCATGCCTTTCTTGGGTACGTAACAACTGTTCTAGCTCTAGCGCTACCCTCAGGCTACTCATCATCATCATCATCATCATCATCATATTTCATCAGTCAGTGGACCATACCAGTCCAATCTTGGCTCTTGGCCTTTGGCCCACAGCCCAATCTCAGTCACGGCCCTAGACTCGCAGCTCGATTCTGGCCCTGCACTAGCCACATGCTAGGTATTTTCGCGCCCACTTAAGAATTCATCCTCATTAATGGTAGATCATATCCACATTAATGAGAGTCTCATTGGTACCATGTTATCATCTAAGAGTCTTCATCGACGCTGGATACCCAGTCTCATCACCCTGCAAACACACGACGCATACATGCAGGAGGGACTCCCCTCCTATATAAACTAGCTCTCTTTAGAGTCAATGTATGTTTTCTTTCTAGCCTACTGATACTTTGTCATTTTACTCCTTACTCATTGGAGCGTCAGAATATTTGCAGGTGTCAGTCACCTCTTGACAAATTAATCGTCGAAGCCCGTCCCTTGTCATTGTAGGTTCACCTCCGACCATCCCTTTAGCTAAGAAGGAACAATGACCAGTCTCATTCCTGGGTTGGAGTTGGAATTGCAAGAGATATGGAGTTCAAAATCCGTATGTTGAGAGCTTGGCTTTAACATCTGCAAAGTTTACTGCAGCCATGACCAAGCTCATTCCTGTCATTACCTTCATGTTGGTCGTTTTCATGGGGGTAACTAATTAAACTCTACAATTTAATTAATTTATTAGTAGCCTTGAGGCCTGGCTAGCTACTTCATTTTTAATTTTTTGGCCAGGTTGGAGAAGCTGGAATTGGGTACAATGACAGGCAAAGCAAGGCTAGCGGGCACATTAATTGGGATAGGAGTGGTGATGTGTCACATTTTAACGATTTGGGTGGCTTAAACGTCAGGGTAATTATAGATGGTTATGAATTGTTCCTAGAAATGGCTGTATGCAATTGTATTTTTCAATTTTGTTAAGATTTGAGATGTAGGAACTCGGTATATAAAGGCCTGATCCCGCCTAAGAGACATCTGAAAATTCAATTTGAATTTCTCCCTCATCGTTCTCTCGCTCTCTCTCTCTCCTTCTTACTCTCCATTTTCCCTCTTTATTTCTTCCATTCCTTTATTGAATTTTCTTTGGTCACACTGATCAGTGAGAATTCAATTTCAGATCAGAGATTTGACAAATTTGATATCAGAACTCAACCCTGACCGACCAGAATTTGGTAGCGTTTAAATGGAGGGGACCACCGTCGCCGCTGCTATGGAGGTGGTGGAAGTGAATGAGGCGACGGTGGAAAAGAAGACAGAGGCCAAGCATGAGAACCGCCCGTCCCTTCGAATTTTGCTGAAAGAGGCCAAGGTACCCTCCTAGCCATGACAATGATTTTGAGGCATTGTCACGCTGTTATGTTAATTATGTAATTTAGAGATGCTCTTCATAATAGGTTATGCTTTTATATGTTTCTATAATGGCGTTTTTGTATAAATGTTTTTATTGTAATTGTATATTTATTATGTAATACATATCATTAATTTATTACATCAATATATCAAAAACGGTACTCGGTACCTGATGTCAATATCAATGCCTTGTCCAGTATAGTACAGCCAATTATAACCTCAATATATTCACTTCTCAAAATTGACGTCAAGTAATCAAATCTGACAATTAGGAAATGATGGATTAAGATGAACATGAAAAAAATAGGAAAACATATATTAGTACATGTTTGTCAGTATATTATACAGCATATATAGACAGAGAAAGGAAAAAGGGTTACCATGCTGTAACTTGGCTTCAAGACCCAATCCCCAAGTCCAAGCCCCTTATGAATGGTCAAATGTATATTTTAAAGGTGGTTTCCGGGCAATCTGGTTCGGAGGAGGCAGACGGCCGCGGAGGCGGCCGGCGGAAGAGACGGGGTGTAACGCAGTGGGCTCGACCAGATCTGTAGGAGGAAATGGAAGGTTGCAGAAATGTGGTCCCCGGTGAGTTTTGACAGAGGAAGAGGGGAGCGTGGGTCGCGGTGGTGCCAGCAACAGAGGGGTGTTAATGGTGGTTCTCGGCCAGATTTGGTTCGGAGGAGCCAAAAGGTCGCGCTGATCGCGGTGGGAAGACGGTGGGACATGGTGGTTCGCGGTGGGAAACGGCGAACCACGTCGGAAAAGTGGAAAAGTTCAAAGAAAATACAGAATAATATCTGACACTAGTTTCCGGCTGGCGGCGGTGATCGGCGAGGTTTTCCACGAAGAATGATTTGATAAGAACATGGATTAAATCTTGGTTGGAATATGTAACATTTTGAATTTAGAAAAAAATAAAAAATGTAAAAATATCATTATATTTCTTATTTAATGGAATGAAAATAAAATTCCAGATATTCATTAGCATATAGCTTATTTCATTCTTTTATACCAACTACACAAAAAAAAAAAAATGAATAAATTTCTCATTCTGTAAACATAGTCTAATAAGATGAACTCAATCATATAAAAGGTTGCAATAGAGCAAAGTTGGCTTGTCAAAAAGTTGACGCGCCAAACTCAAAGCTTGCCAAAACCTATTCAATTTAAATATATTATTATAATAATTTAAAATTTAATAATTTTATACAAATAATATATTTATAAAATTATAAATAAATATATTAATATATTTATAAACAAGTTTATTCACGAATTATTCACAAATTTCTAATTGAATATGTTTATGAGTCTCTAATCAACCATATTAGTATTCACAAGCCTCTAATTAAATATGTTTCTGACCTTTACTGAATTCAAACTCAACTCATTTATAAATCAAGTTTCGAAATTAAGATCAAATTCAACTCGTTCACCTTAACAAATGAATTCAAATAAGTTTTTGTCAAATCAAATATCAAACCACTCGCAAACGGCGCTATGCAAAATGGAGGAAATCTCATACATTTATTTGTTGCTTATGAAGCTTCTCCCAGAGTCACACCTTGCAATTTTAACACACCTTGCTCATTCCAAAACTCTTGCAATTTTAACACATCTTATCCTAATAAACTTCTTGCAATTTTAACACATCCTCTCCAAGTGTCACACCTTGCTCATTCCAAAACTCCCATGATCTATTTTCAGCCTATTACTTGAATTGAAGCTCCCCCAATTGCAATTTTAAGTACATCGGCATAGATAGATGTGAGAGAAGGTGAAAATGACCCACAAGACATTTTGGAAGATCAAAAATGGATGACAAGGATGGTGGGAAATGAATGTTTTGGTTAAATAGTTAATATTCTCCCACAAGCTTATTTTCCTGGAAAAGCACAGACACAATCTCTGTTTAGTTTTTGGAGTCTACCATCCATACTAAACACTAAACAGTGCATGCTTCACCATGAATTAGAGTATTATATTGCACCTTTGGATTTATTTATAAACTTCATACTTCTCAGATTTTGTCCTATTATTCTATCTGAAGCATCTTACCACACTTCACCAGGAACTAGATATTAGCAAGCTAGAATCCAGTAAGACAACCCCACCTAATGGGATTAAGGCTTCATGCTTTGTTGTTGTTGCAGCATCTTAATGTACGTGAGACACAAACACTCAATAACTACGGCATCTAAATAATTGGTAGATCACTTAAATAGATGCTAGAGGTTAAATATAGCTATTATTCCTAGAGGATTATCAGAACAACCACTGGTCAAATTGCAACAAGCTAAGGAACCAACACCAGAACTGCACATCTATGAACTCTATACAAATTTGGCAATGCATGAATATAAATCAACATAAAAGCAAATCCCATCTATATGAAATGAATCTATTATCATCTACATTCACAAATACACACACACACACATAACATATTCTGTTTGTCATGCAAACAATCCACTTACTATTTGTAACACTCACCTGAAATAATCAAGCATTCAAGGATTCCAAATGATGCCTTCACAAGTAAATTTATTCATCTTAAATCTATACGCACTCCTGCTACCCTTTTCTTTTCCTTTAAACCTGTATACTTTTTAATTTTTATTCTGTCATACAGAACAACGCCTGCTTATTGCACTATTAGCCTGCATGCTCAGAACAATGCATTAATGAACAAAGCAGACCATGAGAAATCAAGTGTAGACAGCCAGGGTAATAAAAAGAATACCCTTTTAGTCCAGGGTGCTAGATACTAAAAGAACCATTAAAAAGGTTATGCGAGTACAACATTCATAAAATGTGCTAAAAAATTATCCTTTTATCCCCTTGCAAATGGCATTTTATTCAGCAAAACGTACAAGGGACACAGGAATATGAATATTTTAGCATAACTCTGATGCCCAGGCATGTAATACTCAAGTTTATGTAGCAAAGACTAAAGGTTCCCTTTTTATAATGACAATAAGTTACCACTCTTTATGTCTATCTTAGTGATTCCTTAGGTTGAACAGTATAAGGTTCTGTATTTGTAGAAGAGCTAAACATAAATATGAATAAGTATCTTGCTTAAGATGAATAAGAGAAATGAACAATCGAGAAAAATTGCTCGTTTAAAAACTGGATAAAAGAATTAATACTCACGAGAACTAAGGAGAAAACGATCGGTTTGGTGCTAAGGGATCTCGCTCGAATCACCTGAGAACAATACAAGATTGAGAACGAATTAATAATGAAGTTAACTAACCATATCCCAACCCAGAACAGAGCAAATCGACCACATTCATACGAAAAACTTAACCTATTCATCAACGCGAGTGTACATCTGTATGTGCGTGTGTATTGGAAGATGGATCTGGAAGAGGAATTGGAGAATATATTGGTGCAATTGGAGAGTACAAAGAGGAATGTGCGTCACCTTTATCAAACTCGACGATCAACGGAAGGAACGATTGACTTCCGACCGAGTATATACATCAACACGGTCCAAATTAGGGCACACGGGCCGAAATCAAATTAACAACACGTCAACACGCGTTTGGTTTAAGTTTATTTATATTGAGTTGGAGTAAAGGTTGAGAATTTGTTTAATAAACGGGTCGGGTTTAGGGTTCGCAATGGTTTGGTTTGATTTTAATTTTTGTCAAAATTATAATCAAATTAAACTTAAATTATTGAAATTAAAACCAAACTATTACCTATTTGGTTTCAAAAATTAAAAATCATAACCAAACAGTTTGGTTTCAATTTTAATTATGATTTTTTTAGTTTGATCCATATCAACAAACAAAGACAAACTCTTACAAATAGTATTTATAAAAATTTTTGATAACTCCACAACAAACAAAGACAAACTCTAATAAAGTTACCTTCTTCTTGCATTAAGTTATAAATTAATTTCAAACTTCTTGGATAAAAAATCACATCTTCAAACCTATAATTGTTAAGATCAATAAATTAATATTTGCAAGAAGACGAGCAAATGTGAGCAAGAGGGCGAGAGTTGAGGGTCGATGAGAGCAAAAGAAAAGTCAGCGAGGGCCGGAAGGCAAGCGAGAGCAAGAGAGAAGACAGCGAGGGCCAGAGGGCAAACGAGAACAAGAGAGACAGAAAGCGAGGACGAGCGAGAGCAATAGGGGCCGAGCCCTAGCGAGAGCAAGAGAGAGCCAACGAGGGCGAGCGAGAGCAAAAGAAAGGCATAGAGCGAGGGTGAGCACAAGCAGACGAGCAACAGAGATGAGGCAGAGAGCGAGAGCCAAGAGGCAGCAAGGGCCGACGAAAGCAAGAGGGGTCGAGTGAGAGCAAGAGGGGTTGAGCTTTAGCAAGAGCAAGAGAGAGTCAACGAGGGCGAGCGAGGGCGAGGGTGAGCGGACGAGCAAGAGAGAGGAGGCAGAGAGCGAGAGGCAGCAAAGGTGAGAGAGAGCGAGGTCGATAGAGAAATGAGAAGAGAAGGGTTTGCAAGCAAATGGGTTGGGATGGGTTTGCGTGGGCTGGGCTGGGTTGAGTTTGCAGGCAAGTGGGCTAGGTTTCCCAGCCAGCCACTCTTATATATAATATATATGTATATTCGATTCGGTTTGGTTTGGTTACTCACACATTCGATTCGATTTCGGTTTGAATTTTGGTTTGAATTTAGTAAAAACCATAAGCAAACTATACCATTGAAACAGTGTTTGATTTTTTCCCAAACTAAACTCTTACTCAGTTAAAATGGTTTTTAACCATATTGATTGATTCGATTTCGGTTCAATTCTCCACGATTTTGATTGCAAATGCCATCCCTAGTCGGGTTGAATAAAAATCTATTTATGTTTATAAATAAATTTATTTAATATAAATTTGTCATCAAATAATTAAGCATCTTTTTTTGGGGGGGTGGGTTAACGCACCATCATGAGCGCTCATGTTGTTTGGCTCCACGATATTAGCAAGAGATGTAAATTAGAGGACTCAGTGGCCAGTTCGATCCCTAGCCTCGCCGCAAACATAAGAACAATAAATGATTTTTAACTTTCAAGATTGCTCTAACTGCTGAACTATAACCCAGGAGATTCTTCCTTTGCCGACGAAACTATATCCCGAGAGCATCTTTGTAATGTATGGGGGATGGTTCCAACATAATTTTTGCTTAAAGCCTTATCTAAATTGTGTTTGGAAGCTAAATAATATAAATAATTATTAAATTTTATATTGAGATATAAAAAAATTATTAAATTTTAATTTAACATATAATTTTAAAATTATTATTAAAATAGACTAATAAAATAATCACATGACGAACAATTAAATAATATAAATGATTATTAAATTTTAAATAAAAATATAAAAATATTATTAAACTTTATACTAAAATATAAAAAAATTATTAAATTTTACAATAAAATATAAAAATATTAATATTTTACTAACCTCTTTTAATAATAATTATAAAATTATATACGTTAAATGATCTTTTTGTACTTAATAATATTTGGGCATGGTCAAATCAAAGTTTTAGAGGCTCGAGACATGTTGGTTGGACCATGTTCATCAGCGGTGGGGCCACTAATTTTCCACGTGGTGGGTTAGAATGTTTTCCAGGTGATACCATGCCACGCGTCAGTTTTTCACTGATCCATGTGCCTCATTTAGATTGGACAATGGGACACTATGGAATTGGTTCACAAATTAGTTATTGAGCCCTTCTACACTGCCCCAAGAAATCATACCGAAAGCTTACCCAAGTCAATTTAGTCTGACAAATTTATCCTTTATCCCTCAACAATATTATAAATCTGCCATTAATTAAAGAGTTGAACGATTTCTAACCTCATTCTTCCACTATCTTCTCTCTCTCTCTCCTCCGCAACATGCGTCCCTTCCATCTCCGACGTGAGCCCCTTCCTGCCGTCGATGCTCCTGATTGATTTAAGTGTTGAGTGTTGGTCCGGCCTAACGTACTAACGATCATAAAGAAAAACACATGTATTATTTTGTTATCAACAGTCGAAGAATTTGCTCTGAAATGAAAAAATATTCAATGTAACTTTTGCAGAACCATTTCATCTCAGTGCAACTCATTTACACAGTTTGGGCCAAATTGTCTTGTTGTAACACTATAACAAATTGGTTCAATTCATCTCATTGCCTTAACTATTTTATGTCATCTATGTTTGCTCAAAATCTTGCCTCAACATTGCCTTTTAGCAAAGTTTTGAGGCTTTAGATTGGATGAAGTGGTTGCAAACGCAAACATGACAAATTATCGACAATTTTTCTCGACAGTAAATGAAAGCAAGGATAAACAAAAGCGGTTCTTGCATTACCTTAGAAATTTTGATCTAAATATTTCTTTATGCACCCTACTGCTTTGCGAAATTTGGGTAGGTTTCTTCCTCATTTTACAGAAAGAGCCCAACTGAGCTAGCTCCTAGCTAGGCATTTAATGTGATCACTCAAAAATGAGGAAAACAACACCCAGCTGATGCACCAAGAAAAACTGAAATTTTGCACCAGCTTTTCAACCAAAATGAAAATAGACTCTAAGCCTAAAACCAGTAGGATCATCCAATCAGTCAAGCAGCATCTTCTGCGGCTGAGCTGCCATCATCTTCCATCTCTTCTTCATCTTTGGGAGATTCTGCTGTAGCATTTTGAGTAGCCGCAAAAGCACCTTCTTCATTCCCAAAATTCCATCCTACCATGAAATTTCTTCCTTGTCCCACGACATTAACATCATTCTAACAATCACGAGTGCCAACGTTTACCGGATCTCTTTTGCAGTATTCAGAGGAGATATTTGAGGTCCATATGAAACTTTCACTACAAAGCACCTTTTCTTTCAATCCCTTTAACAAGGTGAGGCAAAATTGAAAATACCAACCTGGGGTCTCCAATCTTGTTATTGAAAATGGAGGACGAACAAGGGTTGAGCCCAGGAATATGCTGATGAATTTGAGTGTCAAATGTGGGGATTGTTCCAGAAATCTCCATTCCGCAACAACAGTTTGTCAAGTTGTTTTCAATGTTTATGTCAACAGGTCGTCAGCGATGAGGAAGGAGAAAAAATGAGGCAGTCGACAAGGAAGAAGGAGGCAGAGAAAGAAAGAGGCGTGTCTTTGGCGAGAGGCCATCGGAGAGGAGGAATGAGAAACCAGAAGACAGTTGATGAGGAAGAAGGAGACTGTGCGAAGCTGTGTTGAAGAAGAGGCGCGTCTTTTGATAAACCCTGTTCTGAATTGCTCTCAAGATGGCGATATTTTGGCAATCAAAATATCGCACAATATTGGCTTCGGTAATCTCTCGGCATGAGATATTCAGGCAGTATAGAATTTTCCTTAGTTATTTACCTTGGTCAACCCATCAATGTTGCTTGTAGTCCTACTATCTGTCTATTGAGTCTGTGCCAGCCAGCCATTAAAATTTCCTTAATTTTAATGTGTGTCATTGAGAGAATGGCGGAATAGCCACCCAAATAAGCTTCAGAGATGATATATATATAGATATATATATGTGCATTTTCAGAGAGCTTTCAGCTTCTTTTCCTCTTCTCCGTCTCTCTCGCTGCACAGAGAGAGAGGGAGAGAGGGACCGAGAGAAAGGGCTCTCTGTTTAGGATCAGTACCCAAAGATGGGAGGCTGCGTCAGCGGGCCTAAGGGCATGAAACCCGAGGCTGAGGCTGAGGCTGAGGCGCCCCTGCCGCCGGAGCCTCCAAAGGAGGAGACCATCGTCGCCGCCGCCATGGAGGTGGTGGAAGTGCATGAGGCTGCGGTGGAAAAGAAGACAGAGACCAAGCATGAGCACCGCCCGTCCCTTCTATTTTTGCTCAACGAGGCCAAGGTACCCTCCTAGCCACGTTGCCTTGTTTTATGATGCAGCTTGGGGTGCCTTTCGCTATTTTCAAAATATTTCAGCTTCTGAAACGACAAAAACATTTATGAATTATTTTTATAATTTCAAAAAAAAATTTGTGACCATTTTATAATATTACAAAAATATCAAAACGCATTTCTCATTTAAAAACGCATTCCTATCCACAAATAATAAAAAAAAAAATTTGTCTCTAACTCAACATTTTTTTATTTTTTATAGAATTTGTTTGAATATATTATGTAATTTATGTTTATTTTTAGATTAAATAAATATTTTTTATAATTTTTTATATTAAAAATTATATTTACAAAAAAAACTCTTATATTTTTTTTATTTACTCATCTCTTACTTTTTCGAAAAAAACATTTTATCGTATTCGTTTCTTATTTCAATTTTCATGCAGCTTAGATCTTATTATTCCTTAATAAATAAAAAAATCATCAATTATTATTATAATTATGATTATTATAAAAAACTTATAACCCGTAACCAATTCATAATCGTAATGGATAATTATATATAATATTAATTTTTATATATAATATTGTATTAATTTATAAATTAATACTACATTCTTGAACCCATTAATGGATTCAATAAACCCAAAGAGATTAGACTCAAAATAATAAAAATTAATTATATTAATAAGATTTGAATAAAAAATCTCTAAACAATAACTATTTTATCTTATAACTTCATCGAAAACTTATTTTGCTTTATATTTTATGTTAAAATTAATTATAACTATCAAATGTAACTTAATAAATTTTTAATTAGCACGCAAATCACCTTCTAACATGTATGATGCTATGTGGGCAGATGGAGGAAGGCGAAGGAGACGATGAGGCATCAACAACTAAAAAGAGCTCATCAGAATCGAAAGCTGCAGTAACAACAACTCCATTGGAGAAACTACTTGTATCAGACCCTAAATCTTAAATTCTAAACTTGCCTTAATGGAGTCGAAGAGCAAGCACAAGCTTAGCTAGCCAATGCCCATCATGATATCACTAGATAAGAAAATATGGGAGAGCTCTTATATAAGCTTTGATACTAACACAATTAATGGGCTTGTCTTTGTTTTCATGTATGGTTCTCCTCAATCTTATGAATCAAAAATATAGTCTCATGATGCCATCACATAATTAAGATAAAAAAAATTAGGTTGCGTTCTTTTTATTATTTTCAAGTTATTTTTAGTTTTTAGTTTTCAAAAATAATGAAAATGCGTTTATTTTATTATTTTTAAAAATATATTTTTAAAAACAAAAAAAAAATTTATAAAGAAAATCCAAAACAACCGAATGTTTTGGCAACCAAAACAGTCTCTAAATTCAAAATATGAAAAACACAATCCATTTTTCATATTTTGACTCTAAAAAAAAAAATAAGGAAAAAGAAAGAAGAAAAATTTATTCTTAAATTTTAAAAATAAAATTACATATGTATTTAAAATTTAAAAAACATAGTATATCTATATTATAATTAAAAATATAAGATAACATATAGCATATTATTAAATATATTACACATATTATGTATAATAATATTTAATATAAATTATCACTAGATGTCAACAATTTATTAATCAAATTTATTATTTTATTTTAATAGTAAAATTTTATTAAAAATAGTTAATTTTATCATTTAATAATAAAATTCATTGAATAAAATATCATAAAATAATTTTTCTCAAAATTCTAAAGTAAACTCATTTTCTAATTTTCTATTTTAAGAAATAATTTTTTAAAATAACAAAAAAAAACACGTTTTCAATTTTCTAAAAATAGATTATCAAAACAGAAAACTGAAAATAAATTTTAAACTCAAAACTAAAAATTAAAAACGCAAAGAGAACACAACTTTATTATTTGGACACTTATTTATAACATTTTTGTAACATTTATATATTAATGTTATCATATTTTATGTCAAATTAATATAAATATATAAATATATATCAATATATAAATGTCTTTAAAAGTGTCATAACTAAGTGACTTGATAAAGATAATATGGTCGTAAAAAAGAGATTTGCTATTAAATCACTCGTTAATAAATTTCGTTTACATCGTCTAAACATTCTTATTGATTTAACAAATATATCATATTTTAAAATATTTATCAATTATTCAATCCCTTGTTTAGTATGATAAATGATGATACCTCAGTTATAATAACAAATTTACTCAAATATCCATTATTTTATTTACTTTCATGCTTGGGACAAATTAAATTTAGGGATCACGTGCGATAGGATTAACTTGGGATGACCATTCTTTTGCGACCTCCGATGCTCGTACTCTTGATTGTGCTAGAAGAGATAAATAGCAAGTTGAGTGTTTAGCCATTGAGTATAGCGATAATCGAACTTACAATCCACCGAATTGATAGTGATATATTACTTATCCGACCGCTCGATACCTATGTCCTGGGGCGCATGGTAGAATTAACTTATTGTATATTTGGGGGGATTAAATATAATTATATGATCAAATCTCAAGTTATTAGATTGTTAAACAAGGTTATATAAATATTTTCGAGACAAATTAATCTAACCCTAAAAAAAAAAAAATGGATATACAAAAAGAGTTCTTAATCAGCAGCAATTCTAAGGGCATACACCCTCCGTATGCAATTGGCTTACTTGTTCGAAAGCATCCATACTTGTAGTGGCTCTTTTGCATTCAAGTAAGTGTGTGTATATTTTGAAAATTTCTTACACTCCCTCTAAAAGGTGAGCACTTTACCAAATCAATTAAATTATTCAAACAAATTAATTGAATTTGTGTAAAAAATCAAATTGAACCGATATGCTCAAACTAAATAAATCAAAGAATTAAAAAAATAAAATAAAAAATATTATTTTTTATATTTCGATCAGTTCAATTATTTTAATTTTTTTAACATCGAGACTAAATCGAACCAAAATAATAAAAATTGCAAAACTTAAAAATCGAACTGAACCAATGTATACTCTAAGTTGAATCGACTTATAGTTTAAATAATCGAAAATGTTATTCAAACACTTAAAGAATAATATTTTATGTAATATTCTTATATTAGTGTATTGAACACTTATATTAATTAAATATATAATATAATACATTAATACTAACTGTCACATCAATTGTTATCTCAAAGCGTCCAAACTTGAAACCAAATGAGAGCGCATTGGCTTATATAATATTATTATTAACTAGTGGATAACCCATACGATGCATGGATATTGTAAAAAAAAATAAATCGTTAAAGCGAAAATTATATAATTTAGTAGTTACAATAAATAAAAATTATAATAAAAAAGTAAAAATTAAATAAAATAATCATGTTACAATCATGAGAATACAACAAAAGAATTACAAATTTTAAAAGATTTCCTTATATACATTCAAGGGTAGACGAACAATAAAAAGCACATAACTCTATCCCGAAATCATGTAAAAAATAAACCTAAATTAACATGTAATACAATAAGTAATGCGTAAAAAAATACAAAAATTACACGATAACAGGAAAAAAAAAAAAGAAAAAACAATAATCAACCTCTTTATTCTAAAATATGTATTCAAGGTAGACGTTTTTATTTTTAATTTTCACATGTATTTGTCTCGTATGTGCGTACCACACGAACCCTTAAGGCCTAATTTTTCCTAGTTGCATTCATATCACTCACTTGACATAATAGTGGTGCTATGTTATATCAGAAGACCAAACTGGATAAAAAAAAATGGTTAAAATTTACTAAATCAAAATAAAAAATAAGAGAAAATTTAAAAAGAAGAATTGAGAAAGGAGAAGAGAGGAAATGGAAGTGTTGAACGGGAATGAAGAGGAAGAAGAGACAAATATTTTTTTTCTTTTATTAATTTTTCTTCTTTCAAATTCTCTAATTTCTCTCAATTTATCAAATCACATGTCACCATTAAGTTTCCCTTTTTTTTCCACGCTTTGTCACACAATCTGAATCTTACTTAACATAATTTTCAAAACACAAATTTAATTTGTATTTAATTTCCCCAAGTCCAACATATAGCACATCTTTGGAGTAGACCAATGGGAAAAAGGAGAATTAAATAAATGACAATAAACAATTAAGTTGAAAAATAAAATTATGACATTTAAAATTATAAAAAATAATTTTAAATTAATTAAATTGTATGTAAAATAAAAATAATTTAAATAATCAATTAATTATATAAATAATAATAATCAAATTTTCAAAATTGATTATCCATACATGACTTTATATATTTCTCCTAATAATTAATTATCATATTTAAGATAGGTCAAATTTTGAAAGAAGTAAAAACAAAAAAGTTAAAAAATAAAATTATAACATTTAAGTTATATTTAAAATTATAGAAAAATAAATTTAAATTAATTAAACTATATATAAAATAAAGATAATTTAAATAATCAATTAATTATATAAATGGTAATAGTCAAATTTTCAAAATTAATTATCCATAACTTTACATGTTTCTCCTACAATCAATTATCACATTTAAGACAGATCAAATTTTAAGAAAGTAATAAAAAATATAAAGTTAAAAAGTAAATTATAATAATAAAATTATATATAAAATTATAATATTTAAAAATATAAAAAATAATTTAAATTAATTAAACTATATATAAAATAAGAATAATTTAAATAATCAATTAATTATATAAATAATAATAATCAAATTTTCAAAATTGATTATCCATATATGACTTTACATATTTCTCCTGACAATTAATTACCACATTTAAGACAGATCAAATTTTTAAGAAAATAACAAAAAAAAATAAAGTTAAAAAATAAAATTATAATATTTAAGTTATATATAAAATTATAACATTTAAAATTATAAGAAAATAAATTTAAATTAATTAAACTATATAAAATAAAGATAATTTAAATAAATAATTAATTATATAAATAATAATAATCAAATTTTTAAAATTAATTATACATACATGACTTTACATATTTCTCCTAGCAATCAATTACCATATTTAAGACATGTCACATTTTTAAAAAAACAACAAATAAAAATAAAGTTAAAAAATAAAATTCTAACATTTAAGTTATATATAAAATTATAACATTTAAAATTATAAAAAATAAATTTAAAATAATTAAACTATATATAAAATAAAAATAATTTAAATAATTAATTAATTATATAAATAATAATAATCAAAATTTTAAAATTAATTATCCATACATGACTTTACATATTCCCTCTAGCAATCAATTATCACATTTAAGACATGTCACATTTTTAAGAAAGTAATAAAAAAAATAAAGTTAAAAAATGAAATTATAACATTTAAGTTATATATAAAATTATAACATTTAAAATTATAAAAAAATAAATTTAAATTAATTAAACTATATATATAATTAAATTAAAATAAAAAATTTACTTGGCAGTCGGTATTCAACGGTATTACTTGATATCTCAAGAGTTCTCCCGATTTAAAAAAATCTCATTTTTCTATAATTTATTTCAATTAAAATTTTATGTTAATATTTAAAAATTAATAATATGAATTAAATTTTGTCTCTTCATATATCAGGATACTTACACATTCTCAAAATACTATTTAACAATAAAAAAATATATTTACGTGTTCCAAGAACTACACGATTTTCACAAATTTAGACTTAATTAATGACTTATAAAAATTCCATTTCGGGTAAGCAAAAAAAATTAAAAAATATAATAAAATATCTAAATAGTAACTGAAAATGGGCGGGAAAAATTTTGACGGCTATTTTGTTATAATATATATATAGATATCTTTGGCAAAGCAAATTGGTATTGTGATGTTAGATTGGCCTTGAGATAATACTAATTGTGCTGAATTCCACGCGTGCATTTTTGGCACCCACTAACGCCGTTAAGGATTTGCACTTTTCTTGCCATTGCTTGGTGCTCTTTTCTACATTTGTCAGCTTGAAAGTATCCGTGACCCCTTTCTCGGAATGGATTTTTACCATTCAATTGTAACATTTTCTTACCATATTCTTATAAGAATAATATTATTGGTATATTTTTATGTATATTTTAGGTTACACAAAGGTGTATCAATGACAAAAATATCTCTCATGAGGCACATAGAAGCGAGGGGTATTTTGATCATAATATCCCTTTGTATAGTTCAAGATGTACAAAAATAATGTACATCTAGCATGATTCTTCCTATAATGATGTGTTATTTGTGTTTTTCGTGAAAATAATATTAATAAAAGTAATATTTAGTTATCAATAGTATTATTATTCTTTTTTAATACTAAAACATGTAAAATTTTTGTATTATAATCTTGATTAATATTTTTATTATATTTAATAAAACCATATACTAATAGTTAAACTATTGTTCAGCCTTTATTCGATCGCTGAATTGTAAATTTTTTTCGTTCTCAATCAATACCTAGTCGAATTCTCATAACAAATAATTGTTCAAATCTAATCCAAATTTACAATAAGTAAGTTATGAATCTATAGGGCTTAGACATGTTTTAAAGAAGAATTCAATTTTGATTATTTTGGCTCAACATGTCACATATTTTCTCCTTACCTTTGTGAGGGAGCTTTATAATTGACTTTGGTTTGAAATTGGGAGTGACTCTTTTTGGAGTGCAAGAAGTCATTCACAATTTGGTTTCTTAGGTAGTGAGAAATTTCAATTCAATTTTGGTTTCATGTGAAGTTGTGCTTAATTTGAGATTTTTTCTTTTTTGGTTATAATTAGGTAATTGACGAAAATCTTTCGAGAAAATCGCAATCAAGTTTTTATATGATAGATCCATATATTGCAATTTTCTTGGCAAGTTTTCATAGTCCATTTGTTTTTTTACCCATTTTAGATTGATTGTTCTAAATTTCTTTACTAACTCAAATGTCGATTTGAGTTTTTTTATTTTTATTTTATTTTGTAGTGTAAGGTTACAAGAGGTCAATAGTTGATTGTTGCGAGGGCATTTGGAGCTAAACTTTTTATATATCAATGAATGGTCCTTTATATATCTTTCATTTCGCAATGAACCAATCATAAAATGATAAATGACCTTCTTCGCAAAATGTCACATAGATGTTATTATCTCTTTGTCTATTAGGAGAGTTGTCTTTTGGCAATTTAAGAATTGCGGTTAGAGTATCGCCGAAAGCCACACCCAAAAATCACAACAAAAAATCTCAACAAGATCAACCAAATCAAATTATACAAACTCTGATCTTTTAAAAAAAATAAAAATTAATATACCTATTTGCTCATTCTATAAATATTAAATACTAATTTGATGGTCGAAATCCATTCGGAGCAACAATGCCCAACACATGTTATTATCTATATATTTGATATTTTATTAAAATGGTATTAATTTCTCAAAGAGAATGGATCATGGTTTGAAAGGGAGAGTTGTAGAAGGCACTTCTACTACTACCGCTTCCTTTGGTGAGAGACTTCAAGGGTTAGCTCACTCCCCACTAGCTATAATAAAGATTATTATTTATAATATTTAAATAATTACTATCCGAAAATATTAATTCATTATTATCACATTAATTATTATTTATTAATGTTCATACTAAGTAAATTAATGTCCACGTGGCATTCGCACGTTTTCTCCCTGTTGGCAGGTGCTTCCCTTCCGTATCTCTATAGTCAAATCGTTAACGTATATTATATCATAATAATGTAATAATTTGACTATTAATGTAGCGGCTTCTATAGAGAGAGAGAGAGTAGTGGCAGTGGCGTCAGCTGTAAAAGTGTAAAGAGTGGAGGGGCACGTGTCAACCAATGAGGATACACGTCGGAGCGAGCCAAACGTAGGCGGTGACGTGGTGCCGCCTCTCCCTGGCTTTTCCTCAGGTTTGGCGTGACCACTCGGCTGTAACAATTTTAAGAACATTCGACACAAAAGTATAATATGTTAAATAAAATATAAATTTATATATAGTGAGTGTCGACGTGGCATTTTTAATTTTTATTTTTGCATTTGTTGGTTTTCTCTTTCTCCTCTCTCTCTCTCTCTGTCTCTGTGGAGTCTTTAATGACAGTATAAATACCGCACCGCCAACTCTGTCTTTTCAATCCACGAAACTCTCTACCTGCAATTTCTCTCTCTAAAGACTCGCTCTCTCTCTCTCTCTATACGTATATATATATACTGATTGACGTTCACTATATATAGACATCTGGGGTTCATATTCTGATTTGGACTGTATTCAATCGATCAATTACAGAGGCAAGCGAGAAGACGCATCTTGTGCATCTCTTCTTGCTTGTTCTAGAATGAGGAAGATATGGAACACTATACACGGGCTGCGCCCGGCGATGTTGATGGTAGTCGTTCAGGCCACATTTGCCGGAGTCAACGTCTTCTACAAGCTCGCTGCCAACGACGGCATGAGCCTCAGGGTTCTGGTTGCCTACCGCTTTCTCTTCGCTGCCGCCTTCATCGTTCCCATTGCCATCATCGTCGAAAGGTCTTTTCATTTCGTTCTTCATATTTATATATATATATATATGTATTGTTGGGAAAATCGGGCAATTTTCCCCAAAATTAAAAGCACCAAAAAAATACCCGACAAAAAACTATTGAATATAAACATAAACAGAACACCAGAAAATTAACGAGGTTCGACCAATATGGCCTACGTCCTCGGACACCACCAAATCTTCACTAATATCAAAGAGAGAAAATACAAAGTGTGTAAGAGAAATACACACACAAATGAGGGGGTACAAGTGCAATAAATGCAAACTTGTTGGGATGCTTGAAGGGATACATAACACAAAGGGGAGGTGCTTAAATAATGCAAATATGGCCCTCCCTCCCACTGCCCAACCGATGTGGGACTTGGGAGGAGCCAAAAATCCAACAAATCTCCACCTTGGCGAATCTCCCAAATCCTAACCAAAGTCCTCAACAATCTCTTCAAAGAATCAATCAACAGTAGGTGTCTTCAAATGCGCTAGGAAGCGCTAACTTCAAATACTAAGGATATAAATCAAGTCCAAACAGTGTTGGAACTTGATTGCTGTCACAACCTTCATCATATCAGCAGGATTTTCAGCAGTTGGGATCTTCTGAATCTGTATCTCTCCTTCTTCTAGAATTTCCCGTACAAAATGATATCTTACGTCGATGTGCTTCGTCCTTGCATGATAAACTTGGTTCTTTGCTAAATGAATAGCACTCTGACTGTCACAATGTACCTTGATGTACTTCTGACCAATTCCCAATTCATCAAGCAACCCATAAAGCCAAATAGCCTCCTTCATAGCCTCTGTAACTGCCATGTACTCCGCTTCTGTGGTAGACAGAGCAACTGTAGACTGTAAGGTAGACTTCCAACTGACCGGTGCCTTTACTAATGTGAACACATAACCAGTCGTAGATCGACGTTTATCCATATCACCAGCATAGTCGGAATCACAATAACCAACTATGCAATTATCCATTTTCTCATCCTGCTCAAATACTAAGCCAACATCTACGGTGTTCAGAATATACTGTAGAATCCATTTCACAGCTTGCCAATGTTCCTTTCCAGGATCATGCATATACCTGCTCACAACTCCAACTGCCTGTGAAATATCGGGCCTTGTACACACCATAGCATACATCAAGCTACCAACAACTTTTGCATACGGAACCTTTGACATATACTCCTGTTCCGCAGCACTCTTCGGAGATAAAGATGCACTTAGTTTGAAATGAGGAGCTAACGGGGTACTCACAGGTTTTGACTTTTCATTCGTGCCGAAACGTTGTAGTACTTTCTTCAGATATGTTCTCTGAGTCAAACAAAGCCTTCCTCTTTTCTTGTCTCTGATTATCTCCATGCCGAGAATCTTCTTGGCTTCACCTAAATCTTTCATTTCGAACTCCTTATTCAACTGAGTCTTCAGTTTTTCAATTTCTCCACTATTCTTTGAAGCTATCAGCATATCATCAACATATAGGAGAAGATAAATAAAAGATCCATCTTGTAGCTTACGTAAATACACACAGTGATCATATTTGCTTTTTGTGTACCTCTGCCCCAACATAAACTTGTCAAATCGCTTGTACCACTGTCTCGGAGATTGCTTCAATCCGTACAACGATTTGTTTAGTTTGCAAACCCAATTTTCTTTATCAGCAACTCTGAATCCTTCTGGCTGAGTCATATAGATTTCCTCTTCCAAGTCACCGTGTAGAAACGCAGTTTTCACATCCATCTGAACTAGTTCCAAATTCAATTGCACTACCAAGGCCAACAAAATTCTAATGGAAGAATGTTTCACAACTGGAGAAAACACTTCATTATAATCAATACCTTCCGTCTGAGCGTAGCCTTTAGCCACCAACCTTGCCTTGTAGCGAACATCATTCTTGTCAGGAAATCCATCTTTCTTTGCATATACCCATTTGCATCCAATTGCCTTCTTTCCCTTCGGTAAGCTGGCTAGCCTCCATGTCTCATTCTTCTTAAGGGACTGCATTTCTTCATTCATAGCTTTCCTCCACTTTTCATTTTCTGAACTTTGGACAGCTTCATTGTAAGTGGCAGGAACTTCATCATTTACAATTGGAGATGCATAGGCCACCAAATCGACAAATCGAGCAGGCTTTCGAATCTCTCGTCGTGGCCTTCTTGTTGCTATTGATTCTTGTTGCTGTGGAGGTTCTTGGGTTGAAACCTCTTCTTCATCTGACGACTCCTCTGCCACAGGAGTGTCTCCACCTGATTTGATACTTACTGCTGGGTCAATTCTTCTTTCAAACTCCACCTGTTTTGGAGTATTCTCCACCTGTTGTGGAGCATCATCAAACTGTTGCACAACTTCATTTGTTACTTTTTCCAACATGGCAAATTCATCAAAAGTAACATCCCTACTAAAGATTATCTTCTTCGATTCCGGACACCAGAGTCGATAGCCCTTTATTCCAAAAGTGATCCCCATGAACAAAGCTTTCTTTGCTCTTGGATCCAACTTGGATTCCTTAACATGATAGTATACAGTGGAACCAAAAACATGTAAGGAATTATAATCATTAGCAGGTTTTCCAGACCATACCTCAAAAGGTGTTTTTTCACAAATAGCAGTTGATGGCAATCGATTAATGAGATGACTAGCATAAGTCACAGCCTCAGCCCAAAATTGTCTGCCCAACCCAGCATTGGACAACATACACCGAACTTTCTCCAGCAACGTTCGGTTCATGCGTTCTGCCACCCCATTCTGTTGTGGTGTATCTCTAACTGTAAAGTGTCGAACAATACCTTCATCTTGACAGACCTTATCAAATGGATCATTTCTATACTCACCACCATTATCTGTTCTGAGTCGTTTGATCCTTCTGCCAGTCTGAGTTTCCACCATATTTTTCCATTTAAGGAAACATCCCAACACTTCATCCTTTTTCTTCAAAGAATACACCCATACTCTTCGGGAATAATCATCAACAAAGGTTACATAATAGTGTTTACCTCCCATAGATGCTGTCTTGGATGGTCCCCACACATCTGAGTGAACATAATCCAGAATACCCTTAGTATCATGGATTGCAGTGCCAAACTTCACTCTCGTCTGCTTCCCTTTGATACAGTGCTCACAGAAGTCTAATTTGCAGGTCTTGACGCCTTCCAATAATCCTTGCTTGGCTAAAATTCGCAAAGATTTTTCACCTGCATGTCCCAAACGCATATGCCACAGTTTGGTTACTTCTGTATCCCTGTCATCATCTGAAGCTATTGCTGCTGTTGTCCCAATAACTGCATTACCCTGATAGTAATACAAGTTATTTTTCTTTCGTATACCTTTCAATATTACAAGTGCGCCAGAGAACACCTTCATAACTCCATTTTCTGCAGTTACCTTCAATCCCTTGGACTCCAATGTTCCCACAGAAATGAGATTCTTTGTCAAACTCGGCACATATCTTACATCTGTCAGTATTCTGGTTGATTCATCATGATTCCTCAAATGGATTGTGCCAACTCCGGTTATTTCACAAGGTGTGTCGTTTGTTGTGTAGACAACTCCTCCATCAAGTTCTTGAAAGTCAAAGAACCAATCCCGATTGGGACACATATGGTGGCTGCAACCCGAATCCAAAAGCCAAGCTCCAGAATAGCTTGTTGAAGACGTAAGAACTAATGAAAGGTCTGAATCCTCATCATTAACTTCAGCAATATTTGAGACGGCTTTCCCTTTGTCAGATTTGCCCTTAGCTTTTAACTTTGGGCAGTCCTTCTTCCAGTGGCCTTTCTCCCGACAAAAGGCACATTCATCTTTGTTCGGTCTGGGTTTCGAACTAGACCTCCCTCTCCTTCCTTTCTTCTGGCTTTGCAAACGGCCTCTTACAATCAATGCTTCTGCTGCGTCATGCGTTGTTTCCTTTTTATCTTTCTTTCTCAACTCATAACTATACAAAGCAGCACAAACTTCACTAAGAGATACCTGAACCTTCCCGTGAAGTAGAGTCGTCTCAAGAAATTCAAACTCCTCGGGAAGGGATCCCAACAGCATTAAAGCCAAATCCTCATCTTTGAACGTTTCATCTAAATTCATCAAATCAGCTACCAACTGATTAAAGGTAGTGATATGATCATTTATCGTGGTACCAGGAACATAAGTAAAGCGGAACAATCTCTTTTTCATGTAGAGCTTATTCTGACCGCTTTTCTTCAAAAATTTCTCCTCCAGTGCCTTCCATAGTATACCGGCAGAATTTTCCTTCGAGAATGCATACTTCTGCTCTCTGGACAGGCATGATCGAATTGTACCACACGCCAATCGATTGATGGTCTTCCAATCTTTTTCTTCAACATCTTCTGGTTTCTTTTCTTCAATGGCGATGTCTAGACCTTGCTGGAAAAGAGCGTCTAGAACCTCGCATTGCCACATGCCGAAATGACCCGAGCCATCAAACACCTCCACTGCAATTCTTGTATTCGCCAGATTCCTCGCCCAAGTGGACGAAGAAGAAGCTCCCAATGTGGATTGTTCTGAACTCTTTTCGCCTGCCATCTCTGCCATCTTCTATATTCAATAGTTATCAAAGCGGAACAATCCAAGAAAATCTTTTCTGATGTGGAAGATCAGACACAGCTGCAACCACAGAGCATACTAAGAAAAACTTGGCCAAACAAGGATCTTTTCTGATGTGGAAGATCAGACTCAACTGCAACCACAGAGCATACTAAGAACCTTGAGCTCTGATACCAATTGTTGGGAAAATCGGGCAATTTTCCCCAAAATTAAAAGCACCAAAAAAATACCCGACAAAAAACTATTGAATATAAACATAAACAGAACACCAGAAAATTAACGAGGTTCGACCAATATGGCCTACGTCCTCGGACACCACCAAATCTTCACTAATATCAAAGAGAGAAAATACAAAGTGTGTAAGAGAAATACACACACAAATGAGGGGGTACAAGTGCAATAAATGCAAACTTGTTGGGATGCTTGAAGGGATACATAACACAAAGGGGAGGTGCTTAAATAATGCAAATATGGCCCTCCCTCCCACTGCCCAACCGATGTGGGACTTGGGAGGAGCCAAAAATCCAACATGTATTACCCCTTTTCATTTCCAAATCACCACAAAATTAACAAGAAGAAGAGAAGAAGAAGAAGATGAGGATTTGAATTGATTTTTGACAAGGGTTTGCTGTACTTTTACAGAAGAAGAAGGCCAAAGCTCACGTGGAAGCTAGCGGGGCAGGCGTTTCTAGTTGGATTACTGGTGTAAGCAATCCGGCCATTAATGCTTTCTTGCTATATATATGTATGAGCTTGTATGTATATGTATATATATATATATATTTGTGTTTTTTGAGTTTTACAGTCGACGAAGCAACGCCACAGAAGCAGAAGAAGCTTCAATGAATTGAATGAGTTTGAATGCCACCTCCAATATTAGCCATATATATCTTGCCTTATTCGTTCGCTTTACGTGACACTTGCTGTTTTCTAGGCTCTGTAATTGGCAGCCTGCAGCTCGCCCCATGATATATACATACATATATATATATATATATATGTATATATAGCTTGATTGATGCCATGGATGGATTTCGATGTCTCTCTCATTATTATAAACTTAATTTTCTTTAAAAGCACCTCAATTATATAATTATTATTAGTTAGTCAATCCCACCTTTTTAATTAATTGAAAATTCTATTTACGTACCTATACCATGCTTTCATGAATTATTTTTCTGGTTTTGACTATCTATGGTCCCATGTCTTGGACATTATTACATTATATTTACTCATTATGAGCCAAATATTTACAATTAGTAGCTATACTAATTATGAAAAAACATAGCTCTTCAATATATTATTGATGTTTTTCTTGTAAAAATTAAATTTTATAGGCGACCGAACCTTTTACAGTCAAAATGTTAATTTCTTTTTTCAATTTACGAGACCGAAAACCAGTTCTCTCTTTATAATATATTATTTAATAATTAATATATATAATATAGAGAAACTCAAACTCAAACCTTAATAAATTAATAAACTACTTTAATGTTCAATTATTCTTGAGATTATGCCTTTGCGCGGTTTCTCACCGCTGGTATTTTTGTTTGGATCCATGCTTACATTAGTATTTATGTAAGTATATATATTTTTTTAAGTTTACATTAGACAGGAAAAAAAAAACTATAAATCTACTATCAAATCGGATTAGATTGAATTCGACAATGGATTGGTCTAGTTTTCAGTCTTCACATAAGAAGTTTCTCGATCTCTCTCGGTCGAGTCAATGGTTGCTCACCCCTAATAAAATTAGTTTGTGTATATATTTGTATTGCAGGGGTACCGCTGCTCAAAATTTATATTTGGGGAGTTTGGTGTTAACCTCTGCAACGTTTGCTTCCGCCATGACCAATTTGGTTCCTGCCATCACCTTCGTTTTGGCAATCTCTTTCGGGCACGTCTCTCTCTCTCTCTCTCTCTCTCTCTCTCTCTCTTATTTGGTTACAATAAGTGGAAGGGAATCAAATATATCTTTTTCCTAGTTTGGTTAAAACCAAGATAAAGTGATATTTAAGTTAAGAAAGAGACACATAAAAGGCAATATAAAATCAAAGATTTTTCTTTTTAGTATTATCTCCATTAATTATCGATCGTATGGGTGCAGGTTGGAGAAGCTAGGATGGGGTACAGTGGCAGGGAAGGCGAAGGTGGCGGGAACATTGATGTGCATTGGAGGGGCGATGCTGCTCACCTTCTACAAAGGCGTTGAGATCAACCTCTGGTCTACAGACCTTGACCTTCTTCACAGCCACAGCCACAATAATTCACGCCTGGGATCTGGCAATCTCAAGTTGGGAGCTATCCTCAGCGTTTGCTGCTGCTTCTCCAGCGCCATCGGATTAATTCTGCAGGTGATCGATCGTTTTGTCCACAACATTATTCTTTAATTTATATGTTATGATTTAAAAGTCGATCAGAGCACTGAATTGATCACGTTAATTAACAAGAAGAAGGGCCGGCGTTCATGTTATTGCGTGTTGGCCTGGTGCAGGCGAAGATGATACAGGGCTACCCATGTCCCTACTCGACGACGGCCATGGTTGTGACGATGGGAGCCATCCAGTCTGTTGGGTTTGCAGTGTGCATGGAGAGGGACTGGGAGCAATGGAAGTTGGGCTGGAACATCAGGCTACTCTCTGCATCTTACTCGGTCGGTATACGACGATCGACCTCACTCATCTCATCGTCAGATGACATTATTTGACCTTAAATTCCGACTCGATCGATCGAATTAATTAATTAATTAATTAATGCAGGGAATCGTGGCCTCTGGGGTCATGTTGACGTTCATGGCATGGTGCGTCCAAATGAGAGGCCCGCTCTTTGTATCAGTGTTCAACCCTCTCATGCTCGTGCTTGTGGCCATTGCTGGCTCCTTGCTTCTCGACGAGAAGCTACACTTGGGCAGGTACATATCTATAGATACATATATATTGTGGTAATTAATTAATTAATTAAAGGGGTTATATTATATTCTTCATATTAACAGCGTTCTAGGAGCGGGGGTGATAGTGTTGGGATTATACACGGTTCTGTGGGGGAAAGGCAAAGAGTTGAAGAGGATGGTCCAGCTGATGCCATCGAAGAGCTCAAGAGAATTCTCCGAAAGAATTGAGATCACCGTCACTGCTACAACTACTACTACCACCACTACTTCAGCCGATGATCATAATATTAATAATATTGACGTGGACGTGAATTCGAGCAGCAGCGGCAGCACCATTGTGATTGATCCCAACGGCATTCCTGTGGTATACTCTAACGACGCTCTGGACGCCCCAAACATCCCAACAAAGAGATTGGACAGTGGGTTAGAAGTAGAAGAAGAAGAGCATCATGAAGAAATTATTGATATCAGGACATAGAACTTTTAATCACATCCATCTCATCAGCATGAAAATACTAGCTAGCTAGTAGTGTGTACACGTGGAAAAAAAATTAATGAATGAATTAGTGTAGGGTAGGAAGCTCCTAGCTAGAGTCCGCCACCCCAATTGCCCTTAACATATGAGGGCGTTTTTGGTAATTCAAAGTTGGGGGTCACACACTCTTGGGTATTATACGTGTGCTTATTGGTTCCATTGACAGTGGTCTTCATGTCAGTTCCAGTACGTACGTACTTTTTATTCAAATGAATTTGGATGGATTTGGACTCAACTTAGATGTTTTTAATAATAATAATATATTCAAATAATAAATTTAATTAACAGTAGAATATATATTTACAAAGAAGGCCCTCAAAATTAACTAGGGTCCCCAAGCAGCTTTTATATTTCTTTTTGGGTCACTGGTGCTTGTCGCCGTTTTAGCGGGCTTAGACTCCGGCAGTATCATCCGGCCATCTTTGCCTCTCGCTAGATTACTTGTCCCCTTAGGCTCGGTTTATCCATGTGATTCTGGATGTTTGCGGCCAACGTACGGTCCCTGTTTTGAGTTTCTTCTCTTTCGTCGAGCATTCTGGGGGTCCCCTAGCAGCTAGTACCGTTTCCCCTGTTTCTCATCTGCGGCTTCTTCCAAATTTGGGCTCTATTTCACCATCCGATTGAACCCTTCCCCTTTCACCGTCTTGACCATCATGGAGGAGGGGTCTGGGCGACAGAGATGAAAAGGCTTGTTTGGGATCAGTTTCTTTTGAAGGAAGTTTCTTCTGGAGGGATGAATGGGGTGTGGCTGGTGAAGGTAGATGGCCGGCGGCATGATATTTTGGTTTAATGATGATAAACAGTGACAATGGCTTCTGCTATGCTTTCAGGGTTTCTTTGCTTGCTCTTGGTTGAAGTTCTTGTCGGGCCTCTCGTATTTTGGGTCCCTAACATATGCTTGTCTTTGTTTGTCCATTTTGTATTGTTTTCAGTGTTAGTTTTGGTCGTATGTCGGCCATTGTTATAGGCTTTAAGGCCTCCCAATCTAAAAGAAAACTATAGTTTCTTTGTTGACAAAACCTTCGTTCATTCGGTGTTTCTAAATGTTTTCTATATCCCGAAACGTTTTAAATGTTTTCCATCCCAAAACGTTAAAGAAACACCAAAAAAAACATGTTTTCAAATCATTTTTATAATTTTAGAAGTGTTTTGAAATCATTTTACAATGTCGAAAAAATATTAGAAACGTATTTTTAAATCAAAAACACATTTATATTCTATGACCAAATTAAAGAAGAAAACAATTATGTCTTGTCCGATAATCATATTAAAAATAAAAGTAACTCATGATAATATTTATTTGAATGAATAATAAAATTTATATTTATATTTGATTTAATAATTATTTTTATATTAAATTTATATTTACAAAAAGATCATATATTTTTTTTATTTTCACATTTTTCCTCATTTCCATTTTATACTTTTTTAAAAAATGCTATCTTTTCATTTCTGTTTGTATTACATTTGTTTTTCATTTTTATTTTCATGCAACTTAGCACAGAACTAATAATCCAACAAATCAATCGTTCCACAGCCACAAGAAATAATGGTTTCTATTTCAATCTACATATATATCATATAATCTTTATATATACAAAAGTATGATAGTTTAAAAAGAATTTTTTCTCCAAAAACTTGTATTAATTACTAAAAGTAGCAGTAATTAAATTAAAAAATTAAGCATGGGTTTCGAATACTATTTATAATATTTATTTATAACTTACTTTTAAACTCAATTAATCTTCTCATCAATTAATTCCTCAATTAATTAAAAATAAGTATTATTTTTTATCAATATTATTAATTAAAAATATTTATAATATTATTTTTGATTAAGTCCTCAATTAATCTCTCAATCAATCAAAAATAAATATTATTTCTGAAGAATATGAATAAATAACTTAAACTATTAATTAAGTCATATAAAGTTGTTCATTTGTATAAAATAAAAATAATTTGTATTTAGTACTTATTATTCTAAAGTAATTGGAGATATTTTATAAAGTACTTTGGAACTTTTCATTATCAATTAAATAAATATTATTAATAAAAAATTTGAATAGACAATTTAAATTATTAATTAAGTTATGTATAGATATATAATTTATCAATAAATTGAAAATAAATATTTTATATAAATCTTATTAATCAAAAATATTTATAATATTATTTTTTATTAATTCCTCAATTATTAAAAAATAAATATTAATGTATAGGTTTTTCAATGTTAATTAAAATTTAATAGATCACATTTGCAAGATTATGCAAGAAAATTAATACATGGTGAAAGAAAAATAAGTCAAAATTCATATTTTCAAAGTTTTGTTATCATTGCAAAAATTAAATTTCAAAATCATAAATTAAAAATTTCAAATGAATTTTTAATTAACATTGAAAAATCCATGTTTCCTCATATTTAGAAGTTTTAATTTATAAATAAATATATAATATAATAAATAATTTTATTTTAATAATTAATCAATCATTACTTTTAATTTAATGCAAGACCAATGCATGAGTTTGTCAATACTAATTAAGATTTAAGATATTGCATTTTCAAGATTAATATATAAATTTTTCAATATTAATTAAAATTTAATTTTTAAATTTATTGTGATTATGCCTCTCATACATCGCACGGGTTAACACTAGTAGATATTTGAAAAGAAGAAAGTTTTGATGGATATCCAAATTGGGATAGCTAGATTTAAAATAATTTTGAATTTCTTTATTTAATTTTTTACTAGAATTTAGATAAATCGAGTTTTGTTAACTTATAAATAAGATCATGTTGATTATGCTTCTACATCATCGTACAAAAATTGAGAATCTCAATGTAGAGAGAACTTTAATTTAAATTTCTCTTGTTACACATAGATCATGTTAATTTAGATTCAAATTATCTAGTTATTTTTTGCCCTGAGTCATTGTATAATGATTATCCAATTGTTGTTCACATGTGGAGGGAAAATAAAGAAAGAAATCAACTACTCATTGAACTAATTATATAAGCTTAGCTATCTACAAAATGTGAAAATATAGTTCCCTAATACCAACATCACCTAATGTACGATTGCCTAATACTCCTTTTTAAGTTGGAGGAGATGATGTTACCAATAGGCAACTAGCATAAGATTTAATACGATCTTATCATATTCTAAGTTTATAATTATTTAAAAACACTAATGAATAATTTTCAAGACTAATATCGATCAGCTTTTAAGTTTAGCCAAATTAAACTGCAATAAACAAAAATAAAAAAAATGATATTTTTTTAAAAAAAAAGTAAGAAACGAAAACACTAGGAAATGCTTAAATGAAAAAAATATAGAAACTTTTTTTGTAAATATAATTTTTAATATAAAAAATTATATATTAAAATTTTTGTTCTCTCTCTAATCTTTTCGTGGACAAAAACGTGTTTGTATTATTTTTTTAATATTACAAAAATATTTAAAATGTTTATGAAATTATAAAAATGATTCATAATTTTTTTTTTATATTTTTCAACGTTTCAATATTAGAAGCATTTGGGAGATGTCGAAATGACACTCATGAAATGTTACCATTCATCACAGTAGCGAAACACTGTTTGATTGGTCATATTTTTCATGAAAAATGATCATTTTCTACCAAAATTTTAACTTTTGAAATGTTTGATTGACCAATTTTTTCATGAAAAATCTTTTCCCACTTAGGGTCACTTGACCTTCTTTTCCCACTTTTATTGGAAAATAAATTCCCATGAGGGGAGGAGGGGGAGAGAAATTGTTTTCCAAACAAATGCATTTTCATTCCTGACCCTTTTTCATCATTAGAGCCTGTAACAGTTGGGAAATATATATACACTCTCATTTGAGATCCTCCTTCATCCGGCGTTGCTAGACCATCTTTGTTGACTAAAATGCACTCTTATTTTTGTTAACAATGCACTCATATATATATAGAGAGAGAAAGAGATTGACAGAATGAGCGAGAGTCAGTGACGGTGGAGGCAATGGGGGAGGCAGGGAGAAGAAGTGGGTTTAGGAGAGAGAGATGGGTAACAAAGATGGCATCGACGGTGACGGCCAATGCAACTGGCAATGCGACGGTGATGGCCATTACAATAGGCGATAGCGGCGGTGATGGCAGCTGCAACCTGCAATAGGGGGAAGCAGGGAGGAGAAGTGGGTTTGGGAGGGAAGGAGGAGAAAGAGAAAGATAGAGGGGGAGGCAGAGAGGAGACGGGTGGGTTTGGGGAGAAAATTACATAAAAAATAAAATTGTAGTCAAACACCCTCAATTGATAGTTTCTAGATAATTGAATTGTCTCAAATTTATTTTTTTTCATATAAGTTCTATACTTGTAATCAAACACGCCCTTACAATTATTTGAAAGAAAAAACACGATTCATGTAAAAGTTTTTGAGTAGAGTTTGGAATATCTTAGATGGAATAAGATAAAAAATTTATTGCATTTTTGGTTTCAAAAACACAACAATAACACTACTAGCACCCCCCACCTTTTCTGTTTTCTTGAAAAATTATTCCAACTTATTTCCAAATACCAGAGATATGGTCTATGATTGATCTCATGTGTAACGCGTTTTGAGTTATTATTATTATTATTGTTGTGATTGTAATGACCCGTGAATCGTAGTCTAATTTAATTAGTAGTTTAATGTGTTAATTAATGTAAAGATTAAAATGTGGTTGATAATAATAATAATAAGATTAATAATATTAACAATAATAAGAATAATGAGTTAGTAAAAGTAAATGAAGTAAGTGGTTGCTGTAGGATTATGTGTAAGTTATGAGATAAGTGAGTAAATTATAATAAGGTGAAGAATTGGAGGGAAGTGGCGTGAGTTGCTGGAAATCAATAAAGGCAGCCTCAATTAGCATTTAAAACTAAAGTGGGATGTTAATTGAATTGAAGATACAGCCAGGGCAGATGGCACGCGGGTGTGTGGAGGCGGGCACGGATGCGGGTTCGAGACGCAGGCGGGGCTGCACACGCAAGGGTGGAACTTGGTTGATTAAAAATCAACCAATTGGCGCCCAAAACGGCGCCGTTTCCTTGAAGGCGGTGGCCGCCCAGCGCTGCCACGTGGCCGCGTGCTGGCCACTCCTTTTAGCCAATTTAAGGCCTAATTTTGCCCGATTTCGGGCGTGATTTTGGTGCTGCGAACAGTAAGAAATTTTACAGAAATAGCAGTGAGCTCGCGAGGGAAATCTGAGAATTTTGGGGCTTCAAAAATCAGATTAAACTCCGTTTAATCCCTGATTTAATTATCCAGGTATGTACCTTAGTTAGTAATTAATATTTTCTGCGGTTGAAATTTTATTTGGGGCCCAATTTTATTAATTTTGTCAATAATTGGAATAATGCAGTTTGTATAACTTTGACCGTGTTTGGTCAAATTGAGCCTAAGGTTATCTCCAGAAAGGCAAGTTCTATATACCCTCATTGTCGATTCTTTCGATGTCAATTTATTTGGCCACCCTTCGTTAGATTTGGCTGTTAGTAAATTATGGAATTTAAGCGGTGTGTTTAATAATTTAATTTATTAACCTAGTTTCGAGGGTATTATTCGTTGGTTGCCTACGGGGGTTTGTATCACCCCCAATCCTATGGGAATGATGTTGTACTCACCCGGGGCTAGGTTCTTAGCTGTCGGGTATTATTATGGATTTTCGGTTATTTATTGGTTAGAGCGGTTGGGCAGTGGGGGCAAGGGTTAGCCGTTCGGTGACGGTGAAACTGTTGTATGGTCTATTTTAGGCCGTCAGATGGTCTCTCCTAGTCACTGACCGCTGACCGGTGTCAGGCACTGCTGACCTACTCTACCGTTATGTGATTATAGCATGCCTGATTATTTTATTTTTGTTGCATGGTTTGATATGCACATGGGTTCGGCCTGCATGATGGGATCATCATGATTTGGTTATGCTTGATCACGGACATTTTAGATTGGTCAGGTTGCATCCAGCACGGGCATATGCATCGCATGTGATTTACTACGTGGGCGGAGCATGGCTTGATGCCTGGATGTATGGGCGCCTTGTATCACGTTGGTGCTCATTACGCCTTGCATTTTATATGCATTGCATGGTTACTGGTAGTTATTAGTTCTCGGACGGGAGTACCGTTCCGAGGGAGCCTTTGGCTCGACTGTCGGGAGTACCGGCAGGGATACGGGTGACGGGAGTACCGACCCGGGACAGTGCGCACAGGTTTGTGGTGATTTATGTTGCCTTTCAAGGCAGCGGCAGGTTGGTATGGGACTTGGGTGCCAGGTGTTTTATGTGGGCCCCAAGGACCGGTATATGTTTTATTATGCGGCACTGTTGTGTTGTTGCGTTACATGACTTGTGTGTACATGTGGGTTTATATTTGGGGTGATCTCCTCTTCTGTTTCGTTTACAGCCTTCCTTTTCATATAAACTTGCCGAGTCTTGCGACTCACCTTGCTTTCCATCATTCCAGGTAAGGGTAAGGCTAAAGTCGAGGGCGAGGACCGTGCCACCTAGCAGCCAGCCGTGTCGGTAGGGTGTACAGTTAGCTGCCCCCGTTTTCTCTGATGTTTTGTTAGGAGTTCTGACTCTCATTTTTGACTGTGCCCGGTTGTTCCTTGTATCATTTATCGTTGGCACAGGTGTCTGTATATTTTTATATACTCCTTGACTGCTGTTCAAACAGGGTACTTGTAGGCGTGCATGTCTATTGTTTTGCTTCCGCTGTTGTATTTTTCATATGTATGCATGCCAGGGTATTTTTGTCTTGTGTTTGTTTCTCTTCTCTTATGTAGGCGCTCTCGTTCGGATAGACCGGGCGGTTGGGATATCCGGGCGGGGGTGCTTACAATGTTGGTATCAGAGCGTCATTGAGTCAATTTGGGGGACAAGTAACTGTACACCAAGGCTGTTAGGTAGAGTTAGAGTGTCAGGTCGTGTCCTTAATTTCGAAATGCGTTCTAATTGATTTTGGTTATGTAAGACTCGTGGACGCACGTCGTGGACTAGGTCGTGGTAGACCACCGATGCGAGGTAGAGGGCACCTTGTTCCTACACTAGAGGTACAGGCGACAGATACAGGAGATGAGAGACAGCCAGGGCCTCCGGACATGCAAGAGACATTGACAGGTCTTCTACGGGCCGTGGACGTACTGGCGGCATCTCAGTTACGTCAAAGCGCAGTCATGATGGTAGCTACGGCCCAGGCGTCACATTCAGGTACACCGGGAGCAGGGGACAGTTCTAGTGCCGCATTACTTAAAGACTTTATGGCCCTACGTCCACCAGAGTTTAGTGGAGGTGCCGACACGACAGAGGCCGAGGATTGGCTATTGGCTGTGGAGAAGCATCTACGATCTATAGGCTGTGCAGAGGCCCATAGAGTTCCACTGGGAACCTTCTTGTTGCGAGGAGACGCCGAACGATGGTGGGAGACCACCAGACAGCGATATGGTGATGGAGGCCCGACATGGGCACAGTTTGTTGCGGCGTTCAATGAGACTTGTATACCGGCTTGGGTCAGAGAGCAAAAGGTGTTCGAGTTTGTTGACTTACAGCAGGGAAGGCATTTGCGGTGACAGCCGCCGAGGCAGCTGAGGGCAGTGATACGGTACAAGGTATACTTTCTCTTCATGGCCACGATGTACGTGCTTTATTTGATACAGGTTCTACTCACTCTTTTATAGCACCCCATTTGTTGCACAAGATCCCAATCCCGTGTGCCCCCTTACCATATGATTTATCTGTTTCGACACCGGGAGGGATGGTATTGTTGGGAAGTGAGATGGTCAGGGATTGCGAGATAGGGATTCATGACCAAGTATTTTTAGGAGATCTTATTGTTTTGGCGATTCAGGATTTTGATTTACTGTTGGGTATGGATTGGCTCTCACGGCACTATGCTCGGGTTGATTGTCGTCGGAAGGTAATTTCATTTGAGCATCCGAGGTGACCAGTTGTTACATACCGGGGTGTGAAGCCAGTGGTGACTACGCCGATGATATCGGTTATGCACGCCGAGAGACTTATTCGACGTGGGTGTGAAGCCTACTTTGCGTTCGTGACCGTGATAGCGGGGGAGAAGAAGGAGTTGGCTGCATATCCTGTGGTGCGAGACTTTCCAGATGTGTTCCCAAATGAGTTGCCGGGACTACCACCGCACCGGGAGATTGATTTTGCAGTCGATTTGTTGTCAGGTACGCAGCCTATTTCCAAGACTCCTTACCGTATGGCTGCTAATGAATTAAAAGAACTTAAGGTGCAATTGCAAGATCTTTTGGAGAGGGGGTTTATTCGACCGAGCACATCGCCATGGGGGGCTCCAGTATTATTTGTGCGCAAGAAAGATGGGTCTATGCGACTGTGTATAGACTACCGGCAGCTTAATCAGGTAACAATTAAGAATAAGTACCCCTTACCCCGTGTGGATGATTTACTAGATCAATTGCGTGGTGCATCAGTGTTTTCCAAAATAGATTTGCGGTCAGGTTATCATCAGGTGCGAGTCAGAGATGAGGATATTGCGAAGACCGCATTTCGTACACGTTACGGCCATTATGAGTTTGTGGTCATGCCATTTGGGCTGACCAATGCACCTGCGGTATTTATGGATCTGATGAATAGAGTATTCAAGGAATATTTGGACTCTTTTGTCATAGTTTTCATTGATGACATCCTAATTTACTCACCGAGCCCTGAGATACACGAGGTACATCTGAGCGTGGTTTTGCAGAAGCTCATAGAGGAGCAGTTATATGCCAAGTTTTTGAAATGTGAGTTTTGGCAGACCCGAGTGGTATTCTTGGGACACGTGGTCTCAGGTGAGGGTATCTCAGTAGACCCAGAAAAGACTAGAGCTGTGATGGATTGGCCGAGACCGATGATAGTGACGGAGATTCGGAGTTTTCTTGGCCTTGCCGGTTATTATCGACGATTCATAGAAGGCTTTGCATGGCTTGCATCACCCATGACGAAGTTGACGAGGAAAGGCGTCAGATTTATTTGGGACGAGTCTTGTGAGAGGTCTTTCCAGGAGTTGAAGCGGCGTTTGACTTCGGCGTCAGTACTGACGATACCCAGGTGTGGTAAGTTATTTACTGTATATAGCGATGCCTCGTATGCAGGGTTGGGATGTGTTTTGATGCAGGACGACCGAGTGAATGCTTATGCATCCAGACAGTTGAAGAGGCACGAGGAGAATTACCCTACACATGATCTGGAGTTAGCGGCCGTAGTGTTTGCCTTGAAGATTTGGAGGCATTATCTTTATGGTGAGAGAGTCCAGATATATACAGATCACAAGAGTCTCAAGTATTTATTTTCTCAGAAGGAACTCAATATGAGACAACGCCGTTGGTTAGAGCTGCTTAAAGATTATGATTGCGAGATCCTCTATCATCCAGGTAAAGCCAATGTAGTTGCAGATGCATTGAGTCGTCGTGGAGCATCAACTGCAGCTATGATGGTGCAGGAGTGGTTCTTATTGGAGCAGATGAGTGATCTTACTATCTCTATGGCATCAGATAATCCTACACTCTATTGTGCTGCCATGAGTATCCATTCAGATCTTGAGGATCAGATTCGCGATCGACAGCGACAGAATGTGGAGCTTGACGCGATTATGGCTGATATGGAGAGATTTGGGCCATTAGGGTACAGCCAGAGGGATGATGGTTTGCTATTGTTTCGTGGGCGGATTTGCGTGCTGAGTGACAGTGATATTAGGCAGAGGATCCTAGAGGAAGCTCATCGTTCTCCCTATACTATCCACCCTGGGGCGACGAAGATGTATCAGGGCTTACGGCGCCAATATTGGTGGAGCGGCATGAAGAGGAGTGTAGCAGAGTTTGTATCTCGATGTTTAGTGTGTCAGCAAGTCAAAGCTGAGCACCAGAGGCCCGCGGGATTGTTACGACCTTTATCTGTGCCGGAGTGGAAATGGGAGCGCATAGCTATGGATTTTGTCTCAGGATTGCCACGATCTATCCGGGGGTACGACTCGATATGGGTAATTATTGATCGGTTGACTAAATCAGCGCACTTCCTACCTGTCAAGAAAACCTATCCTATTCATCGACTGGCCACGTTATATATTGACGAGGTGGTGAGACTGCACGGAGTCCCAGCTAGCATTGTGTCAGACAGGGATCCTCGATTTACCTCACGATTTTGGGAGGCGTTGCAGAGTGCTATGGGGACCCAGTTGACTTTCAGTACAGCTTTCCATCCTCAGACTGACGGGCAGTCAGAGCGGACCATTCGGACTTTGGAAGATATGCTCCGCGCCTGTGTATTGGATTTCTATGGGAGCTGGGATGACCATTTGTCGCTAGTGGAGTTTGCCTACAATAATAACTTCCAGGCCAGTATTGGGATGGCACCATTTGAGGCGTTGTACGGGCAACCATGTAGATCACCGCTTTGTTGGACCGAGATTGGGGAGCGAGCATTGCTTGGACCGGAGTTGGTAGAGCAGACATCAGAGAAGATCCAGTTGATTCAAGCTAGGATGAAGGCAGCTCAGGACCGTCAGAAGAGTTATGCTGACAGACTACGCCGGGATTTGGAGTTTGAGGTGGGTGATCATGTTTTTCTTCGGGTTATGCCGAAGAGAGGTGTTCGACGCTTTGGAGTATCTGGCAAGTTGAGTCCTCGCTATGTGGGACCGTTTGAGATATTTGAGCGAGTCAGACCGTTGGCTTATCGATTAGCTTTACCCCCTCAGTTAGCCCACGTACATGATGTCTTTCATGTTTCTATGCTTCGTAAGTATGTGGCAGATCCCGGGCATGTAATTGACTACCATCCGCTCGTGGTGGAAGAGGATGCGTCATATATCGAGTTGCCTGCTAGCATTGTGGATCAGAAAGAAAAAGTGCTCCGTAACCGTACGATTCCCTATGTAAAGGTCCAGTGGCAGCGACATACCCCTGAGGAGGCTACTTGGGAGCTAGAGGAGGATATGAGACGACTTCATCCTCAGTTGTTTGCCTAGCCAGGTACGAATTTCGAGGACGGAATTCTTTTAAGGGGGGAAGGATTTGTAATGACCCGTGAATCGTAGTCTAATTTAATTAGTAGTTTAATGTGTTAATTAATGTAAAGATTAAAATGTGGTTGATAATAATAATAATAAGATTAATAATATTAACAATAATAAGAATAATGAGTTAGTAAAAGTAAATGAAGTAAGTGGTTGCTGTAGGATTATGTGTAAGTTATGAGATAAGTGAGTAAATTATAATAAGGTGAAGAATTGGAGGGAAGTGGCGTGAGTTGCTGGAAATCAATAAAGGCAGCCTCAATTAGCATTTAAAACTAAAGTGGGATGTTAATTGAATTGAAGATACAGCCAGGGCAGATGGCACGCGGGTGTGTGGAGGCGGGCACGGATGCGGGTTCGAGACGCAGGCGGGGCTGCACACGCAAGGGTGGAACTTGGTTGATTAAAAATCAACCAATTGGCGCCCAAAACGGCGCCGTTTCCTTGAAAGCGGTGGCCGCCCAGCGCTGCCACGTGGCCGCGTGCTGGCCACTCCTTTTAGCCAATTTAAGGCCTAATTTTGCCCGATTTCGGGCGTGATTTTGGTGCTGCGAACAGTAAGAAATTTTACAGAAATAGCAGTGAGCTCGCGAGGGAAATCTGAGAATTTTGGGGCTTCAAAAATCAGATTAAACTCCGTTTAATCCCTGATTTAATTATCCAGGTATGTACCTTAGTTAGTAATTAATATTTTCTGCGGTTGAAATTTTATTTGGGGCCCAATTTTATTAATTTTGTCAATAATTGGAATATTGCAGTTTGTATAACTTTGACCGTGTTTGGTCAAATTGAGCCTAAGGTTATCTCCAGAAAGGCAAGTTCTATATACCCTCATTGTCGATTCTTTCGATGTCAATTTATTTGGCCACCCTTCGTTAGATTTGGCTGTTAGTAAATTATGGAATTTAAGCGGTGTGTTTAATAATTTAATTTATTAACCTAGTTTCGAGGGTATTATTCGTTGGTTGCCTACGGGGGTTTGTATCACCCCCAATCCTATGGGAATGATGTTGTACTCACCCGGGGCTAGGTTCTTAGCTGTCGGGTATTATTATGGATTTTCGGTTATTTATTGGTTAGAGCGGTTGGGCAGTGGGGGCAAGGGTTAGCCGTTCGGTGACGGTGAAACTGTTGTATGGTCTATTTTAGGCCGTCAGATGGTCTCTCCTAGTCACTGACCGCTGACCGGTGTCAGGCACTGCTGACCTACTCTACCGTTATGTGATTATAGCATGCCTGATTATTTTATTTTTGTTGCATGGTTTGATATGCACATGGGTTCGGCCTGCATGATGGGATCATCATGATTTGGTTATGCTTGATCACGGACATTTTAGATTGGTCAGGTTGCATCCAGCACGGGCATATGCATCGCATGTGATTTACTACGTGGGCGGAGCATGGCTTGATGCCTGGATGTATGGGCGCCTTGTATCACGTTGGTGCTCATTACGCCTTGCATTTTATATGCATTGCATGGTTACTGGTAGTTATTAGTTCTCGGACGGGAGTACCGTTCCGAGGGAGCCTTTGGCTCGACTGTCGGGAGTACCGGCAGGGATACGGGTGACGGGAGTACCGACCCGGGACAGTGCGCACAGGTTTGTGGTGATTTATGTTGCCTTTCAAGGCAGCGGCAGGTTGGTATGGGACTTGGGTGCCAGGTGTTTTATGTGGGCCCCAAGGACCGGTATATGTTTTATTATGCGGCACTGTTGTGTTGTTGCGTTACATGACTTGTGTGTACATGTGGGTTTATATTTGGGGTGATCTCCTCTTCTGTTTCGTTTACAGCCTTCCTTTTCATATAAACTTGCCGAGTCTTGCGACTCACCTTGCTTTCCATCATTCCAGGTAAGGGTAAGGCTAAAGTCGAGGGCGAGGACCGTGCCACCTAGCAGCCAGCCGTGTCGGTAGGGTGTACAGTTAGCTACCCCCGTTTTCTCTGATGTTTTGTTAGGAGTTCTGACTCTCATTTTTTACTGTGCCCGGTTGTTCCTTGTATCATTTATCGTTGGCACAGGTGTCTGTATATTTTTATATACTCCTTGACTGCTGTTCAAGCAGGGTACTTGTAGGCGTGCATGTCTATTGTTTTGCTTCCGCTGTTGTATTTTTCATATGTATGCATGCCAGGGTATTTTTGTCTTGTGTTTGTTTCTCTTCTCTTATGTAGGCGCTCTCGTTCGGATAGACCGGGCGGTTGGGATATCCGGGCGGGGGTGCTTACAGTGATCATGACATAGTCTACTATAAGTTTGAATTTGGAAGAGATTAGAACCAGTGGACAATGGAGGCTGACTTTGACTTGGAAGTTGGACTCGAAATTAAGATTAAGGGCACTATTGCCATTCCATATTTCCAACCAAACACCCTTTTTTTAAGTGACTAAAAAAAAAAAAAATGTACATGATATCTTTTGTGTGAACTTTTTGATACTTAAATTAATAGCTTATCAGAATACATAGAGTTAATTACATCAATAATCACTCAACTTTGCATTCTATTACTGTTTTATCATTAAACTTTAAAATATTACCTCTTAGTCACTAATATTTCAAAATTATTATTGTTCAGTCACTAAACGTTAAAATGTTACTTGCTACTCATTAATATTTCAAAATCATTTATCACTAATCATTCATTAATTACTAAACTTTAAATTTATGAGTGATGGATGAAAAATTATTTTCAAATATTAATGACTAGCAAGTAATATTTTAAAATTTAGTGACTAAACAGTAACAGTTTTAAAATATTAGTGACTAACAAGTAACATTTTAAAATTCGATGATCAAACAGTAACAGAATGCAAAGTTGAGTGATTATTGATATAATTAACTTGTGTATATAAGATTAAAATAAGTATAATTTAAATAGTATTCTAGTTGTATCTTAATAAGAATAATTACTTTTTATTTATAGGGATTAAACTTGATAAGTAAAGAGTATTTATATTTTTTGAGATTATTTATTTTAAATTTTTAAATAGAGACATTGAGGGTGCGTTAACGTATTATTAAATTTGAAAAAGACCTCTAAAAATGGTTTCTAGAGAGCCTTATAAAGACTATTCTACCGAGAAGGTCCTCTGAGGTTTTCTTGTGGATTTTTTTTTTGCTTGGACTTATCTCGACCTTAGGCAGCAAAATTAGTTGTGAAGTAGATAATAAATTTATAATTTTTTATTTAATAATTTAAAGTAAAGTCTTTGATAAAATAATCAAAATGCCATTAATGCACTCTCCTGTACACTGCCCACCAGTCACCCACCTCTCTTCCAATTTAATAATTAAAACCATAAGATAAAAATTAATTCACAGCCATATTGATAAAGTTGTGACAATTTTGGTTGGAAAATGATATTTGTATAAATAATTAGGTTATTGAGAGAATAACTAAATAATTAGGAAAATGTTAATTTGTTGTTGTCTGTTTCTGGATAAAATTTGATCGGACTTTATGATCGAACTTCATGAAGTCTGAGATTCTCCCATTCGTGGCATGTTAATGATCGATGATGAAGTCTGATTCGATCATTGGACTTGTCATCTTGTCGGTACATATACTATGGTCCATTTTTTGTATTTTTGATGCATAAGAATTTCTACTTTTGTCCTAATTGAGAAATGTTGTATTTGTTTATAATATTCGTTCATTTTATCTTTTATACTATTATTTTACTTTCAATGTATCTTTTCATGGGTCGTTAAACTTTACTAATAACTGATTCAATTATATGCAACAACTTACAGGTAGTGAAAATTGGATTTAAAACCTTTATTACTTTTCAAGTTCCATAGAAACAGATATAATATGAAACGAAACAAAAACAAGTAAATGGTATTTTTTATAAATATAATTTTTAATATACAAAATAATTATTCAATCAAACATAAATATAAATTCTATCATTCATTCAAGTAGATATAAACGTTAAGTTATTTTTATCTCTAACGTAATTGTGGAATAAAAATATATTTTTTTAATATTACAAAATGATTTTAAAATATTTCTAAAATTACAAAAAAAAGTCAAAAAAATATATATATTTTTTGCTTCTTACAATTTTAAGATAGAAAATATCTCAGAAATGCCAAAATAATACCGTTTCAGTGTTCCACCAATACATCAGAGGTTGCTCTGATATCATATTGAACTGATAATTATTATTTAATCTAAATATTTAAGCTTATAAATAAAGAGGAGCGTCTCAAGATAACATTTTTGATGACTTATAGTTGAAATGCATGATTGTTTCATCTTCTTCTTGGAACTTTCATGTTAGCGCATTTGAGAATGGGTCAATGTTAGATTGTCAATTCCAAGTTTGATTTTTGTACCCATATGAAAACAGCCAAAATGTTCCTTGAAAATCTCCGATTCCATTATATATATATATATATATATAAAATCTTATGAATTTCATAATGGATCGTCTCAATTTCATTGATTCTTGGGATCATACTGAATTTGATTTCATAGTTGAATGGGCGGTGACTAGTAAATTTGACCTCTGTTTATTGGGGTAATTAAACACGACCCGACTCACATGCCATGTTCTCGAGCATAACCCATCTCTGATCTCTCGATCAGGGACACTGCAACAGCCATTAGTCAAAAACTCCACAAAGAAAAAGTCAAACACCCATCTCTGTTTCCGCTGGTGCTTTGCACACGGGTTTCGGTCACGTCTCCGTAGTGGCCAGTTTTATCCTCACGGCATAAATGTTATATAATATGACATAAATATGACATTTTGTTTTGTGTTTTTCTCCCCTTGTTTCTCTGATTGTTTGAACAAGATTTAATCTTTGGGTTGAAATCCGGCAGCCAAGAAACTACTGAGAGAGATAGAAGGTGAGGTACCCACATGTCTTAAGCCGCCCGCCTTTACCAATCTGCCTCTGTTCGCATGTTTTCCTGATAACTTGAGACCATTTTCTTCTGAATTTGCCCATATTTTCTCCTTCATCCAAACATTTCACTTCTTTTCCGGGAAATATTTCCTAAGGTATGGATGGATCTCTCTCTCTCTCTCTCTCTCTCTCTCGCTCGATCTGTCATATCTTGTGTGAATGTGTATTTTTGTTTACTGTTTTACGCGCTTGCTTATTATGTAGAGCTGAATCTGCAGTTTGATTCACCTTCACCTCTTTGGTCTCTTCTTTTATGTTAGATTTCTGTGAATATAACGAGTTTGGGATCAAGTTTCTCACTTTCGCGTTCTAATTCTCTTTCTCTCCAGTTGGGTCTTTGCTTTTCCTCATTTTTTTCTTTTTTCTTTTCTTTTCCCCCCAATTTTTTTGGGTTTCTTAGAGGGGGAGAGTTTGGCCAAGCTTTTGTTTTTGTGGGATTTCTAATCTCAGCTCATAAAGACTTTCCTTTGCCCTAAACATTAACTTTTTTGCTGTTGGGCATGTTCTTGTCTTCTTATGGTTCTTTCAGATCTCTTTAGAAGACGTGTAGCTTTGATCACCTTTTGTTTTAGAGTTTGCAATCAAATTTCTTGAGCAGTTTAATGTTTTGTTTCTTTTCCGATGATTCCACAATATAAATAAATCTATATTCGTAAGTATTAATATCTAAAACATGCTAGTAGAGTTGATGAACATTCAGACTGGCACAATTCATTGACTGATAAAAAACAATAATTTGGGAGGGCCAAAATAGATTTGAAGTTAAAGAGAGAAGTCTGCTGATGATTCCTGATATGGGTTAAGAGTCCAGACTGCTTGATGCATTTTGGGATACTTGACCGGCTTGCCAAGCCGCGATGTTCATTAATGCTTAACTACTTTTCTTGCAACGACAGAGTAAGTGTGAATGTGAGTTCCTTTTTGCAAATGCTTGTGACTTGTAAGTTTTTGAATAAATCTAGTAGATTTAGGAAGAGTCTCTTTGCTTTTGCAGTGGTGTGCTTAGCATCTTATCTATCTGCTTTAGGTGAGCCACAAGCATGAGTGAAAAGGTACAAAAATGGCAGGCAGATAACACTAGTTATCTTTTTTTTTTTTCTTTCTTTTTTCCTTTCCCTTCTTAGTCATTTTGAGGGTTTTGTATTGGTCCATGTTTATTCCATATAAAGATAATTCTTAATTGCTTTCCCATTGGTATTTATACTTTTGCTCAAGATGAGTGGTTTCGTGAAGCTTTCTATCGTTAAAATTTATCCCCAACGACCAAGTTTATATGCCTTAAAGTTGGGTTGAAGAACCAAAAATTGTTATTTCTAGCAAAAGCTGGAGATTTAGCTCACTTTAACATCCACTCATCTCTTTTCCTTTCTTTTCTTTTGTTCTTTGTGTGCCTTTTCTCTTTTCTTCCCTTTTATTTTTGCCCATTTAACTTTGTAGCATAAGCTGATTTGGCTTTTTGTTCTTTTGCCGTCATATTCATATGATAGGTGGAATCTAGTTTATTGAAGGACATTGGAAGGAAGAGAAATATTCTGGTGTTCTGTGTTGCCATAATCAGTTAAGGGTTAAATGTCGTTCCGCAGCATAGTGCGTGATGTAAGAGATAGCTTTGGGAGCTTTTCTATGAGGCATTTTGATGCCCGGTTACCTGGTAATCATAGGGGAAAAACACACGTTTCTTTCCATGAGTTGGAAGACCAGTATCTGGTAACTGAAAACAGTCAATGGGCTAACCTCCCTATGGAGCTACTTTGTGATGTAATTAAAAGATTGGAGGAGAGCGAGAGCACCTGGCCTGCTCGAAAACATGTAGTTGCTTGTGCTGCAGTTTGCAGGTCATGGCGGAGCATGTGCAAAGAAATTGTTAGAAGTCCAGAGTTCTGCGGGAAGCTTACTTTTCCTATTTCTCTGAAGCAGGTAAACTGTTTTCAGTTTTGTATTCTTTGGTTTTGTTGGTGTCGAGTTGCTATGAGGCATTGCCTCTCTATCAATATTATCTCACGACCTCATCTGGACAATGAATGGCAAGTGATGGGGCTAGAAACTGACAAAGGTCATGTTAGAAAAATTCAAATCATGACCAATTAGCAAAACCCGGTTATCCTTCAGACTTGATGTTTGGATGAACTACTAACAATTCGAACTACTTGAAGGCACTCAGCAACAATTATATACCATTATAACAATAACTCAAATAGAAAGCATGTCAAAGCAGATGATATATTGTTAGGCTCTAGCTGCAGCTTGGAGCGGAGGCTTTTATGGTAAGAGAGGGATGCTAGTGGAAAAGAATAACGAGAAACAGAAATGATTGTCATTGATTGATATATTTCTCAATCAATATCATGGATGCGCATGATGACAAAGCAAATACATTAATTCTGTTGGAACAACATGGCCATACTACTATTATGAATCAAACCAGCCATCCAATGTCAGAAACTCCTACATAACAAGCTTCTTCACGAGGGCACAGCTCTTTCATGATTATCTGGCTTGTTACCATCATGATATCCATAATTCAACAAGTTCAGAAATAGTGTTTCTTCAGAACTCTATCCCAACCCTGAACCTAGGACAGGTTATGTGTACCCAGCCTATCCATGCTGTGTGTAGGCTAGAATACATCCCGAACTAATCTCATTTAAGTCGAGTCCCTGATTTTTCAGGCTAAATTGTGATCTCTAACTTGGATGCTACAGACAATTCTGTGTGTGTGTGGTGGTGATTCTACTTTGCAGTAAAATTTAATAGAATATGGCGCAACATCAGCAAGGATATTTGCTAAATCTTGTTCATTTACTTTTCCAGCCAGGGCCTCGCGATGGATCCATCCAGTGCTACATCAAGAGGGATAAATCTAATTTGACATACCATCTTTTCCTTTGTCTTAGCCCTGGTAAGCATTTTGTTCAAACCCTTCAATCAAGTTTGCTGAAATTGATGCTGTTAGTTTCTTTGTATTTATCTTTTTCAAGCCAGCAGTCTGTGTATGGGTTTGTGCAGTTTTAGCCAAATACACTGATAAAACAGATCACGGTAGGATTTACAGCAATGGTGTGTTGAGGAATAACTTTGTGCGATAGTTTAATTCTGTGTCCAAATGCTCATTCTGGGATATGCATGCATCAATACATTTAATTTTGTAAGCAAGGTCATCGTACCATGAATTTGTTCACGGTTTAGTTTAATCTAATTGCTTTACCTACTTCGAGAATTTCAAAAAATTGCCACTACTTATTGCATATTGTCTAAGGTTGATAACTTATCAATTTATAAATAGGTAACTCCAATTACAGTAGTTGGTTTATTGTAAAAGACGCAATTAGAATTCATATTTCTTCTGCATTGATGATGGTCTTTAATTCATGATCAAGAAAAACTGTTCATATGATTAAGCTAGATTCTCAATTCTCTAGACGATGTAACCAACCCCAATTTGACATTTGGGCAATAGAAAATTGATTAGCCAAAATATAGTCCAAAAAACCTGGACTTTCTTCGTCTACGTCATCACAGTCATTTTCTTTTTTTGTAATTCCATTGCTAAATGTCTCATTTTGTATGCACAAAAATGTAGACAAGTCTGTCTTTATTCTTGTGCCAAGTGAAACATTGGCGCTTCTCTTATTTTGTAAGCCTTTGTTTTCTATCACTACCACTTTACCTTCTGATTTTGTTTTTCTTTCTTCATGTCTAATTTTTTTCCTTTTGACTTGGGATCTTCAAATAATCAAATGCCACTCCTTTTCTTTATTTATCTCCATGAATCCATTAATTGGCAGCCATTAGGGTGCTCTTTTGTTTCCTTTTATCACAACTAATGTCAGTATTGTATGAATCAAGGATGATTTGTCATTTGCAATTTTCTTGTTAGTACTAAAACTGTATATATTTTTCTACATTTCATCGATCTGTTCCTAATTTTTGCAGCTTTGCTAGTTGAGAATGGGAAATTCCTTCTTTCTGCAAAGAGAACCCGGCGAACCACTTGCACTGAATATGTTATCTCTATGGATGCTGAAAACATCTCAAGATCTAGCAGCACGTACATTGGAAAGCTGAGGTAATATCAAAGGCGTTCTATTCTGTATGTTCTGTACCCTGCTTATTTGGTGTTATTTGTTTCGAGCCAATCGAAGGTCTACAAATCTGTTATCTTGGGTTTCCTTATCCCTGGATCACAAGCATTCTTCCCATACCGTTCATGAGAGGATAGAATACGACAATTATTCCATCTCTTCTTGGTTAATAGATTTTATTGGGTACTTGTTAAGTGAATGCTTTTAACAAATGAAAATACCTCGATAAGCAACCAATTCTATAAACTGATGTGTTTATTATCTTGGATTAAACATCTGCCATTCATCTGGGTGCTCTTGTTCCTTCTTGATTTTGATCAGATGCCTGAAAACTGCATTTACTTGTCTCAGGTCAAATTTTCTCGGTACAAAATTCGTCGTATACGACACACAGCCTCCATATTCGGGCGCCCTTGTACCCTCTTCAGGACGAAGCAGCCGGAGATTCTACTCCAAAAAAGTATCCCCTAAAGTCCCAACCGGTAGCTATAGCATAGCCCAGGTCAAATACGAGCTGAATGTGCTTGGCACGCGAGGTCCACGAAGAATGCACATCGTCATGCACTCGATCCCTGCCTCAGCACTCGATGCAGGGGGCACAGTACCCGGCCAACCCGAGCTTCTCCCCCGGCCCCTGGAGGACTCATTCCGGAGGAGCATCTCCTTCTCCTCCAAGTCTCTGGGCCAGTCGGCAGACTTCAGCAGCGCAAGGTTTGCCGAAATCATCAGTTCATGCAACCAGCAGGAGGAGGATGGCAAGGTGAAGCCGTTGGTACTAAAAAACAAGGCCCCAAGGTGGCACGAGCAGCTGCAGTGTTGGTGCCTCAACTTTCGGGGGCGGGTGACGGTTGCATCTGTCAAGAACTTCCAGTTGATTGCGGCTGCTGCTGGGCCGCCGGCGCCGCCTTCTCAGCCGCCCCAGTCCGAGCACGACAAGGTCATCCTGCAGTTCGGTAAGGTGAGCAAGGACATGTTCACCATGGATTATCGCTACCCGCTCTCTGCGTTTCAGGCTTTTGCAATCTGCTTGAGCAGCTTTGACACCAAGCTTGCCTGTGAATAATAAACAAAGAAGAAGACGAAGCACACAAGATATATATAGAGTAGGATGATATGCTTCTTTCTTACACTTTTGCTGCTTATTCGTTTGATACTGTAGGCGATGTCTCACCAATATGATGATGATGATGTTGTTGTTGTTGTTGTTGTTGTAAAACTCAGATTGTAATAGCTAGCTAGCCTGGCTGCCCTTTGGATAATGAACATGGCCAGCCTCCCTCTGCAAGCCCATAGCATGTTTGAATTCTGCCCTTAATTCGAAAGGACCGTATTCCATCTAACAATTGATTGCCCAGTAACAATCAAATGATCAATGGTTAAAAGGTCCAATTTTAGAACATTCTATATAATCACATCTAAGATACTTAGAAAAGAAGACATCCTCCAAAAGCACAAGAAACTTCCAGAGAAATTCGAGATTTTTCACAACAATAAAAATTAGAAAAAAAAAAAGAGAGGAAATGTGAAAGCTTCCAATAAACGTGCCTTTGACTTCTCTCAGCAATTAATTCTTTCCTTTTCTTTCCCTATCTCCCTCTGCTGTCCTCTTTTATTTTTTTTAAGGGGTGTCAAAGCTGTAAAGCTAATGAGAAGGTTAAAACAGGGAAAATTCTAGGGTACCCTAGAGTGTATTTACAGACACAGTACAAACAGTTTTTATATAATATATTTTGTCTTGGAGACAAAGTGACCATTTTACTTTAAAAATAGTTAAATAAGTTAATGAATTTTAAGAATTTAGGTGACATAAGTTATTGTAATTTAAAAATACACAAATTACAATTCTATTTTTTTTAAATCTAAATTTGGAGCCTGATTTAGGAGTTTATCACAAGTTACTAATAATGGGCACCCCAAAATTTTACTTATTTATAAATATATCTCTAAGATCTTTTTCGAAAATAATTTATCACAATATAGTATGTATCATATTATATTTTTTTATACATCAAAATATAAGAATTAAATTAATTTAAAAATGTAGGTGGGTAGTATAATTGAAATAACGAAAAATTTAAGTTGTTACGTTGAAAAAATATGTTAAAATATAAAAATTAAATTAATTTAAAAATATAAATTTAATAGTGTAATTAAAATAAAAAAAATCAAATAATTATAAAAAAAATTTGTAAAATATATGAGTTTAGTCCTGACAAAAAGTTCAGAATGAGACATACTTAATTAGGCCCTGTTTGGAATGAATGAATGAAATTTATTTCCAATTCCAACCTTAGGAGAGGCTAGTGATATCCACAGCATCAGCAGTTACGCCATTCATTTCATCACGTCAAACCCTACAAATTTCAGTTTCTTTTTAATTAATAATAATAAGTAGAAAAATATATTAAATTAAAATGAGACAGACAGAGACAGACATGGTGGCATGTAAGTAACAACACCTTATGAATAAAATAAAATAAAATAAAACACCCAAACAATTGCTGAAACAGTTGGCTAATCCAAGTAATAAATACGGTCTACCCTTCTACATACATACATACATACATACATATATTCCCATTAACATTGCTTTGCTACCCTATCACTCTCTTTCTCTCTCTCTCTCTCTCTCTCTCTCCTTCTTTCGGTTGTCTTGGATTTTCGTCATACCAAAGGAAGGCGAGGAGGTTTTCTTTTCTATCCTTGGCTAGGGTTCCGTTTCTGTGCTATACATATATGCATATGCGAATATCATTTTGCTTCTGGAGCTTCTCGTTGTATGCGTATGTTATCAGGGTATTCCATTTCACTCCTTGACTTGGTCTGCTTTTGGCTCTTTGTCTTGTCTTCTGGGTGGATTTTCTTTTGGGTTGTTTGCATTTGGTTTAATTCTGAGATCTGTTTAAGAGTTTCGCAAAGTTTTCTCTTTTTTCGTTGCTTGAGCTTGAAGCTAATCAGTTCTCAAGTAGGTGGGTGGGTGATCTGGGTGTTGTGTGTTCTTCCTGTATTTGCGTTTGAAAAGAATTTCATGGGTTTTATTTATGCTTTTCGGTATGAACGGGATTGAATTGTATATGGGCATGAAAGTTCTTTGATCTGGATATTCAAAACGTACCCGTATGGTTTTCCTGGTTGATTGTATGTTGTTTTTGAGTGTTCTTCTTCTGGGTTTCGAAAAGTTCGCTCATTTGGGGTTATTTGCTGATGAATCTGGTCGGATGCTGATTTTGGAATTGTAAGGGCTCGAGGTTTTTATCTGGGGTACAATAAATTTGTGGGCTTTTGTTTGGTTTGGTCAAATTATAACTGGTTTTGAAATTCTTGAGTTTGGTCCTCACTATTTATGATAATCATAAATTTCGTTCGAGTCATTTCTGGTGTTGTGCTCATTTCATGATTTGTTTGGACCTGAAGGCTCTAGGGGCTTTATTTGTATCTGGGCAGCTTCAAGTGGCAGTTACTGCCAAACAATAGGTGGTTTTATGGCTATTTCCTGAGTTGAAGTGAGTTGGTGCTTCTAGGGGATTTTGTTGCTTGGAAATGCCTTCTACGGATCAGCAAGGCTCTTCTGTTCCTTTTGCCTCCTTTCGCCGTGCAATTTTAGGGATTAGGAATGATCAGGTTCATTCCTTGGAAATGAACCAGGAATCTGATTCCCCAGACTTGGAGCTCGAATCTTTCCAGAAGCTTGTCTATGATCGATTTTATGATCTTTCAACTGTTGCTGCCGATGAGTTTCTCACTGCTAGATGGATAATGAAGGTACTGGAGGCTTTTGTTGGTTGTCAAGAAGAGTTTAGGGTCATTTTGTGCAACAGGGGAGCTTGGCTTTCTAAACCTCCATTGGACAAGTTTGTTTCTGACTTCTTTGAGAAAAGCATTAAGGCTCTTGATATTTGTAATGCAACTCGGGAAGGGATTGAGAAGATTCGACTGTGGCAGAAGCAGTTGGAGATTGTCCTCTGCGCATTGGGTTCTCAGCAGAGGATGATTGGTGAGGGTCAATTCCGTCGTGCAAGGAAGGCTTTGATGGATTTGGCACTTTTAATGTTGGATGACAAGGAAACTGGATATTCTGTTTCCCACCGGAACCGGTCTTTTGGGCGTCATAACACCAGCAGGGATCACCACCGTCATCGCTCTGGTCACTCGCGATCTCTTTCTTGGAGTGTCTCTCATTCTTGGTCAGCAGCTAAGCAGCTACAATCTTTTGCAAACAATCTGGCCCCACCGCGTGCAAATGAGATTGTGGCTACCAATGGGCTTGCTGTCCCTGTCTTTACCATGAGTTTCGTGCTCATGTTTGTCTTGTGGATTCTGGTTGCTGCAATCCCTTGTCAAGATCGGAGCCTCCAGATTCATTTTTCGATCCCTCGGCAATACCCATGGGGTGCCCCATTGCTTTTGCTTCATGACAGGGTTATGGATGAAGCTAAGAAGCGTGACCGTCGGAATTCTAGTGTGCTGTTGAAGGAGGTATATGAGATCGACAAATGCATTCGTCACATGTCAGACTTGGTAGATTCAGTTCATATCCCATTGACTGAGCAGCAGAAGGAAGAGCTGCAAAAAGGAGTGCAGGAGCTTGCTGTGGCTTTTGATGCTTGTAAGAATGGATTGGATCCATTGGAGCCGGAAGTGAGGGAAGTGTTTCGTAAGATCATGAGCTGCCGAATTGAGGGTCTTGAACTGTTTAACAGGGGAAGCCCTGCTGGTTGATTTGAATTTGTTGGACAGCTATAGAAGATCAAATGTCAACAAAAAAAAAAAAAAGAAGAAAAAGTTTGTGGTGTTAGTTTAAAATTTGCTTGCCAATGCTAGCCTATAGGAAAGACAAAAAAAAAAAAAAAAAAAAAAAAAGGCCTGAGAAGGAGGACGGCAAGAATAAAAGACTTGCCAGGTAAACTTCTTGTATTTATCAGTCTGTAGAGAATCTCCCTTTTTTTTTTTGGTTCTTTTTTCTTTTATTGGAGTGCCTTTTCTAATGGTTTGTTGTCAGACCTTACTTAGTTTTGTGTACTTCATTTGTTCTGTTTGCTATGGTCTGGAGATTCATTTTCATATTTGGTTTACATATTTATTTGTTTTCTATTGTTCATATATAAATACAGTTTCTTTATATGTTTTTCTTTCATTTTCCGAATTTATGATTCACTATGACTGTGAAAGCCTTCTTATTAAGCTGCATATGCAGACTCACACAGTATTATACACTTCAGAGACATTGACCTCCATCTTTGTGTTCTGCTTGCTATTTCATGTTTGAATCACATTTATTCTTCATTAGATGCTGCACTGTTGTATTTCTTTTCCCCTTTTACTATGGCAATGTAAATGTTGATCTGTGTTTTAGCCCTTCATTAGATCAAATGTGTAGAGATATTAAACAACAGGATTGGGGTGGGGGATAGGTTCAATTTTCCATAAGAGTACTCCTAATTATAGTGTGTGCACTGGGTAATATGACTTTTGGATAGCCACACAGGGCACTGTCACACCGATCGAACGAAGCCTCAAAAATGGATATGTGAAGGGTGTTACTGAGAAATCAGATATTTACCACATTCATTTAGGGTTTGCCTTGCTATATAACTGGTCCTATCAGGATGTCTATTTGTGGCGATGACTTTTATGGCACAGTGTGTGCTGAATGCACTCCTCCTAGGCATTGTCCAAGCTGGATCCGTTGGTTAATTGTGGGGTTTGTGAAGGGTCTTCAAATGGGGTAGCTCTGGCTCATTCATTCAACAGCCACATCTTCTTAGACAGCCTCACATCCAAGAGTTGTTGCTTTAGGGCTCATTCCCAGTTGGAAAGTTTGGTTGGCTTGGAGCAATTCTCGGTGTCTTATGGGACACTGCATGGTTGCCCCGAGCTTATTTGTTGCAACGACCTCCAAGCAACACGATCAGCACCATAATTCTTGGAATGCTTTTTCATATCATTATCTGCCATAGAGAGAGGTTGTGATTGAGCAACAGCTTGCATTTCAGGGCGTCCCTTAAATGCGGTTTGGTGGAATGTCTCTGCTGTGACCTGTAGCCGCTGGCCTACCTTGGCAAATAATGGTGCTTGTGTGAACTGAATTGAAGGGTTAGGTGCTTAGGATTGGTCCAGCTTTGATTGTGATGTAGTAACTTGATATAAATGGTAAATGCATCCGACATTCCCAGTGAAGAAGAAGTTCTTTGTCTGGTTTTACCTTTTGAGTTTCTTTTCTTTTAGCTGTGCATATACTTACTGGTAAACAAGTTTCAGTAGTTCAAATGGTAGGGATGATGTCGCGGAAGATCACCAAGCAGGTCAATGTCTAAGCTCCTGCAATGGCTGTATTTCGTCCCTGAGTATATAGGGTTGTTCAAATTTGGGTCCAGACTGATTGGTCCGATCTAGCACCGAGGTCTCTCGGTCCATAACTGGTTTTTGGTCTGGTCTAGTCCTAGTCCAAGGCCAAAATTTGGTTATGGTTATTTAATTTTAATGATAATTAAAGTAAAAAAAAATGCCTAATATGCAATATATTGTATATATATAATATCTAGGATATTTTGTTAAAATTTTATATTGAAATAACGAAAAAGAAAAGTATGGATCGATCCCAACCTCAATTCGTTTGGTTTTCTATTTGTAATCTTTTTTAATTTTGGCCCCCGTCTAGTTAGGTTCGAATCGGATAAACACTTTTACCAGTATAGCTTTCGACAATCAAGTTAGTATTTAAAAAGTGTAAGTAGATATTAGTGAGTTTCTAGAATTAGACGTGTTATTTGTTAAGACCTTACTCATTTATATAGGTCAAGGGCATAATATCTAGTCAAGATTTTTTGTCAAATCTCTCGATCAAGATTTTTGAACTCCCAAGTAAGATTTTTTAGGTGTGGACTTTTTCATGAAGTAACAAAAATGCTAGTAGATCATGTGTCACACTCTAATTAACAAGACACATGACACGTTTTAACTAGTAAGATACATGATATATTTTGAATTCACACTAATAAAATACGTGAGAGATGGTGATTGGCCTTTTTTCAAAAGAGATCTCAAAGGATAAATTTATAAAAATATACATAACTCAAAATATTTTCTCCTATTATCAAGTGGTGTCTATCGTCTTCTTTGCATTCAAGTTGATAGGGTGGCAAAGAATAGAAAATGCTGTGTTTTTATGGAGTCATTGATGGCGGCTTTCAAGTACTGTTCCTGAATGATGTTGATGATGGGGGGGGGGGGGGGGGGGGGCTCACATAATGCAAGGTTGAACAAAATCAAGGTTAGAACAGGGAGCCCACAAATGGATAAGACAATGTAAGAAGAGGACATGGGCGGGCAAGCAGAAGCTAACCCCTCAAATTACAGATTTTTAAAAATAAAATGAGATCTCTTAATTATGTTGCTAGAAAATAGAAATGAAAAACGTTTCTGATACAAAACGAAAACATGAAAATTGATATTTTTTTTAAAAAAATAAACATAAATAAGGTTCGAAATGAAAATAAAAAATGTTTTGAAAATAAGAAAACGGTCCATGTGAGGCGTTTTCGTGCAACATAGTCTCTTAAGATAGCACTTTGAACTCTACCCAACTCAAGTCTACTTAGTAGAATAAATATTACATAATACAAATTCTTGAAGAATGCCTGATGATAAATCTCACTCACAAAATTTAAATTCTTATTGCGAAAATAATACCTATTATAGTTAAAAGTCAAACAATAGGCCAAAACCATATTTATAAATTTATCTTTTTGATACATTAGCAGCATTCAAAATTCAACAAAGCAGCATAATTCAAACAAAATTTTAGCCTATTTTTGAAAATTTTTAATTTTTTTTTTCAAATCACCTTCTAAAATTTAAAATTTGTCACTTGTCCTATTATTATTATGTCAGTTGATGTTATTTCTTTATTATATTGTAAAAATTAATAAAAATAACATTTAACTCTTGAATTTATTGTGTTTATTAATACTAAAAATACGTAATAAGTAGGGGTGGATCTACCGTGGGGGTAGGGGGCAGCCCAAAAAACCACCAGCAATGGTGGCGACTACCAGGGACGTTTTTCAGTTATAGTCAAAAATAAAAAATTAGATCTATAAAAATTTAACCATTAATTTGGTCCACTTTTGTGTATGTTAACCCCCTTAACTTGATATTTATAATATTACGTTCTAATTATGGGAATCTTTGGTCAGCAACAATCACCGACGACAATTAATGACGGGGGTTGTGGTTGGTTTAGGCTATTTTTGAAGGATATATATTGGATATGTTTTAAGAAAAAATATAAAAAAAATAATTTCAGCAACTTTTATTCAGTTATGTATTATTGTAATTGCAAATATGTTAGAAAAAATTAATCATTGAAAAGAAGAAATAAAATCTAAAATATTTTAAGTTTCTTTATAACTATTATTTATAAGAATTAAATAATAGCATTAGTATTTTTTTACATGAATTCTAATAATTTATTTTTTATTTAGATATGAAAAAATTTCTCATAAAAAGAACAGGGTAGAGCAATATTCAATTTCTGAAACAAGTAAGGATCAAGAATATTATAAGTATAAGTATGTTGATTTAGACAATCTTGAAGTAGATTTAGAATTACGAAAGAGTATTTTTGATTATCATTCCAACGAGAGAGATGAAATTCGATAAGCCTATTTATTGAAAGGTTCATGTCAACCATGAGGGCACCACTTTCCAAAAAAAAAAAAAAAGAAAATGAAATTGTAGCGAGGGATGATGGATGAAAATTGTTGCTTAATGAGCTTTTCTCTTTTTATAAAAAATATGAGATTATAATTCCGAACATGGATGATGTTTATGATGTTCCGACGCGCTCAAGCCATAATATTGAACATCATACTAATATGCATCATTATAAAGTTAAATTTTTTTATTTGGTGATAGACAAACAATTTCATGAACTCAACAGTAGACATATTAAGTTATTTTTTTGTATAACATGTTTGAATCCAAATAATTCTTTAATAAGGATAAGTTAGTTCATCTTGCTCGTTAGAATTTTTTGAAGTTGATCTTATACTATTTAAGAATCAGTTAGACATATATAATTGATATGTGGTTTGATAATGAATTTTTGAAAATTAATGGGATTGGTGGTCATGCTGAGAAATTAATCTAAACAAAAAAAAAAAAATGTTGTATATCCATTAATATATATACTTGTGAAATTAATTTTAATTCTTCGTGTTATTATTGCAATTGTTTAAAATCTCATTAAAAATCTTTTGTTTGACGGTGATTAATAGATGAATGATTGTTTGGTTACTTATATTGAGAAAAAATATTTAATATAATTGACAATAAAAAAAATTATACAATAATTTTAGAATATGAAAACTCAACAAAAGCATCTATGATTTTGTGAAGATCAAAATGTAAGTTCAATATTTTTCTTTTAAAACTATTTTTTTTTTTTGAAAAACATGTGTTAAAATTTATATAAAAATAATATAATAATATTTGATATAATATTTTAACATTATATAATAATACTTTTTTTATCAATATGAATAATTATTGTATTAACTTTGAGTTTTACGTTTTTTGTCATCGTTGTTCGCCACTCCCTACTTAAATATCCTACCTCCATCCTTGGAACAATTGTTTAGTTAACATTTTTTTTACATCACAAATATAAAAATTAAAAAATATATAATATAATATTTACAAATAATTAATCCTGTTTTGGAAAAATAATTATACTTTAAAAACACAACATTTTAATAAATACTGCTTTTTCAAAAAATAAAAAAGATAAAAACTGCTTTACTTCAAAAAGCACATCAATACCACAGAAACCCTAATTACCTTTCTAAATGCAAGAATTGACTTGCTATTGGATACAGCTGCATCTTGCTACTACACGCAAGAATTGACTTGCTATTTGATCACCGGGGATTTAGATTTACCTATTGGTCGTCCTCTTGGCTTCATGAGGGACTCCTAAGCAAGCACAAGCACAGCTCACCAAAGAGTCCTCAAGACTCAAGAGTCGAGGCCATTATTAGAGCAAACTCGTTTCTTTGGAACTCCACTCTGCAGCTCCGTTTCAAACAGGTACATACGTACATGCATACTATCCATAAAGCTCCACAACCACAAGGATATGGTGCAACAAACATATTAATGGTAACCAATAGGAGCCGGTGCCTCCTTCAATGCCTTCCCCTGGTATTGGATGTCCTGAAGGCAAAGACACCATTTTACCACAAGATTTGATTGGGAGAATAGTCACCAAATGCTGCGCATATATCGACAGTCTAAAAATAACAGAAATATGTCTAATCCCCAGTGTTTAAATACAACTACAACAATAGCCAAAAGGCAACATAACAAATAATGGTGGCCAAACATAATCCATAGAAATACGTGTTGAACAAATAAACCCCTGTTCTCAAATAGTCAATGAAATGCATCTCAATAATGTTCTTAACCATAAAGACAGCCTTACTACTTCCAGGTGCTAGTCCTGCTGTGTTCCATGGACAGGGGATTAGAAATTCACCACTCTTTTTGTATTCTTTATCTTATAACATTAAATCGTGATGATATAATCCATTCAGAAAAATGTGTAGCAAGACACCTTTTGTAGCAATTTCCACAGGAAAAAGTCAAAGGAATTAAGAAGTAGGAACAGTATTCAGCTTCATCTTTAAGCAGAAAAAATTATTATCCTCCCAATCCCCACCAAATTCAAACTCTGCTCTTTACATGATAACTGATTTTGATGTATCCGTGATGTATGCCACTGACTTTCAAATGAATCAAACACATGGCTCACAGACACGGTTCCATATCGTGGCAGTACAATGTCAATAAAATCATAAATAGCAAGGCAATCCAGATCTAGAAGGAAGATGATCCATCCTGTCTAAATGCAAAATGACATTTTAAAAGGTCAAACTACATTCAGCTAAACTACTTCAGGGAGGCTCCATCTTGTCTAAAAGAAAAATAGCATTTAAAAGGTCAATCTACGTTCAGCTAAACTATCATGGCTCTGATAGGAGATGTATGTCATGATGGAATTAGACAGATCTGCTATAACTATGCAACATTCTATTGTTCAAGCAATATTTGACCTCTTGTAGAAAATCTAACGTTTTATAAGGCAAATTCATGCTTTTGCTGCAATTTCTCAATCTTTAGGATCAATACTCTAATAGGAAATGATATGCTATCCAAGCTGCAGATCTTCTATTATACTTGTACTGCACTTCTATTGGAACAAAAGTTAGTTTACTGATTTTTTGGGCAACATACAGCTGCCGTAAATTTGGTGGAACTTAATTTCTGAGTATGAAAAATTCTCTTCCTTCTGGGTGTTTTACCCTCCAGGGAGATTCAAGTTGAATGGGGATGGCTATGCCAAAGGATGTCAAGAGGCTGCTGAAGTTAGTGGGCACTCAGCAATGACCAAGGCTTACGGGTGGTAGATTCATTGGATGCTTTGTGGAAGACAAAGCTGATCCCAGATGGATCATGCATGTGCTATCCATCTCCCTAATAGAGGTGTTTTAGAAGACAAATTCTTGACTTGACAACTTCAATTCTCCTGGATGCACAATAAGACAAGCTATACCTGTGGAACTTATGGGCTAACTAGGGCGTGGAAGACAAAAAGGAGTTATGGGCTAACTTGCTCCAAGCTGCACAACAGAGGACTTTACATAATAACAGAATTAGTCAAACTTTCCTTTTTCTTTTTCTCTAAGTAAACTTGTTTTTCAAATAATAAGAAAAGTAAAGTACATGAATACAGAAGGCATTAAATGGAAATCCAACAGAGAGAAGGAAAGTATAATGCCAATGATACTCACAGAAGCATAATGGTTGACATCTCGATGGTGGGCTTCATCAGCACGTATGACAGTTATAACATCCTTCAAGGTTGCATCTTTTGGTAGTCTCCAATAGTCTACCGCAATAGCAGGAGCTGGCACATTTTCAATTTTTCCATGATCAATATCCTTTAGGTACTCTGAATATGAATGTATAGCCTCCTCCTCCAGATATCCAACAACTCTATGGGCCAATTTGGGAGAGAGCAAATAAAGCACAAAGAAGGCATTGAAAAATACCCCCTGCACAGTAAGAACCAGTAACCTCTCATACCATTTGGGCTGCACAAGCTCCACCATAGTCATTAGGTGCATCCTCTCGTTTTCTGCTTCCTCAAGCAGTGCTTTTATCCAACCACCACTATGCTCAAATTTGCGCAGAGACCTAAGGTGTAGTAGCATTCCCCCCACCATACCAGGAACAGCCGCCACTGTTTCTAGCATCATTGCACGGCAGCCATACCTCCTCTGCAATATAGTTGCAGGCCTTAGTAATCAACATAATGGAGGAGAAAATAAACAATAACTAACACATTTTTCCCTCATACGGAAAAGAATAATGCCTGAGAAGTCCTGGACGCAGCCCCTGCCACTAGACCCACAAAGCAGGAAAAATCCAAATCAACAGCAACTACAGAACAGGTTTTTCAATGAATGAATATCTAATGCAAATTAAGAATTCGTACCTGAAGAACATACAAAACCCCCATTTTTTTTAATTTCTTTTGGGAAGAGTATCAGCATTAATTTGATAAAATTGCTAAATGTTAGTCTCTTTACTGGACAATGAAGCTGCCTAACATGGACAAACATGCTCTTACTTCATCGGCAAGCTTCATCCCATTGTTCTATCTTGCTTCATGATCTCCAGTCAAGGTAAGATGCTTTAAGAATTTTATATTTCTCCAATAGGTTCCCTATTTTACCAGGGTGGGGTGCATCGTGAACGATAACGTTGAATCAAACTAATGTAGCTCTCCAACTACAGTGCTAAAAGCCCAGATATGATTTGATACAATTGCTAAGTGTTATTTCTTTACAGGACAAAGAAGCTGCCTAACATGGAAAACAAACATGCTATTACTTCATCACCTAGCTTCATCCCATTGTTCTATCTTGCTTCATAATCTCTAGTCAAGGTAAGAAGCCTCAATGAACTTTATATTTCCCCAATAGGTTTCTTTATCCTAACCAGTATGTTGTGAATGACAACATATAATCAAACTAATATATCTCTCCAACAGCAATGCTAGACGCCCACATATGACCCCAACACAAAACTAATCTAACCTTGACATTTTCAAAACGACACATTGTTCATCATTCCAAATGAAAGAAAAAGAGAAAAGATCAAGAAAACCCACCTGAAAGAATAAATCTGTTGGGATTCTTAGGATCTTCACAGTCCTGAAAGCAACTTTATCCAAAAATGTTTTTGGTACATGATGCTTGCTGAGATCAATTTTCGAGTCCGCTTGGTAAGTGTCCCATGGCTTGAACAATGAAAAAGGGGGGAAAAGAAGAACAAGAAATAATTGAGCATAACAAAATAATGAAACAGAAAATAGCCCAAGATAAAACAGACGTGAAAAAGGTGTCCACCTTAGTATTCAGCTCTTTCAATAACACAACTCTGAAAACCATGCGTTTAGATTGCAAAAAGCCCAATGAAAATAACGATCTTACAATTTCCAACACTGCATCCAATTGATAAAAAAGTTGGGGAAATTGAGGTAGAAAGTTGCTCAGAAGTCCAAAGTTCAACTGAAAGCAACAACAATTTTACAGATCCCCATAGAACTCTAAATTATCTAGGCGTACATCCCTAACTGCATCTATATAGTATGTATGAATAACAAATTCTCCAATTAAGATCCAATAATGACAATGATAAAACAATACATAACAATGTAACAATTATACATCCCCCTGTAGTAAGAATCTATCAACAAAAAATTGAATCAACTCTTTGATACCAACCAAAAAGAAAAAGGACAAGAAACCAAAGCATGACAAAACAAAGGCCCTGGAAGTGAAACCTGATGTCACTTTCCTCAACTGTTTGTGTCCTACTTTTGACACTCCACTTAAGCACAAATATATAAACCATCCACATACTCAAATAACTATGGCGATGGATTTAAAATCCATAAAATGCAGACACTGATATTTTCCAATCATATTCTACCAGTACAAGGACCCTAATTAAACATGGAAAGTAACATTGCATGTTGCACTTAACATGGCAAGGGTTAGCATATAAAATTAAAAAATAATGTTTGAAATTTTTTAATTTTACACAAAATTCAATATTTGCATTGTGATAACCCTTCTTTTCACTAGTTTATTTATGTATAAAAACTTTTGGTTTTGGTCTCTTTTTAAATTTTATCAGTATCCATATTTCGTTACCGCTATACCCTTCAAAATTTTAACACACTTTCTCTGTTTTTCCTTCTTTATGTCTCTCTATAAAACTTTGAATACGGAACACTTTTTTTTTTCTTTCATTCTAGGCGACTGACGGGATAATTTGAGTGCAGATGTATGTAAGGATCGTGCAACACTATTTAAGAGCATTTTGGGTAATATCACGGAGACCAAAATTACCTTTAAAAGACAGGAGGGAATAAATATCTAAACAATAACTGAAGCAAAGAAATCAAGCTGGCATTCATGTAGAAATAGAAATAGGAAAATGTACAGAAATGGAGAAGTAAAAATAGAAGCAGTCGTACTAGCTATAAAAGTGGAGTAGTTAGCCAAACGTGGGTTAAAATTTCTAACTCTCAATTTCACCCTTAACAGTTGTTATATTCTCTAGACATTCAAATAATAACGAACTAAAAAATTGAAGATCGAGCTTCACTTTTATGAGAACACAAATTACGATTATAAGTTCCAGACTGCTATGAAAAGGTCATAAATAGTAGAATTCGGTTGATCTGCCACGTGAACTTAGCAACATAAAGATCATTTCAAAATCATCATCTTATGAAGTCCAGACATTCATTAAAACGTGCATGATAATTGGGGCATCAAATAGGAATTATAAGAAAGAACCGCACCGACTGTAAATTCATATCCGTGCAAGCACTTCACGCTCACAACTCATAAGGATCCGAAATTCAAAAATCGTGAATAATCAATCATCCAAGGGGCTTGGGAGCAAAACTATACACACAGTATACGAAAAATATTATGTAAGCGCGCGCGCAGAGGCATGTAACGATTTATGTATGCATCCATAAAATATGCAGAGAATACATTGAGTAGATCAGAAGAGAAACACTATAATTCACGCAACTCCGTCATCGAAGCCACCAAAGTTGCAACGAAGTACTAATCTCAACCACGCAAAGAATTAGAACCACATATTATTACCATGAAACAGTTCCAAGGCCACTCGGTTCCATCCTCCCTGGTAATTTTGGGCCGCGAGATTCCCCAATAGCTCGAAACCGCGACACTGCCCGTCTTCTCCTCCTTTTCCGCCACTGCACTGTCCTTCCGATCCTTGTCCACCACCGCGCTCTCCTTGCGATCCTTCTCCGCGGCCGCTGAGCTCATGGCTCTCCGCCTCCAATCGTAGCCCGCACACGCCACAGCCGTATCATGAAACGGCCTCAATGTAACCGCCTTGCCTTCCAGCGGCGTCGTCGAAGTGAACACTCGGCGGTTACAGCTCCAACCGCCGGACAGACGTCGTAGCACAGCGCTTGCCACCAACTGATTCATCTTCCTCGAGTGTTGCATCGTCACTGACTTGTTCTCTGCGTCAAGTACAATCACAAACAGAGTCCAGAAGGCAGGGCCTGCGAGAGGTGAGAAAGATTTAGTGCACCGCGACGTACGCTTTAATGTAGGTCGTGTCCTACGAGGCAACCTCTGAATTGCGATTTTCAGGAGTCCTTTTCTGGTGGATTTGGGCGGTCTAGATGATGACAGGTGGCTTAATACAATTGGGTTCCAATTATCAAGGAGTATTTCGCCGTAAATCTGGACTTGTGGAGGTTGAATATCGGTGGAGCATGGTGCCGTTTTGCCCCTAAACATGATCGAAATTACGCATTCAGCCTTCTAGTGTGGCCTCGACTTCGGCCAAATTCATATTTTGATCAATGTATTTTCAGGTTTGTGTGGTGAATTAATTTTGTTTTGTTATTTTAATTATATTTTTGAATTAATTTAATTTATATTTTTTAATTTTTTTTGTGTCAATTCAATTTTTTTATTGCTTTGAGTATATTCTTAATACTTTGAAATCAATTTAACTTTTGTACTTCGACTTGTAAAAAAATAAAATTAAATTCACTTATTTCATTTTATTTCTTTTTACACATCAAAATACAGATGTTAAATTGACTAAAAAATACAAATACATGAATGTAATCGAAATAATAAGAAGTTCAAATTAACATATAAAAAATGTCTAAGTAATTGACAAAAAAATGCAAGTTTAGATATGTAATTAGAATAATAAAAAGTTTGAATAATCATACGAAAAAAATATTAAAATATAAAAATAAGTGTTACCGGCATTTTCTAGACTGCATTGGGCTATTGTCTAGATTGCTTTGATAATAGTCCAATGATTGAGCCCAACCTCTCGAAACCCAATGGACCTAAGGCCAAAGACATCTTAGCGAGGTCGCATTATTGTTGAAGCCCGAGCTCCGACCACGATTGTAAGCGAGCTCCCAGTAATGCCTCTAGCTCACTGGCCGACTCGATCAGCTCGCAAAACAAATCAAAAAGCAGGATAACCAGATATAATATCTACCTGTCTTATCTGTGATAAACTAAGTTCCAGGTGGTGCAGAACTTTTTCTCCTAATTTTATGGAAACTAGTGCATCACCTGTGTGATGCACGAATATCGCAAGAAAAAATATAATCGTTAAAACAGAAGTTACATAATTCAGTAGTTATAACAAATGAAAATCATAATAAAGAAGTAGAAAATAAACAAAATAATCATGTTACAATCGTCAGAAATGAACAAACATACAACAAAATTAGTTATTCAATTATTTAGGAATATATATGCCCTTTTTTGTCTGATCTTTTTTTATTTTTAACCTTTTTTATGCTTTTATTATAGTCTTTCTACTAATACATATGTGTGTATTTAACAAAAGAAAAATGCTATTGGTACACCTATTTTGTACATCTTGGGCTACCATAAGGGGGTATTATGACAAAAAAAACCCCTCATGAGGCGCATAAAGGCGCGTGAGGCGTATGTGAGACGCAGGATATTTTGGTTATAATACCCCTTTATGTAGCCCAAGATGTACAAAATGGGTATACATTTAGCATGATTCTTAACAAAAGATTGTATCCAACGTCTATAGTATTTGTGACTCGTTAGAGTGAGGTTAACGTTTATCATTTTTAACATAATATTTTCACTTTGATGCATGAAACACTAAAAATGTGACATGTCTTATTTTGAATTCTCAGTAGTACTTTGAATTTCGTGTAAATTATAAATACCCCATACTATAAATATGGGGTCAAAAACTATTATACAAACATAAAAAAATGCATATTGTTAGCAGTCGTAGACTAAGTATCATTCTGGATCAACCACGTAAAAACTCTCACGTATTATTTGTTGATTGTGCTATTATTTTCTTCTCCTCGTGTTCGTAATCATTTTATCAGTACGTGTCAACGAATCACAATCGACTAATTCTAAATGTCGACGATAAGAATATGAGTTTCATAAAAAAAAAAAATATTCAATATAAAGATAACATATTTGTATTAGGTAATTTGAATACACATAAAAAATAAAATATATTTTAAAATTATAAAAATTATTAATTGTCATGTATTTATATTATAACATCATCATATAATATTATTAAATTATGATATCACAATAATACAATGACGTGACATTACCATTGTATTAATAACTAGTTTACAGTTTTACAATTACTAATAGTAAACGTATTGACATAATATGACAATCCAATAATATATATATATATATATATACATACTAATTTGTTTAGTATATTGGGTCCAAGACGGGATCGAACCAAACTTGTTCGGTCTTGTCTTGGACCAAGTTTTTCGAACTAAAATTTGAACACCCGAATCAACCAAGTAACAGAATTAGAGACAGGATTTACAAGAATCAATGAATGAGAGGGAAACACAATCTCAGCAACTCAACCAAAGCTATATTAATTGGATCTCTTTGTTTAAGCGTCTACTACCCACAATGAAATTGCCAGGCAAAAAGAATCCGCCTTTCATCTATCTAATGGAATGATACTGATCGGATGATACATGCTTTGGTGGCAGCTTGCGAAGGATGAAAAGCACCAGAGCCGAAGGGAAAATCTCAACCATCTGAAGAACAGAAGAAGAAGAGCATACATCATCGCTCAGAGATAACATTCATACTCAAAACTCAGAAACTCCCAGTATAAGAAAGCTTAGAAAATAACTGGATTTCAGTTGGGTCGATTCATTTCCTGTCAAAAATGATCTCTCAGCCAAATCATTTTATGATGAAGTCACCCGAAATGAATCCGTATCACGATGATGCAGCATGCCATCGAGAAGAATCTGGGCTAATTTTGCCTAGGGGAGGTAGTGATTGATTTAAAACGTCGAAACAAGGGTTACCGTGTAATAGACAAGATCTAGCACAGGGTGATCCAGGACATCGACATCAGCATCCTCATCGAAGGCAGAAAGAGCACCCTATATCTCAAAACAGTCAAAGATGATCTGGTCTTGTGCATTAAACTCGGATTAAATGTTGAACTACACATCATCAGTGACCTTACCACAAAGCATCTTATCAAGAAACAAGTGCAACAAATTCCTGTTACCAAGCCAACCTGCAAGCCCCACATATTAATCAATTGATCAGACGAAATAAATGTATCAAAAAATTAGAATTTCAAATTGTTTTGCCCTAAACACGACCAGTTATTCAGTTATTTATTGTGCATAGTGTGGATACCTAAACTCAATGTCAAATGTTCCATGACAATGCATGATCCATGATCCATTATTGTAAATTATAAGCTTTGGGGTACTTCGACAACCCACTTAGGCTTAGCATTAGACATGTCTGTAAACCTACCAAGCTCCTACTTTTCGGCCCTTGTGCTGAGTTTTATAGCAGAGATACAGAAGAATTTCTTGAATAACTACTTTCTAGCTAACTGATTGAGAGGAATATTTTTCTGTGTTATTTCTGTTCGACACAAAATACCAAGATGGGAACACGAGTAACTAGGAAATAAATAGTCATGTGTTTGGGGAGTTAGAAAAAGGGCATATACAAGAACTATGTCCAAAATTTTGCAAATTAGAAAAAGAAAAAGAGGATTAAAAGTCAATAGCAGGTGCTACAAATTTACCATCACTTTCATCTGTATACACAACAGGAAATCCTAACGGACACTGCAAATACAGACCTCATGAAGCTTTTTGCGGCGACCAGAAGATTCAATGGGGAATCGCCTCAGCATAATGAACAACCTACACGATAAAGGACTTGTTAAAGCACATAACATAAACAGATCTGCAACACTTCAGCACAAACATATAAGAGCTGTTTTTTTTTCTTTATCTGATCAGTACCTCCCACCATACATCAAAAATCCCAAAGCAGCACAGAACGAAATAACTGCAAAATAAACAAGATCAGCATTCTCTTCTCATTCTTCTTGATCATACAACAGATTTATTTTTCATTCTTAAACCTATGCATCCACTATTAGAACTTGCATATTTAACTATACATCAAGCTAGCAAGTGCATGAGAATAAATTTAAGTTTGATGATACTGACCAGAAAAAAAGAGTTTCGCAACTTCAACTGCATCAGGACTTTGGTTGATTCTTATGTAGATCCATATGCATAACTATGGTCAACAAATTCATTAATAACCAGGATCAAAATAAAGTTATGCCGTATATCTATTTTCCCATGTGATAAATAGTTCGTAAGGAGGAATTAGATGCACCTACCCACCTGAGTAAAATATACAGCTCCATTTATAATAAAGTATGCGGGCCTAAGTTTATCCATTGGAAGGTTTCTTGCCTGCAATAATCATGGGATCAGTTTATCGACATTAATATAGCATGATAGTAACTTGTATGGTATAAGACAACATGCAAAAGGGCGTTGGTCGGGAGTACAGCACCTGATGATATATTTCGGCCCAGAATAAGACCAGTAATGTATAGGTGGAGAAAAATAGAAGTCCAGGAAGATCCAGAAGCATCATTCCCAATGCCTGAAAATTTTGTAGGCAGTACAACTACAATGGAGGTACTAAACTAATAAAGGAGCAACAGCACAAACCTTAGACAAGATGTTAACAAAGATCTGGTCCAGTCTGTGAATGTAGTGATATAATCAAATAGGGGAAATTTCAAGGGAAAAGAAGATGTAGGCAGTAGCAACCAAAAGAATTGTAGCCTTATATTGTCAAAATTCACATGCTGCTATGTCTTAAAGCCAAATTGGAAGGGACACTATGACATATATTAAACATAATACACCACAAATGCATATCTTGAAAGTCCTGGATGGTACCATAAGTATACATAAGACTTCTAAATTATATATTATATTTTCTTTTTCTTTTCTGATGCTTCGTTATAAGACTGCTTCTCGGTTGCTATTTTTTAGTTTTAAGAAGGCTTTCTCCAAATTGAACCATCACGCTGTTTGCATAAAATTTGTACACTGATTCAGCTGCACAAAACCTCTCACTATTCAAAACTTCAGGCCATATACTTCTGAAAAGATGTCTAATTCAAATCCATTACTTTAATAGATGCTGTAGAGATCTCTGAATAATGATAAATACTATCTTGATAAGATATTAAGTATATAAGAGCACATCCTTCCAGAATCCAGTTTGAAGACACTTACTTTCGGTCCAAGATGAAATACGCTTTTGTAAAGTCCAAAGAGGATAGCCCTTACTGTCAAAATGCAATTAGTTTTTATCGAGCATAATACATACCCACAACAATGTGATCGCGAGTCGTGACACTTACATCCATTAACAACAAAATTCATCAAGTGGAAAACTTTTTGTGTCGTCCAACCATACTCTGGTACTCTCAATTGAATGCGGATGAGTTGTACCTGAAATTAGAAGCAAACATGCCATTTAGGAAAGAAATCACAAGCAGTATGGCAACTATTGAGTGGTTCGATCAATGTAGGTGCCAATAAAAGAAATCAAGAAGATAAGACATTGGTAGAGGTGATAATGAAACATTGGTCCTGGTGATAAGACAGAGAGAGCATAAGTACCTTAGACTTGCTGCGAACCAACTTAAAGAAATGGACCCATATGTCCAACTACAAATACTTGGGGCAACAACTTGTTGAGCTGAGTTAATATGAAACAACTGAAAAGTACAAGAAAATATATGGCTAGGAAAGAAGACCCTATTTGTGGTATGGTTATGACAAACTATACAATAAACTTCTTATTACCATCCAATCAATTAATGCCAATAAACAATCCAACTTTTATTGCAGTAGCAATGTACATTAGATAAGACAAATCAAATGGCATACTCACCCTAAAGGAGTTGCCCTAGGTTACAAGTTGGTGAAAGACCGGAAAGAGAAGAGGACACTTGTACAAGACTACAGGTAAGCATCTTGTTGTCTGACAATCACATGCAACTGGCACATTTGACCATCCTTTCAGGACCATCTCGGGACAATGATAGACAGTTTGATGTCTTGAATGCATGCACAGGTAACCATACAGAAAAAAATGAAGCGAATTTAACTTGAAAACCTTTAACTAACTGGAACAGTAAATCATCTAAATCCATGTTTAAGAGAGCTCAGCGATGATCATATTTTATCCAGCATTTTGACTTCCCATCTTCTATCTTCCTTCCATTTCCTAATTTTCCCTCTCCTATTCTTGTTTACTTGCACTATGTTCGGCGATAGGATGGGTGGATGGAAGGGAAAAGGAAGTGAATGTATTTACATAATTACATACATGTAAAAATACATGTAAATGAGTTATATTATTTTCTTTTCCCTTAACAAATCCTAGTTCCAAATGGAGGGTCAGTGTTTTGAACTTACATCCAGAGTAGTAATTCTCATTTGTCTGTTTAATAAGTCAGTGCTACCTCAATACAGTCAAGAATTCACCTCTAAATGTGTATATAATTATCATTTCACACTTATATTAGATGAAATGTGGGCTGCTTAACATCCTTTAACAGATAATTGACCTCTAAATCGCAAAGAAAAACATGTTAAGATTGAATCTTCAACTTGATCCATTCTGAGCAGTGTTTAGTCCTGAAACCTCACATCATAACGTGCTGATATCTGGGTGGTGGAAAAATGCTATCCGTACTCCTTGGAGTACATAATGCAGCTAAAATGATAAAAATATTCCTGCGGTGAGGTGGCGTGAGACGGTGAGACACAAGGGGTAGTTTAGTCATTTGTGCGCGTGGGTAGCTCAAGGCGTATGTAGAAGTAGGATGGGTGGTGCGGTATGTATACAGTTTCTTTCTTTTTAATAAATCATCATTGATTTCAAACGATATTCCGGCAGATATCTATTGTTTTGCTTCTGATTTCCTAATGCAAGGCAATAAAAACCTAACTCCATTCTTCGTTTTTCATCTGCCAAAAATCCAGTCGCTTATGGCGAATCTCAAATATCCATCCCTCCAACAATAGATAATCTGCGTTGAGTGTCCGAAAAATTAAGCAAAAAACTTATAAAAGACATGGGAAAAGGAAGAAAGGAAGAGGAGAAGGGTACCAGGGCGACGAAGGCGACGAATGCATATGCGACAGAGAGAGCATAGAAGATGGCTTGCTCCCGTTGTGGGGAGTCCTCTGGTTGGTGATTCCACCACTTCAATAACCCACTGCTCTTTTCTCCCGCTCTCGCCATTAAGCTGTACGTTCTCGCCATTGATGAGACCCAGAAAAATCTCGAGCCGTGATTGAGGAACAAGAAGAAGAGAAGAGCTTTCGAGGTCGCAGGGACACGTGGAGTTTGAACAGCGAGCCACGACGCAATGTCTTCATAACAGAACAGAAGGACCGAATTGCCAAGTCGTCTCTCTCGCTTTATTTTGTAACTTGTGAATGAAATTTATTCAATTAAGGTTGATATAAATTAAGAGGGTTTTTAATTTTTAGTGTTTTAATAAATAAAACTTGCCTAGAATTGTTCACAACAACGGTTTTTTTTCGGGTTCAAGAATATATTAAATTTATAAAAAATTAAAAGACAAATAGTTTTTCACTTATTGACTTTAATCTCTATAAATAAACGATAATTCCTTCTATTTAGGTAAGATAAAAATTTTATTTAAATTATTAAATTTTTTTATTTTCTTATATTTATGTAGACCAATTTAAGTATCGAAAGATTCATAGAACAGATATGTTACATCTTTAACTATTTTCTTTTTTGTAGATTTTTTAAAAATTAGAAAATTAAGACAAATGTTCTATTATAATTATAAATTTATTGTTATATTTAAATGATAATCATTGTGGAAGGAACAAAAAGAATGATTGATTTTTAAAAAAATTATTATATATGAAATTATGAACCATTAATCAAACTGATGAACTACCAAATGGACTGATTGGTTTATATTTTCCTTTCATAAATTGTTAAGATTTGAGTCAACCTCTATAATTGATGATAAGCTAGCTGTTATAACTATCGGGTAGAACTCACCCTCAAAAGACAACTGTTAAGGGGAGGGTGGCCAAGAGATTATAAACTCCACACCAAAAATTTGAACTTCCAATGTAAAACAAGTTTCATACCTCGCGATATGAACCATAACACATGCCACATTAATCTTTGTTTGAATCTTATGTCATTGCAATACCTGATGTGAACATCAAACTCAGTCTTCTCACGGAAAAATCTAAGTAAACTCCCTTCCAAAGAGAGAACTAAGAAAGGTAAGAATGAGGAATAAATGGAAATTGAAAACTTTTTGATATGAAATGAGAGTAGAAAAATAATATTTTTTGAAAAAATAAAAAATAGAAATGTGAGGTAAAAATGTAAATAAAAATATATAGAGTTTTTTAATAAATATAATTTATAATATATAAAATTATAAAAATTAATTATTCAATTAACAACAGTATCGAACAATTGACGGCGCGAGAAAACTAAGCAATCAAACTTGAAAACAACAATCTTGTGAGCAATTGAATTGATGACAGCACGAGTATCGAGCACTAAACAATCTGTAACAAGTGAGAATCGAACAATTGGAGTTGGAAACGACGACCTTGGAGTAGTTGCATAGAGTATCGAGTAACTAATTGATAAGGAAACGACGATAAAGGGACAATCTATCACAGTCAAAGATGAGAAGATTGAGTCAAGAAATGATTTTGGACTTCAAATAAAAGAAATTAAGGCTAGGGCACGAAGATTGAGGAGTAAGGAGAATAAATTCAAAAAATATCAATTATATATTTATTGGTTATAGATGAAATTTCTTTCATCTCTAATTAGTGTCCGTCGTTAGAAACTTGTTTCCAATTGAAGACGCATTTATGATAATTTAATTTTATTATGAAATGATCTCAAAATGTTTTAGTTATATAAATAACTCAACAAATATTTTTGAACGTTTCAACATTTTTGAAATGAGAAACATTTCAAAAACATTGAAAGAAAGTCTTCGAGCTATTTATATACATCAGAGGGAATAAGGGTGGGAGGTAAAAGAAAAATGAGTAATAATTAGTTATTTATTAGTATAATTATCCATAAATCGTTGATTATCAACATATAAGTATGATTATAAATGTAAAGTTTGAATATTTTTAGGAGAAATTTGAAAAGATTAACTGGAAAAGTAGGCACCTTTCGATTCCTTCCAGGTTGAAAGGGGTAAAGGGGCTGACCAAGTGAGAGGAAAGTGATGAAATAGATGCAACAAAGGGCTGTAAAGAAACAAATAAACAAACAGTGCCTCCCATGGGGCTGTAAAGACCAAGGAATGTACGTAATAAAGAAACAAAGAAAGTCAACGAGGGGAGGGGCCAAGCGGTAGCCATTAACAATACCAAGAAAAATTGTTCTGCAAACCGAACCCAGTTTTTCTTGGAAACTCCCCATAAGAAACCCAAATCCCCCATCTAGTCCTTTCTCAAAACACTGCGCGCATATTGACTAAGTAAAAGGTCATTATATATATATATATATCTGTATTCTGTATAAGGACTAAGTCAGCGGCAGGCACAAAAAATTGATAATCAGCCCTGTGTTTTTCTCGTTGTTTATTCGAAGAGTTTTTGGATTGGTAAGTGAATTCTGAGTTCTGAGATACCGTCTGTTAATTTGCCTTGCTTTTCCTGTTTCTGGAACTGATTTTGGGTGGCTTCGAAGGGTTTTCTTGTGTTTGTTATTCTGGGTACTCTTGTTTTGATGATCAGAATTATTGAGTCGCTGGCAGCTTTTGAAGTTCATCGTTTCCGAAGAAGCGGTACATGCTAGGTTGTATAGGAGCAGTTGCAAACTGGGTCTGAATTTTATGGATAATCTATGCTGCTTCGGTTCTCAGGTGGGATACTATTAGTCTTCAATTTTTGAGATTTTCACTTCCTTTCGTTCCTCAATACTTTTTTTGTTTGTTTCTGAATTTCCTGCTATTTTGATGTGCTCCAGGGCTTTTGATCCATTGAATTTTAAGTTTTGCTTTATTGGGAAGATTATAAATTGTTTGAAGAGAGATGTGGGTTGGGTGGGGGGGGGGGGGGGGGGGGGGGTGTTAAACTTTAATTAGGGTTTCAGTTGAATAAAAGGAAGAGACCTAATTATGTCCTGTGTGAGGAAACTTTGCCTAATTTTGTGATGTCTTATCCGGGAAACTATACTAGTTCGGTTGCTTTGCTCAGAAACTATAAATTCTTCGAGTGTTTTCTGATCTTTCATTGATTTTGATATTGTAACTACCATTTACCTGCCCAAAGAAAACAAGGCACGAACAATCGATTGCAGATGAGTTGTCTGATATTAGCCCTATGGGTTTGTTTTAAGTTTAGCCATATGGATTTACAAGCTCAGTAATGCTCAATTTTCATCTGAAGAAGATCATAGTAGTTGGTTGAACAGCTTGCGTACGGGCCCTTATGTTTTCAGTGCCTGGTTTAATTATCTTCATATGAAACATTGTATAAAGTTAAACATCTCCTACAACTTCAGTTTGCAGGGGGCCGTTCATCATCTGAATCTGGCAAAGGCAGAAGCCATCGAGGGCCTGTCAAGTTTGGTTTCAGTATGGTAAAAGGGAAGGCAAATCATCCCATGGAGGATTATCACGTTGCTAAATTTGTTATGCACCAAGGACGTGAGCTTGGCCTTTTTGCTATTTATGATGGGCATCTGGGAGATAGTGTGCCTGCCTATCTGCAAAAGCATTTACTTCCCAACATCTTAAAGGAGGTTAGATATCGGTTTGCAATGGCTTACTCTGATCAGTAATTTTATTACTGCAGTTTGTCAGTCTTATGGACATTATTTTGGACCAGATATAATCTTAATTCTTGCAGTTTGTTATTCAATAATTTCAGGAAGAGTTTTGGACTGATCCAAGAACGTCCATTTCTAAAGCTTATAAGAGCACGGATCAATTAATTCTGTCGCACAATCCTGATTTGGGAAGAGGTGGATCCACTGCTGTCACTGCAATTCTTATAAATGGTCAAAAGCTTTGGGTTGCCAATGTTGGAGATTCACGAGCAGTCCTTTCGAAGAGTGGGCAAGCAATTCAACTGACCATTGATCATGAGCCCAATACTGAGAGGGACAGCATTGAAGACAGGGGTGGATTTGTCTCAAATATACCAGGTTCAGTCCATGGTCTATTGTCTTTGTCTTACCTGAAGCTAATATTTCAAATATAGTGAATATGGCTTATCTGCATGCTTGAACCCATTGAATTTTCTCCATGGTCTCTTGAAATGGCTTGAATCTTTGAATCACCATTCTCCTGTGCAGTTTTACTTCATCAACTTCTTGATACTCTACTTGATGTTACACCACGACTCTGCTCTGCATTCTGGGGTTCCACCAAGAATGCGCTCCTCCAAATGAAGGATTGATTGTTTATCATCATCACCATCACCACATGCCATAAATCCACTAGATGGGTCGACAACATTAATTCTAGCCCTCAATTCATTCATAATGAAAGATCCAATAATGCAGCCTTGCTTCTTTATCCACCCTCAAAACCAGCTGTGCATAGGGAGTCTACTTTTCCACACTAAAAGTGTTGAGGGAATTACTCCATTCACCAGCTGAATATATTGTCTATTCTTTAAGGAAAATGTTGTGAGTTGTGGATGGGTTGCTTCTACTTTCCGTAGGATCCTTTTTTTCATGAACTCAGGGATACTCTATCTTATATATATAAGGAACCAAATCTTGAGTCAACAGGTTTAGTTACCATAAATTCAAGCATGGCTCAAGCCCTTGTTTAGCACTGATCCAGCACTATCTTGAGTTAACAGGTCAAGTGCTTGTCTAATGCAATCTAATGGTAACTATAGTGCTGTAGTGGTGGCTTCTGGTTGATCACTTTGTCCAGTGCCTATCTAGCATGGTAGCACCTATCCAATGTCACCTGTCCTAGTGAAATCTAAACATAACATTTTAGTCATGAAATTTGCCAACAAAATCAGACGTAAAAGACTATATTGTAACCTGTTAACTGGATGTTGTTGGAAGGGTAAGTGCAGAAGGCATGGCTAACTTTTTCCAGAATTGAGCTAGACTCCAATTGATCTCTTGGAGCTCGAGGAAGCTGAACTTATCCCATTAGCAAGCTGCTGGAACAGTTTGTTACACTAATATGTATTAGGCCCATGTTGATGATAAACTCCGGGAATCATGAATTGTAAGGTGCAGTTTAACCAAGTTGGCAACAAATCAGATCACGCTCTTGGAGATGGTTCTCGTTTTCATAGGTAAAGTTTGTGCAGCAACATTAGAACTTGTTTCTTTGGACCCATGCAGCCATGCAATAGACAGTGTTGATAGATGGAGGCGCATGGCATCATATGCCCTGTCTCATTGAGCTTTGAGAATGGGGGATGGAATGCACAAGATACTCATCTTCTTTGCTTTGTATGCAATGGTGAATGGTACTAGAGAAATGTCATATGTATGGTAAAACTAAATTTCAGGTTCTAGGAAAGGACAGGTTATACATTTGGATATTGTCTTTTGGATTGTAGATCACATCCATCTAGACGGAAGATATGGTAACTAACATTTTTGTGTTGCAACTCACCAACCCTCATTTGTCCACACAAATAAGAATCTTATAAGATGAGAAAACAATATGCTCTGCAATAAATGTGTTTAGAAAATGACAATATGCTGAAGAAGGTATCAAATGAAAGGATGGTCTCTATGTGCAGTATGCTCTCTTTGGATGCACCAAGTTGAGGCACAAAATATTTCAAAAATATTAAATGTTTGGAGAGACATTAAAGTTTGATATAAAGTGTATGGGCCTAAATAAAGTTATGACAAAAGACAGAAATACATGGAAGTCTAAAATTCATGTAGCCAACCCCACATAGTGGGATAAAGGCTGGATATGTTGTTGTTATTAAATATTCGGAAGATTTAAAATTCATAGGTTAGGTTTCTCACAGCTTAGTTCAGTCTCCTTCCAGTTACAGCATCTTCGACTATTTTAGTTGGACAGAGCCTATGATAGAAATTGATATTTGTTAGACTGGCCAAGCGTTTAAACTCAGCTTGAAATGGTCTGCGTGCCTAGTGCTGATAGAATCTTCATGCTTTAGTTTTGCCCAAAGCTAAGTTGTCCCCTGCCGATTACTAGATTTGGCCATTACAGTTGGAAGACAATAGATGATAGGTCTTGTTGCTCTTAAACTTGAATTCAAACTATGCTCTGAATTGGAGATTCTTACTATATAATAGTTGTAAGAAGAAGACCATACATCAGGAGATGTTGCAAAAGTGAACAACCAACTGGTTGTCTCTCGTGATTTTATGTTTCCTGCACTCTTTTTAGGCACATGTATTGCGTTGTACAGGAGATGTCGCGAGAGTGAATGGCCAACTCGCTGTTTCTCGTGCTTTTGGAGACAAGAACCTTAAATTACACCTACGGTCTGATCCTGATATAACAGATGCTGATATAGGAGCAGATACAGATCTTCTCATCATTGCAAGTGATGGCTTATGGAAGGTGAATTAATCCCCCCTCCAGATACCTCTCTCTCTCTCTCTCTCTCTCTCTCTCTCTCCTTGCATTTGATTATCCCATGGATAAGTTATTTTTCTTCTCTTGCTTGCAATCTATCCAGGTTATGGATAATCAAGAGGCAGTTAACATTGCGAGAAAGATCAAGGACCCACGGAAGGCAGCGAAGCAACTGGTGGTGGAAGCATTGCGTAAAGAGAGTAAAGACGATATCTCCTGCATTGTGGTTCGTTTTGCGGGTTGAATTTACAAAGAAAGAGCATGATCCCAGCATGCTGGACTGTATGTATATTAGGGATTTCTTTTGCATGGGATGCCATTCCATTCTACAGATCGAACACAAGTTTTAAAAGCAGCTTGGCGTAAAGATGGAAAGTTATGTGGAAATAGGTTACACATGTTGACCACCCTTCTAGCTACTTCCCCTGTAATATATATATGATTTGTTTTCGGTTGTCGTGGCTTTGCTTTCTTCATTCTGGAGACTCACCCTGTCATTTTTATTTGACATTCACAGCAACCAAACAAGTGTGATTGTTGTTGGCAGCCATGGATTATTCTTGTAATAATATTACTTAATGTTGGCTTTGGTTCGGCATTCTACATGGGCTTGAAGCTTACTATGCCATTTGGTGGGTTCTTATTATATTCACGCCTTGACACTGACTTGTATGAAATTAAAGCCCCTCAACTTAATGTCGTAAAACAATGATATTTTAAATGGCCTATAGGGAGTCTTTGTCTCACATTGGTAGAATAGAAGACTTTGATCATCTTTATGTACATTGACTCCACTTGGGCTTATGAGAGCTGTTGGAGAGTTGCGCTTCACGCACATGAGAACAAGCCAATCCAAGGCAAAATCGTCGATTTGCATCTCCCCACCCCTCCTTGTGCACGAGTTAGCCTGCACATTGCAACCTTTTGCTTTTCTTTTTCTTGTCTTACCCAAAACTCCTTTGAATTGGTTTTCAACAATTGAGAGAGACCAGGTCTTTGCTGACCTAGTCTTCTGCTTTTTTACTTCTTATTTGCTTATCTTCTTCAACATCTGAATTGTTCTTTTACTTATCTTCTTTGGCCGATTATCCCTATAAAAGTAGCCCCTTGCTCCACTTGTTAAACAGAGAAAATCATTTGCTCTTCCTTAGTGTTCATTCTACTTGCTGCTCCTATCGTTAATCTGCTGGATTCTTGCACACTGTTCTTACTCTCCGTTTGTTCCCAAACCACATGAGTGCACACGTATTTAGAATGGCTCGTTGTATCTTGGGGATAGGCACTTTGGCTCTTGCACTAATTGTGAGAGGTGGAAATGATCCTTAAGGCCAGTGGCATTTATTGTCATGTCTCAAGTTTCATACCCCAACTGTCCACCTCTGTCATTTTTCCAACACTTAATGAATCATCATATTAATGAAATTATGGGCGATTAAAGAATAAAAATTTCTATATTTATCCTGATTATTGAAAGAATACATTCAAGATTGGATTGGGTTTATGTTTGACTCTCTATATTATCTCCACGTAGCACTGATAATAGCAAATTAATTAATTAACAGAAAGGGAGAGGCCCTATTCTCCTGGTAATCCCATAAAAATGTGTGGATCAGAGTTCGTCGTCTTCCCGGAGCCGTTTACAGTTGGGTTGTAAACCAAAGCCACATATGGGCCGACCGACAATTACCTGATGCATTCATCCACGCATGATTCTCATCGTATTTCTGTTTCTTGACAAAAAATTAGGATCTTTAATCTTGAAGCTTGTAATTATTCACTCACTTGATTTCGTTCTTTGCAACCGGACAAATAGTTGTAGTAGTGCAAGTATTGATTCTTCTTTTCTAGGATTGGCTTCCTAGGAAAGAAGAGAATTGATTGAAGACGTACGATCATGGCGATTTACCAGACCCGATTTAGAGTTTTATCAATTTCCTTGCAGTTTTGAGATAATCTCTTGGGATTAATGATTTAAACATGGCGAGCTGCTTCAGCTTTACAGCGTCGAGAGACCGACTGTACCGGTACTTCTTCGCCTTCTCCGGCCTCCGCTCCGTCGCCACCACCCTCCGAGACGGCACCGTCATGCACTGCTGGGTGCCCAGAATCCACAAACACAGCAAGCCCTCCCTCCTCCTCATCCACGGCTTCGGGGCCAACGCCATGTGGCAGTACGGCGAGGTGCTCCGCCACTTCATCCCGGACTATAACGTGTACGTGCCGGACCTCTTGTTCTTCGGCGGCTCCCACACGCCGCGGCCGGATCGGACGGAGGCGTTCCAGGCGCGGTGTTTGATGAAGCTGATGGAGGAGAATGGGGTGAGGAAGATGAGCCTGATTGGGATCAGCTATGGCGGGTTTGTGGGGTACAGTATGGCGGTGCAGTTTCCGGCGGCGGTGGACAGGATGGTGCTGTGCTGTACGGGTGTGTGCTTGGAGGAGGAGGACATGAAGTCGGGGCTGTTTGTGGTGGCGGACGTGGAGGAAGCGGCCAACATTCTGATGCCGCAGACGCCGGAGAAGCTGAGGGAGTTGATGCGCCTTTCCTACGTCAAGCCTACAAGGGGAGTGCCTTCTTGCATTCTCTCTGATTTCATTCATGTAAGTCACATCTCGCCATTGCTGGTTCTCATCAACTACATTGACCCACATTTGGAAAGCCGCTAATTAATCTTTGAATCTTACCAACATTCATTCGAAAAACCCAATTCAGATTATGTGTAAAGATTACCTAGAAGAGAAGAGAGAACTGATCCGGGAGATACTCAAAGACAGAAAGCTTGCTAATATCCCAAAGATCGATAAGGTTTCATACATTTCCCATTTCACTTTGGTCTCTAATTACAAATCTTTCTGCAAACTCAAAAGACAGTTCTTTCCTGGTTTTCTGGGTTTCCATTACCAAGCAGCGCACACTCATCATCTGGGGAGAGCAAGATCAAATCTTCCCGCTGGAATTGGGTTACAGACTAGAGAGGTAACCTTAATCATAAGTCATTAATTACGGCGGATGGAGTTGTAAACTTATATTCATCAAAGAACACATATGTATATATATATACAGGCATATTGGGGAGAGTGCAGAGCTGGTATTGATCAAGAATGCAGGGCATGCATTGAACCTGGAGAAGCCCAAGGTGTTCATTAAGCACTTGAAGAAGTTCCTGCTTGTTGACCCAACTCCATCGTTCCCACCACCAAAACCATGGAGAGAGCAACTGTAATTATAATTAAGTTGATACATACATCCATCTATCCGGATCCGGTTTTGTTCTTGTGTAGTACTTATTACAAAAGGTTTAATTATCCTTGATTCCAAGGAATGATTTGAAGTGCTTATTTTCTGTACATTAATTCAAACTAATTAACTGATCAACCCTTCATTAATTATTTCCTTAATCATCCTGTTCTCTTAATTTCCTTCCCTCTTGATCTCCTCGAGATGATGGAAAACAACAAATTAACATCCAGGCGCAGTGACTCTGAAAATGGTGTCATATGAACTCGAAACAAGAGGGATAACCTACCCAATAAATTAATGACAAGATCTTAGGAATATCCCAACGCATCACAGAAATACCCAAATAAAGAAATGAAGACTAGTGAACAAATATTGCATCATTTTACCCAAAAACTGTTAAAAGCTAAAGTTAACAATTCAAAGGGAGGCTGGAGAAAAGAAGAAAAATGAGCCAAGTTGGACAAACAAAAGACACAGAAAAATTAAACACAAAAGCATGGTGACTATTAAATATAATAAAAGAAAAGAATTAGAAAAGCATGTGGCAAATGGCTGCTGCCTTGCTAAATTAGCAAGCAGCCAAATTGAAATGTCCATGCTGCTGTGCTTACCCTACTTTTTGAAGAAGTGTTCTCTCATTTCGGCGCCTACCTTAAATTAGAGAGCTGGCAGTCCATCTTTTATTATTTCGTCCTCAATGTCTCTTCATTTCTCTCCACATTACTAACAATAACAAGTCCATTGATGATGGAACCCCAGTTGCTGCGACAACAGTGTAACAGTTTGTGTTCCCAACAATCTTTTATACTTCCACACAGGGCAGGCGAATGGGAGTTGGGGCTAGGCCATTTAAAATTTAGAGCTTTTTTTTTAAAAAAATAGAAAATATAAAATTTTTATTAGGGTCTCTTTTTAATACTAAAATATTTATCATTAGAAATTTATTCGGTCCTTTTAGGTAAAAAAATATTTTTAATGTTAAAATATTTAAATACTTTTACTATTAAATTTGATCAAAAAAGAATTTATTGAGACCCTTTTTTAAGGGGGCTCTAGGCACAGGTCTCATTGACCTATATCTTAAGAAAATAGGTCAAGAAAATAATGTTGTAAAGCATTTTTCAAACAAAAATTTTGAGAAATTAATTATTAGTATTTGACCCAACTCTAAAAAATAATTTTTTTTTAAAAAAAATTATGATGGCAACATCCCAAAACCCGCCATTATTCATGGGGGAGTCCTAGATTTTGATGAATGAAAGCACTAAAACGGTGTCATTTCAGTGTCTTCAAAATGTTTTCTATCCAAGAATGTTAAGAAACACTTAAAAATATTTTTAATTCATTTTTGTAATTTCAAAAACATATTGAGACTATTTTGTAATATTGAAAAAAAAAACTAAAAACTCATAAAATTATCGTTTCCTCAATTTTATTTTTATATTATATTTATTTTTTATTTCTATTTCATGAACTGTGTATTGAAAACTTCAAAATTTGAAAGACATAAACATTATTTGTCTTTTCTTATAGAGATAGATCGCACGCTATAATCCAACCACGTACGTATACTTTATACTTTGTGCTCCCTCCATTTATTATTTTTCAAGACACTAATTCCTTCCTTCCTTTATATCGTAAATTTTCCTACGTGACGACATGTGAAATTTCAACCACCTTCTCGGCTATTCATCTTCTGGCGAATGTCCTTCACCCAATCCCCGCCCCCATCTTAAATAATCCAACCAACCCCAAGAACACACCCTCCATTGAAGGGACTCCATATATACACAGAGAGAGAGGAATTGAAGGCGAAGGGAAGATGGAAAGCAAACCCACCATCGTGGCTCCTCTGCTTTTCAGAAACTTGTTGACATCTCTCTTCATCTTTGCAGACAAATCCTTTCTCAGCCTCGCCCACAAGTACAAGATCCTCCAGATCCTCCGCTACCTCCTCATCTCCGCCTTCCTCCTCCTCCTCCGTTTCCTCCCTTATCTGGACGCCTCTTTAGATACCTATGATCAATATCAGGATCACAAGGCCCCCAAATCTAATAATTACGCGTCCTCCGCCCCTACCGGCGGCGCCGGAGATTCGGGGATCGGCCGAGCACTTTCCCAGTTGCTCTCGATTGTCAACAACATACCGGTGAGTTCGCGTAAGTACGAAGTCGTTCGGTCTTTAGCGGAGAGGCTTATCGATGAGAACCTTATGGAGAATTCCGAGTCTTTGAGGGAGGTCAATTGTACGGTCCTCTCGGCGGCCTTCTCACGGGCGTTGGGTCAGCTTCAGGCCGCCGTGACGGACCGGGATAGTGGCGTTCAGGTTGGAGACGAGCCGAGTGGCTCCCGGGAACCGGGGGATAAGGTGAACCGGGTTTTGAGGGCGGTTCGGTACTATGGGGACGCGGCGTTGTCCCGGTTCGGGAGGGGGAGGTCGGGGCCGAGCCCGGCGGGGAGTTCGGCGGAGAAGCTTGCTGCAGAGGTGCTATGGCTGGCGCAGAAGATGGCGACTTGCGGGTGTGTGGAGGAGGCCGTGTGCAAGTGGGCGTCGGCTACCCACTTGGCTTGGCTCTCCCTCTCGGCCGAGCCGCGACTCCAGGGGTCTCTCGTGAAGGTATCAGGTAATGCGGAAGAATATTCTCTCTTCGCTGGACATGTTAAAAGAAGATTCTATTCTTTCATACCGTCTCTTTGACGGCGTCGCTGTTCTGTTATCTTCTTTCTGTAGCATTCTTGTTCAAGCAAGCCAAGGGCATGGGACTAAAGGAGGAAGAGAAGGGCAAGAAAGAGCAGCACAGGCGAACGAAGATGAAAATGCTGCTGTCATGGCTGCCATTACTATGCCGAGCCAGCAATGGCACGGACGCTCCGGTGCTGAGCATCGGCGAGCGAGCGGAGCTGGAGAGGATTCTGGAGCAGACCATAGAGATGTTGGAACAGGAGGAAGAGCAAGAGAAGGTGCTGTCTCTTTGGCTGGACCACTTCACTCACTGCCCCACCTCCGATTGGCCCAACCTCCATGCTTCCTACTCCCGCTGGTGCACTGCATCTCGCAAGACCTTTCTGAAATCTTAAGGTTTAGCTTTTCCAATAGCACTCACTTGGGCTACGTACGGAAGCAGAGTTCCATAGCTAGCTAGCTTAATTAGGGAAGAATTATATGGTAGATATATATACATATTTAGCCAGCATTTGTAATAATCATTTTATTAGGAATATTAATTAATGTCCGTAGAGAGCATATATAGCTGGCTTGCTCCATTCAAATCTGTTGATACAGATAATGAGCAAGGAAATAAAGAACATGGACAATGTTGTGGCAAACTAATGACATTGGGAGACAATCTGGGTTAAGAGAGAATCGAGAATATCCTTTCTGATGCAGCATGTCCTTACAACTGGATTTTCTTCTCATCAACGTTAAACACTTGGGAAGACGATAGTTGGCAGTCCTGCAGTATCTTATTGCCGAACAACTTCCTCAGCCATGATCTTGTTCTATTAGCATGTTGAGTCTTCCTTTGCATGTCTCTGAGCAGTTCACCATAAGTTATTGTCGGCTTTCCCCTAATTGCCTGGTCCAGTATGTAAGTCATGGCTCCCGACATCTCATTCCCGGAAAGTGCCTGATGGATTAAGTAGACAGAAAATCTTGCTTAATTTTCTCTTCACAGTTACTGGAAATGCAGGAAAACTAAAGACGAAGACAATTAAGTGAAAGGCTGGCAAATTAAGTAAGGGGCAATCAGCTCTTGCTTACATTGGTATCAGTAGCCATTTGATCATCAGCACAGGCACTCAAAGAGATGGCTAATCCACCATCTGTACCTTTCTTAGCCCCTGATAGAGCTTTGTTATCTATCCACTTTTTACTTCCCGAAAGTCCAAATATCAAAAGCAAGTTAATTAACAGCAAAACTAATCAATCAGACAATTGAAATTGATCAATATCAGATTTGAACATATATATATATTCTAGATATTGTGCTTACTCTCTGTGGTTGTAAACATGCTCTAGATCAAGAATGGTTCCACTGTGACAGGCATCAACAATAGCATGAAGCGTGACGCCTTTCTTGAGTGGCTTGACAATGGTGTCGTTGATATCATCGTCAACAATCAAGCCAGCAGTCACAAAATCGGAAGGCGCTATAGTTTCATCGTACCCATCATGCTCGTCTCCGCTAAGATCAACTTGTCGCAGGCCATGGCCCGAGAAGAAAAACACCAACGAGTCCCCTGCCTTGCAGCCATCCACAAGCCATTCCAAGGACCTCTGTATGTTGCATTTTGTTGGAACAAAATTTGGGTCATTCCCTTCTGCAATATTCTTTTCGGGTCACAATTAGAAGCAAGCAGCAAGCTAACGCACACTCGATATACATACACATTTATATATATATATATATATGCTTGCAAATACCTGTAAGAACACGTATGTCAGCTTCTGGAAATTGGAAACAGTCAACGAGAAGAGATTTCATCATGTTCACATCATTGATTGTTCCCTTGAGCTTCTGATTCCGCTTTGGGTAAGTGACTCCACAAAGAACAGCCCGCTTTGTGTGATGATGCCGGCCGGTTTTAGGCCCCGGAACTGGCTTCTCTTCAGGCTTTGGCGGCGTGGAAGCAGATGGGCTACCTTTGCTCCATTTCCATATTTCCCGGGTCAGGCGGAGAGTTCCCGGTGGGACAAGCTCCCGTTCAGACGTTGCTGCAACTAAAATCAATTGTCCACAACTGCGGCAGCGATATGTTGTTAATCCCGATGTGCCCAGAAACTGCTGGTGGCAGGAAGGACAATTGATCTTTCCACTCCCCATTCTTTCTTCTCAGCGTTGATTGATCATCCTACATATGTACTAGTTGTAATTTATACAGCAAGAAAATCAACTAACCATTTTGTTTTTGGTGCTTTTTGTTTGATCTTTGAGCTTTAAGCTTTATTCTTCCACTACGTGTAGTAGTGGGGGCGGAACCAGATACCCCTCAAAACGATTAGCGGATCCAATGGGTGCATGCATGCATTGTCGGCTTGTGTTTTAATTTGTGGTAATAGTAAAAACAAAAAAAAATAAGGAAACTAATTGAGAATGTCTACATCAAGAGATTCCTATTGCCTATTGGGGGTTGGGTAGTTCAAATACTAAGATATGCACCCAAAAATCAAAGGAATAGATCCGACCTGCCGGATTCGAACCAGCGACCTAAGGATTATCTGTCGATTGAACACCACTACAGTCCTCCGCTCTGCCAACTGAGCTAAGGTCGGTTTGATATCAGGTGTACGGATAATGATAAATATTTTGTAACTAAACCAATTATAATAGTCAGAAGTTATAAAGAGAATTTGGCCAATTAACTCTTGAAACTTGGTATTGTTGTCAATCTTATAAAGAAAAGGGTTTGGAGTGGCCTTTGAATTTATAGGGTGGAAAGTCGAGCTTTTGAATAGCATATATGATAATTATTAGCACACTAATTTAAAAATAAGTTTAAGGCCCTTTATACAAGACATAAAAAATAGTTACCAATAGTTCTTTATATACCAAAAGTTATTATCTTACATCATTGGACGAGGAATTCCATTTAGTTTCTATTATTACTTATTTCTTTACGAAAAAGACTGCAAGTTCAAAACATTATTTTTTACATTTCCTTCTTTTATTACGAGACCATGCATAACAACCATAACCGCACAAGTTTAGCTTACCTTTGTCTCAAGGAGCATACATATAGTTTTGAAGTTGAGTTCTTAGGAATAGTACAAATGATTTGTTATATGCGTTCAAGAGTTTAAGATACTGTGAACATGTGGGTTCAATTTTATTTTCGTACGAAATTGTGCAATCTTAAGAGGCAAGCTTCAAGATTTGACTTGGGATGAAATTTTCAATACATCTAAGTCAGATTAAGACAAATTGTGAATTTTAAAAAAAAGTGAAACAGTTTAAGTAAAAAATTATATAATGGAGAACTCTTCGAGTTTTTCATATTATAAAAAAAAATATTATTGAACTTTATAAGAATTAATTAGAACTCATTAAGCCAATTGGTGAGACCCAAACCCATTTACCCCAAGTAGTTTTGGGCATGCAACTCAAGTTTTTGCTCAATCTGCCAACCCTACTACCAAATTCAGCCCAAAATATGACTATTGACTCAGATATCATTAAAGCCCAAAAAATAAAATTTTGATGTGTATATGAACGTTAATGCTAGCGCCTTATAATAGGTAAAATTTATATTTTTATTTTTATACTTCTAAACAATTTAATAATCACACAACAACAAAAATATGAAAAGAACGAGTTTTCAACATGAAAGTACATATAATATAAAAAAAATTAAATAATTACAGCGTCTCATCTTAACGATTATAAAAATCTCACTATTAAATACTAAAAAATATATAAATATATAATGATAATGATAAAAGCCACATTGTCAGGTTGGACGTATATATGGAGGGTTATAGAAATTCAAGATTCATTTTTGGCCGTCGTTGGTGAGCCTCATCTTCGACTCTGCTGCTCTGCCAACCAACCACCGTTCTTCCGCCGCCAAAGCCCCCAAGCTCTCTACTCAACGCCAGTAAACCCCCTCCCAAGATATATATATATTTAAACTTAATAATAAATTTACTCTTATTTTTCAATCAAGATCTAACATGTCTACATTAACTGAAAATTTAACATTTAAGTCAAATAAATTGTATCGATTCAAACTTTAATATATTAAAATTTAAAATAAAAAACTATAATATGTAAACAAGATGAATACTTATAACAATTCAATAAATTTTTTTCATCCAATAAAAAAAAATTCTCTACGTACTGAATAACTGAAGCAAAAATAAATTCTTTTACAATATAAAAATAAATTCTTAATCTAAGCGGACTTCAAGTCCGTTGAACTTCGCCCAGCATTGCTAGGCGTTTAGGATATTTTTTTTAAATATTAAATTAATTAATAGTTATAATAATATAATATAATATTTAATAAAAATATTTTGGGCCACCTGAATAATGGGCCCAGAGCGATCGCACTGACCGCCTCGATTCAAGACCGAGCATGCCCCCCCCCTCCACCTCTCTATGTACATTTGTGCATGTGCGTATAGTTATGCTTGTTTTTCATTATATTGTGAGCAGGAGACCGCTTTGGCACAATTTAATAGATTTTGGCTCCCGGTGTTCGGGTCCTTGGCTTATGCTGGGCAATTTCAATAATGTTCTTCGGCCTGAGGAGAAATGCAACGGCTTTGGTGTCTCGGCCTATAAAATTCAAGATTTTAATGACTGTTGTGCTGCGATGGGGCTTTCTGATTTGCCTTCAGTGGGATGTTTTTTCACTTGGTCTAATAACTCAATTATGTCTAAGCTGGACCGAGTCAGGGCTAACAATCCATGGGTGATGGAAGGGTTATTCGATCAAGCCAACTTCTTTCCTTCAGGGTGTCTCTCCGATCATTCTGGTAGTATTGTTTCCATTTTCCAACCGGAAAGATTGAGGAGAAAGTGTTGAACCCACAAGTTGCAGCCACTATGGCCGAGGTTCCCATCATGCCAGCCATTGGCAGCAATCTGCTGCAAGCAGCCCCACACTTGCTGCAATCGGGTGCGCATGACAAGCCCGTGGCTGCCAAGACTGCAGATCGCGCCCCACAGCAGGCCACGCTACTGCAAGCCGAGGCCGCAGGCTGAGGCCATACTGCCGCACAACAAGCCACATCGGGCCACACCGCAGCCATACGCCTGTAGCCTGGCACCAACAGACGCAACCGCTGGCCAAGCAACTGCCACCCGCGCACCAGCTGACGCAACTGAGGCCCGAACGGATGCCAGCCGCATCCCGAACAGCTGCGAAGGGCGCGCGCGCGCAGCCACCATGCGACTAGCTGCCCAGCCAGCTACGCCCCACCTGCTGCCTAGCCAGCAGCTGCCCAGCTAGCTGCACCTAGCTGCGCCCAACTGCTGCCCGGCTAGTTGCGCCCATCCGCTGCCCATCCGACCTTAACCGCCCGTAACCGCCAACCCCAATGGTTGCGGATTTTCATTTCCAGCGCACATGTCTTTTTATTTAATAGTTGTATCTCTTTAAAGGGTCACGTTCAACCACTATAAAAAGGGTTGGCCGGACTCATTTGTATTCATCAAATAAATCAATACAAAGAGACTATTATTCCTAAATATCCGATTTTCCCTTCTATTTTCGCAATAGCAAGGTGTTAATCACCCCATTGAGGATCAGCGCATCCATCATTGGTGTCTTCGTTGAGAGTCAAGCCAGCGAAGTTCCAACGATCTATTTTTCCAACCAACAAAGATGGCTAGAGTACCAACCAACCGTGAATGACTTGAGAACCTTGAAAACATGTCTAACACCATGGAGGATAGGTTTTCAAGGATGGAGCAGAATCTGCAACGACTTACGCTATTGATTGAGCAGCAGCAACAACAACAGCGATCATCAACACGAAGCAACAGCAGATCACCCCGCAGACAACGAACTTCTGCCTCTGTTAGCCAGAGGTATGATTCAAGATCTGGGGACGACTCTGAAGATGAACAACAAGAAGACAACAGGGAAGCCACTACAAATCCCTTTGCCCGCAAGCAATCCACCTTTAAACCGCGACTGCAATTTCCTACCTTCAATGGTGAGGATCCGATTTCTTGGCTCAGCCGTGCCAATCAATTCTTTAAGTCACAAGACATAACCAGTCAAGAGAAGGTAGACTATGCTGCCTACTTTTTAGAAGGAGAGGCCAATCACTAGTGGCAGTGGCTCTCTCGCACTTACGAGAGTCAAGGTAAAACAATCCGGTGGAAGGACTTTGAACAAGAAATTCGCACCAGATTCGGCCCTACCGGATACATGGACTATGATGAAGCATTGTCAAAAATGCAGCAAACGGGATCCCTCCGTAACTACCAGAAAGAATTTGAAAGAGTTGCCACACAGGTGAGGGATTGGCCTGAAAAGGCCTTGATTGGGGCATTTGTTGGAGGCCTTAAGCCAGAATTAGCAACAGAAGTGAAGTTGCATAGGCCCACCCACTTGCGTCATGCCATAGAGATTGCAAGACTGAAGGATGAACAGGTGCAATCCATGCGCAAGTCATATGCCTACAAAGGCCCTACCGTGGCCACAAGCAGTAGCGGGTACAAGCCAAAGGTACCACCCCCGCCACAAGCCATGTCCAGTAAGTCTATTCCCCCAGGCGTGCGGCGCCTTTCATGGGACGAAATGCAGAAGCGACGTGAGCAAGGCTTATGTTTTAACTGCAACGAGAAGTTTACTCCGGGCCACAAGTGTAAGAAGGCCCAAGCCTTTCTGATCGAGTGCGACCACCCTCAGGATTGGGATGAGGAAGAGGCAAAGCCCGACATGCCTCTTGACTGGCCCGCAGAAGCCATTGAAGCAACCAGTGACGAACAGCCCGAAGTATCCCTGCATGCTTTGGCTGGTTCATCCGGGCCACAAACCATGCGCATCACAGCCATGTTGCGCAACCGTGAAGTCAGCCTACTCATTGATAACGGGTCAACACACAACTTCATCAGTACAAGGATCGCCCAAAGGCTGCAGATCCCTATCACCCACATTGACTCTTTCCATGTGCGTGTAGCCAGCGGAGAAAAGCTGACATGCACCCAGCAATGCAAAGACGTGAATCTGAAGATCCAGCACATTGCAGTGACGGTAGACCTGTATGCCATACCATTGGCAGGGGTCGACATCGTACTAGGCGTGCAGTGGCTATCCCAGTTGGGCAAAGTGGCTTTCGACTACAAGCGACTGACCATGGAATTCACACTTGGAGGCCGACAGGTATGCTTGTCCATGCAGCCTGGTCACAGCCATGCAGTCAAAAGAAACGAGATACAGAAGTTGATCCGAGCGGGAGGTGAATGCTATGCCATTCAAGTAGCCACCCAACCCCGCAGCCAAGAAGATTTTCCCACAGCAACCGACCCACAGAGGGAAGAAATAGCAACCGACATTCAAGAGGTCCTTGCAGACTTTCCCTCGGTTTTGCAAGAACCCACCACCCTACCACCAAGCAGGGCGTGCGATCATCGCATCACCCTCATAGACGAACAGCAGCCCGTGAACGTACCCCCATACAGGTACGCCCACCATCAAAAAGACGAGATAGAGAGGCAGGTGAAGGAGATGCTCAAGCAGAATCTCATACGACCCAGCACCAGTCCCTTCTCTTCGCCAGTTCTACTTGTCAAGAAGAAGGACGGGTCGTGGCGCTTTTGCACAGACTACCGCGCCTTAAACAAAGCCACTGTGAAGGATCGATTCCCCATTCCATCCATTGATGACATGTTGGATGAGTTGGGAGGCGCAACAGTCTTTTCGAAGTTGGACCTGCGGGCAGGATACCATCAGATCCGCATGCACCCGCCTGATATCCACAAGACAGCCTTCCGCACCCATCATGGCCACTATGAGTACCTTGTCATGCCGTTCGGACTGTGCAACGCGCCATCAACCTTTCAAGCGGCAATGAATCAAATTTTCCAGCCAGTGCTCCGTAAGTTCGTCTTGATTTTCTTTGATGATATCTTAATTTACTCCAAGACGCGGGCACAACATCTCCAGCATTTGCGTCAAGCACTCACCATCTTGGCCCAAGCCCACTTTTGCATAAAGCTGTCCAAGTGTGCATTCGGCCAGACCGAGGTAGAGTACTTGGGGCATTGGATCTGTCCAGAAGGAGTTAAGGTGGACACCCGCAAGATTGCTGCCATGCAGTCTTGGCCTCAGCCCACCAACATCACCCAACTCCGAGGCTTCTTGGGACTCACTGGCTACTACCGCAAATTTGTGCGGCATTATGGAATCATTGCCAAGCCCCTTACACAACTGCTCAAGAAGGGCAATTTTCAATGGACAGATGAAGCAGATCAAGCCTTCACGGCACTCAAGCAAGCCATGACCTGCACCCCTGTCTTGGCTATGCCAGATTTCACCCAACAGTTTGAAGTGCACACAGACGCCAGCAACGTTGGCATTGGTGCAGTCCTGGTGCAAAGAGACCAACCACTAGCCTATCTCAGCAAGGCCCTTGGGCCAACTAAGGCCACATGGTCTGCATATGCCAAAGAAATGCTGGCCATCATCGAAGCAGTCAGAGTATGGCGTCCATATCTATTGGGGCAACGGTTCAAGATCTTCACTGATCAGCAACCACTGCGACATCTTTTGGAGTAACGTGTTCTCACACCCGACCAACAGAAATGGGTGGCAAAGCTTATGGGCTTTGACTACGAGATCGTGTACCGCCCAGGTGCCCAAAACAAGGTGGCTGATGCCTTGTCCCGGCGAGAAGATGGGCCACAACTACTACCCATCACAGGCCCCACATGGGCCATTTGGCAGCAAATAAGAAACGCCCTCATAACCGACCAGCGCAGCCAGGAACTGATGCAAGCCATCGAGGAAGGTACTTCCCCTGATGACTATGAAATGAAAAATGGCCTGTTACTGTACAAGGGACGCGCATATGTGCCTGATGTACAGGATCTAAGGGTCAATCTGATCCGACATTTCCATAACTCAAGAGAAGGGGGCCATTCCGGAAGCTACCGCACCTGGCAGAGACTTAGCCGTCTCTTCTATTGGGAAGGCGTGAAGCAGCAAATAGCCAGGCACATTGCAGAGTGTGACACCTGCCAGCGCGCCAAGAGCGACTCCACACGGCCTAGCGATTTGCTGCAACCCTTGCCCGTGCCTGAACAGATTTGGGAGGATCTAACAATGGACTTTGTAGAGGGTCTGCCAAAATCTCAAGGATTTTCCTCTATCTTAGTCGTGGTGGACCGATTGAGCAAGTATGCTCACTTCATCCCTCTGGTTCACCCATTTACTGCCCAATCCGTGGCTCGAGTGTTCATGCAGACAGTGGTTCGGCTACATGGCCTGCCACGCACTATTATTACCGACAGGGACAGAATCTTCACAAGCCATTTCTGGAAGGAGCTGTTCAAGATGTTAGGGACTGAGCTTTCTGCTAGTTCCTCACATCACCCACAGACCGACGGCCAAACAGAGGTCACCAACAGGACCTTGGAGCAGTATCTCCGTTGCTTTTCACAAAGCAATCCCCACACTTGGGCCGACCGCATTCCGTGGGCAGAGTATTGGTACAACACATCGTACCACCAGTCATTGGGACGCACCCCATTTGAAGCTGTTTATGGGCAAACTCCCCCAGCACTTGTCTCTTATACGCCCAACCAGTCCCCCATGGACAGCGTGGATCAAGTGTTGGTAGAACGAGATGAACTCTTGGACGAGTTGAAGGCCAACCTGGTCAAGGCACAATCCCGCATGAAGAACTACTATGACCAAGGAAGGCAAGACCGACAGTTTCAAGAAGGCGACTTGGTTTATGTCAAGCTTCGCCCACGCAGGCAGAAGAGTGTTACTCTTACTGCTAAGATGAAATTGGGCTACCGTTACTATGGGCCCTATAAAATCCTCAAGAAGATCGGACCCGTGGCCTACAAATTGGACTTGCCAGCTGATACACGTGTACATCCAGTCTTTCACGTGTCACAACTTAAAGCCAAGGTGGGTCATCTAACAGACGTTGTGCACGACTTACCCGAGCTTAATGAGGACACCACATTGCTGGTCCAGCCCTTAAGGGTCCTAGACTATCGAATGGTCAAGAGGAATCGCAAGAAGATATCTGAGGCCTTGGTGCAATGGGAGAATATGACACCCGACGAGGCCACATGGGAGTCAACCCAATATCTTGCCTACCAGTTTCCCCACCTGCATCTTGAGGACAAGATGGTTCCCAAGGGGCGGGGAATGTTGAACCCACAAGTTGCAGCCACTATGGCCGAGGTTCCCATCATGCCAGCCATTGGCAGCAATCTGCTGCAAGCAGCCCCACACTTGCTGCAATCGGGTGCGCATGACAAGCCCGTGGCTGCCAAGACTGCAGATCGTGCCCCACAGCAGGCCACGCTACTGCAAGCCGAGGCCGCACTGCCGCACGCTGAGGCCATACTGCCGCACAGCAAGCCACATCGGGCCACACCGCAGCCATGCGCCTGTAGCCTGGCACCAACAGACGCAACCGCTGGCCAAGCAACTGCCACCCGCGCACCAGCTGACGCAACTGAGGCCCGAACGGATGCCAGCCGCATCCCGAACAGCTGCGAAGGGCGCGCGCGCGCGGCCACCATGCGACTAGCTGCCCAGCCAGCTACGCCCCACCTGCTGCCTAGCCAGCAGCTGCCCAGCTAGCTGCACCCAGCTGCGCCCAACTGTTGCCCGGCCAGTTGCGCCCATCCGCTGCCCATCCGACCTTAACCGCCCGTAACCGCCAACCCCAATGGTTGCGGATTTTCATTTTCAGCGCACATGTCTTTTTATTTAATAGTTGTATCTCTTTAAAGGGTCACGTTCAACCACTATAAAAAGGGTTGGCCGGACTCATTTGTATTCATCAAATAAATCAATACAAAGAGACTATTATTCCTAAATATCCGATTTTCCCTTCTATTTTCGCAATAGCAATGTGTTAATCACCCCATTGAGGATCAGCGCATCCATCAGAAAGTCCTTTAAGTTCTACAATATGTGGGCTAATCATGAAGACTTTTGTAGCCTTGTTGGTGCAGATTGGCAGCACCATGTTGAGGGCACGGCCCAATATGGCCTTTGTATGAAATTAAAGCATCTCAAGATCTAGTCGAGGAAGCTTAATGAGCTCCACTTCTCCCACATCTCAACCAGAGCTAAGATGGCCAGTTAAGTTCTTAATGATTCCCAAATCCTCTTGCAAGCTCAACCCAATAACGGGGGCCTTCAAATTGAGGTTGCTTCCTTGAGGAAAAAAGCCATGTTTTTGCAAGAGACGGAGAGGCTTTTCTTCTTTCAGCGGACTAAATGTGATTATTTGAAGCTCAGTGATCGGTGTATTAAATTTTTCCATGGCATGGTCAAGCGAAATTTTATTGCAATAGTGCTCAAGGAGAATGGAGAATTGTCCACTTCATCTTCTCAAATGGTTGAGGAATTCATCAGGTTCTATAAAATCTCTTGGGAACAACTGCTCCCAGTGACCCAATCGACTCAACTATTCTGTCTTTTGGTGCAAAGCTTTCCAGTGAGCAAGCTAGAAGACTGGTGACCCCCGTTGATGACCAGGAAATCAAGAATGCCTTGTCTGATATAGAGGATGACAAAACCCCTGGCCCTGATGGCTACTTGGCATGCTTTTTTAAGGAGGCATGGAATATTGTTGGACCCCAGCTCTCCTTAGCAGTTAAGGAATTCTTTAAGACTGACATGTTGCTTAAGCAAATCAACCACACGGCCATTGCTCTTATCCCTAAATCTTGTCATGCAACGTCTGTGGGGGATTTTCACCCAATTTCATGCTGCAACGTGGTCTATAAAATTATTGCCAAGATCTTCGTTACTAGGTTGGTCCCACACCTTGATGGCATTATTGATCAAGTTCAATTTGCTTTTGTCCAAGGCCGTAACTTGGCTGAGAATGTCCAGCTTGCCCAAGAGCTTTTAAGAAAGTACTCAAGGAAAAGGATCTCGCCTAGATGCTCTATTAAAATTAACCTTCATAAGGCATTTGACTCTATTTCCTAGAGTTTCCTTAGGCATGTTTTGGAAGGCCTAGGGTTTCCGCCCTTTTTTGTTCGGTGGGTGTTTGAATGCGTCTATACTCTTATTCATTGATCATCAATGGATCCGTGCATGGTTTCTTTCAGGGCAGAAGAGGTATGCGGCAAGGTGATCCATTGTCCCCTTTTTTGTTTGTTATTTGTACAGAATATTTCTCCAGGAGCCTTAAAGCAGCAACAGAGGCCTCAGATTTTAACTTCCACCCGAAATACAGCAATCTTCGCATTACCCATCTAGCCTTTGCTGATGAACTTATGATGTTTGCTAGGGCTAACATTCCATCAATTAGAATTATCATGGAATGCCTTCGGGATGTTGGTGCGAAGTCAGGGCTTCATGCTAATGCCCTTAAGTCCATTATTTTCACAACTGGGGTGACTGACCAGGATCTTCTCCAGATACTTAGTATGACGAGCTTCACTAAAGGGTCTGTGCCATTTCGCTATCTTGGTATTCCTTTGGCTGCTGCTAAGTTAAAGGTCAGTCACTTTGCTTCGCTGGTGGACAGAATTTCTGATTGCACTAAGACGTGGAACATGGTCTTTTATGCTAGCCGAGTGGAGCTTATTCGAGATGTTATCCAAGGAATCCAAGGGTTCTGGCTATCCATTATTTCCATTCCAGCTACTGTCATCGAGAGAATTAATAGAATTTACGGGCTCTTTCTATGGAGTTCTAAGTCCTTTCTTGTGGCTTGGTCATCCATTTGCCTCCCGAGGAATGAAGGTGGACTCTTTTCCAAAGTCCTCTGGAACATCCATATCAAAAAGGACTCTCTTTGGATTAGGTGGATCGATCATCACTATCTTTTTTCCTCATCTATATGGGAGCGACTGGTTAAGAAAGATGACTCGGCTCCTTTTAAATGGTTGCTGGATATTAGGAACATGATATGTCATCGATAGGGGTCAGTTGCTGCAACCATTTCTTTGTTGGCTAGCTAGGTTCGTGGGATTGATGTGCACCTTCCTACTACATATGATTTTTTTTGCCCTAAGGGTCATATTAAGCCATGGACATCAGTGGTCTGGAGCTCGTGCCTAGGGCCGAAGCATGCATTTATTCTTTGGTTGTGTGCCAAATCCAGTCTCTTGACAAGAGACAAGATCACATTTCTTGACATTGATCGATCTTGCCCTATGTGCAATGCTATAGAAGAATCAGTCCGTCATTTATTTTTTCAATACCCCTTCAATTCGTTTGTTTGAGGCAGCATTAGGGATTGATCTAGTGCCCTCAAGTGGCTCGAGAAGGAGGCTCGTGGATCCTCTTAGCCAAGCAAGCTAAAAAGAGTTGGCCTTAGTAGCACAATTTATTTTTTGTGGGACGTGCGTAACCGGCTTATTTTTGAAGGCATTACCTCCTAGTGAAGAGAATATCATTAGGAAGATCAAACATATGTATATAAAGTAATGTTTACCATGTATCCCTATGTTTTGGTTCATTTTAAATCTCTAGCTTTGGGTCATATGTAATTGACTCCATGCCTTATTTTGTCTGGGTACGCCAGTGCATTCTTATACAGTTTGTTCATATTTATACATATTTACCTTTCCGATCAAAATGACATTGGGAGATAATCTGGGTGAGAATCGAGACTTCTTTCTGATGCAGCATGCCCTTACAACTGGATTGTCTTCTCATCAACGTTAAACACTTGGGAAGACGATAGTTGGCAGTCCTGCAGTATCTTATTGCCGAACAACTTCCTCAGCCATGATCTTGTTCTATTAGCATGGTGAGTCTGTCTTTGCATCTCTCTGAGCAGTTCACCATAAGTTATTCTCGGCTTTCCCCTAATTGCCTGGTCCAGCATGTAAGTCATGGCTCCCGACATCTCATTCCCGGAAAGTGCCTGATGATTAAGTAAACAAAAAATCTTGCTTGATTTTCTCTTCACAGTTACTGGAAATGCAGGAAAACTAAGATGAAGACAATTAAGTGAAAGGCTGGCAAATTAAGTTAAGGGGCAATCAGCTCTTGCTTACGTTGGTATCAGTAGCCATTTGATCATCAGCACAGGCACTCAAAGAGATGGCTAATCCACCATCTGTACCTTTCTTAGCCCCTGATAGAGCTTTGTTATCTATCCACTTTTTACTTACCGAAAGTCCAAATATCAAAAGAATGTTAATTAACAGCAAAACTAATCAATCAGACAATTGAAATTGATCAATATCAGATTTGAACATATATATATATATATATTCTAGATATTGTGCGTACTCTCTGTGGTTGTAAACATGCTCTAGATCAAGAATAGTTCCACTGTGAGAGGCATCAACAATAGCATGAAGCGTGACGCCTTTCTTGAGTGGCTTGACAATGGTGTCGTTGATATCATCGTCAACAATCAAGCCAGCAGTCACAAAATCGGAAGGGGCGATAGTTTCATCGTACCCATCACGCTCGTCTCCGCTAAGATCAACTTGTCGCAAACCATGGCCCGAGAAGAAAAACACCAACGAGTCCCCTGCCTTGCAGCCATCCACAAGCCATTCCAAGGACCTCTGTATGTTGCATTTTGTTGGAACAAAATTTGGGTCATTCCCTTCTGCAATATTCTTTTCGGGTCACAATTAGAAGCAAGCAGCAAGCTAATGCACACTAGATATACATACATATATATATATATGCTTGCAAATACCTGTAAGAACACGTATGGCAGCTTCTGGAAATTGGAAACAGTCAACGAGAAGAGATTTCATCCTGTTCACATCATTGATTGTTCCCTTGAGCTTATTATTCCGCTTTGGGTAAGTGACTCCACAAAGAACGGCCCGCTTAGTGTGATGATGCTGGCCGGTTTTAGGCCCCGGAACTGGCTTCTCTTCAGGCTTTGGCAGCGTGGAAGCAGATGGGCTACCTTTGCTCCATTTCCATATTTCCCGGTTCAGGCGGAGAGTTCCCGGTGGGACAGCGTCGCCCTCAGACGTTGCTGCAACTAAAATCAATTGTCCACAACTGCGGCAGCGATATGTTGTTGATCCCGGTGTGCCCATAAACTGGCCGTGGCAGTAAGGACAATTGAGCTTTCTACTCCCCATTCTTTCTTCTCAGTGTTGATTGATCATCCTACATATGTACTAGTTGTAATTTATACAGCAAGAAAATCAACTAACCATTTTGTTTTTGGTGCTTTTTGTTTGATCTTTGAGCTTTAAGCTTTATTCTTCCACTAAGTGTAGTAGTGCGGGCGGAACCAGATACCCCTCAAAACGATTAGAGGATCCAAGGGGTGCATGCATTTTCGGCTTGTGTTTTTGTGGTAATAATAAAAACAAAAAAAATAAGGAAACTAATTGAGAATGTCTACATCAAGAGATTCCTATTGCCTATTGGGGGTTGGGTAGTTCAAATACTAAGATATGCACCCAAAAATAAAAAGAATAGATTCCGACCTGCCGGATTCGAACCAGCGACCTAAGGATTATCTGTCGATTGAACACCACTACAGTCCTCCGCTCTGCCAACTGAGCTAAGGTCGGCTTGGTGCTAAGTGTGCAGATAATCTTAAATACTTTTGTAACGAAACCAATTATAATAGTCAAAGATATGAAAAATAAGTTTAAGGTTCTTTATACAAATCATAAAATATAGTTACGAGCAATCCTTCCTATGCCAAGAGTTCTTGTCTTACGTAATGATGAGGAACTCCATTTCGTTTATATTATTACTTATTTTATGAAAAGAGACTAAAAAATTGAAACATTATTTTTAAAATTCTTTTTATATGACACAATAATTTTAATCATACAAGTTGGGCTTATCTTTGTCCGAGGAGGAACATATGAGATGGAAGCTCTACGTATAGTTTTGAAGTTGAGCTTTTAGGGATAGCACAAACAATCTCTTATATGTGTTCAAAAAGTTTAGATACTTTAAAATTATAGGTTCGATTCTACTTTTCGTATGAAATTGTGTAATTATTTATGTCTATCTTAAGGGGTAAGTCTCGGATTTTAACTCACGGTAAGACTATTCCTATACTTAAATTAATATCAAGTCATGACAGATCATGAATTTTAAAAAAGATAAAACAATTCAAGTCAAAGATTATATGTAATGAAGGACCCTTCGAGTTTTTTATATTATAAAAAAAAAATAAAACAAACATTATTGAACTTTATAAGAATCAATCAAAACTCATTAAGTCAATTAGTGAGGCCCAAACCCATTTACCTCAAGTAGTTTTGGGCATGTAACTCAAGTTTTTGCTCAATCAGCCCAAAATATGACTATTGACTCAGATATCATTAAAGCCCAAAAAATAAAATTTTGATGTGTATATGTGCGTTAATGCTAGCACCTTATAATAGGTAAAATCTATATTTTTATTTTTATATTTTAATTTTTTAATATATTTATTTAATTTTTTTTATTATTTTAATTAAATCATTGGATTTACATTTTCAAGTTAATTTAATTCATATACTTTAACTTATTTTTTGTGTGATAATTTAAATTTTTTATTATTTTAATTATATCTCTAAATTTATATTTTTGAGTTAATTTAAACTCTTATAATTTGATATAAATAGAGTGTGACAAATAATTTATCATCTCCTTTAAAGTTTTTTTTTTTACATGAAAATATTAAAATTAAATTGATTACAAAATGCAAATTTAAGAATGTAATTAAAATAATAAAAAAATTAATTATCACTAAAAAATGTCAAAGTATAACTTAAAAATTATAATTAAAATAAAAAAAAATTAATAATCACACAAAAAAAAAATGAAAATAACGAATTTCCAACATGAAAGTATGTATAATATGAAAATTTTAAATAATTACACGAAAAAATGCAGGCGTCTCATCTTAACGATTATAAAAATCTCACTATTAAACGCTTAAAAATATATAATGATAATGATAATAATAAAAGCCACATTGTCAGTCAGGTTGGATGTATATATGGAGGGTTCTAGAAATTCAAGATTCTTTTTTGTCCGTCGTTAGAGAGCCTCATCTTCGACTCTGCTGCTCCGCCACCAACCACCGTTCTTCCGCCGCCAAAGCCCCCAAGCTCTCTACGCAGCGGCACTAAACGGCTCGCAATACTTCGGTTCGAATCTTCTCGTCCCTTCCCCCCCACCTCCACCTCTCTCTGTATATCTGTGCATGTATTTTGTGTATGTGCGTGCGTGCGTGTAGTTATGCTTGTGATTCGGTTCTAAAGTGCATATGTGCTTCTACTTGGGCATTTTTGGTGTATCTGGAGTTCAGTATGGTTCCTATAATTTTTAAGCTTGCTGGAACAATTGAACTCTTCTGCGATTGGTTTCTGCATCAGCTGTGTTGCAATATAATTTGGATGCTAATGCACATGTTTGTTCTGCTTTTGCATTCACCCCGTTCCGGTTGCCATATCTGATTCCATATTTTCTGACACAATGCAGTTTCTGAAAGCAGCACCTAATCTTAACAGCCATTCATTCTAAGCTACTATTTTCCATCTTGCAATATGTCATACAACTGCTGACTACATATCTTTTAATTTTCCTAAAATAGAGTATACTAAATGGCGATCATACCATCTGCTAGTACATGGGTTGCTTGTTGGGGACAACCTCAATTTGTTGCAAAATCCTCGGTTACAAACAAGTTATCAACTTCTTTGAACTGGTAAGTTTCATATTAGTTTTTGTTTGAAATGGTTGTTAAGTACAGATAAATCTAGCCTGCCAAACGCCTGATGCAGAATTTTAGTTGCTTTTTCTGTTTTTGAGATGGAGGCAAGTGGGAACAGGGTTACGTTAGGATTGAAGAATGACTATTTTTTACAAGTAACATTTGAAAGATAGCTTTATATGAGAGTTACTAGACGTTACCCTTATAAAAGGGTTTTTCCCAGCTCCAGAATACAGGCTAAGTTGGCGTCCACACCACAGTATCGGTCTAGCCTTTTTTGTTAGGTATTAAGCTTTGATAATGCTTCTTGGGTAAATTTGATACAACTTAATGCAAAATAAAACAAGTACGAAAATAAATTCTGCAATGCCCACAAAGGATCAAAATCACAGAGACACAAATTTAACCCACATCCACAAGCAAAGGAAAAATAAAATGCGCTATATAAATAATGAGTTCACAAAATAGAAAAACTCACACTCAACCCCAAAACCCAGTACACCCAAACTCACAATAAGTTGCATCCTAACCAGTGTGCCCTGCTGATGCAATTTGTTAATTAGATATGCTACTCTATACATAGAGAGAACAAGATAGGTTCTAAATCTAAAACTCGCTGAGTTTTGAATTTGGTATATATATCCTATCTCTATCATACTTTGCCTATCTTCACTTAGGCTTGTTTCTTGTGTATGTGCATTGGCAAACATGTTACTTGCAGTATTTTGAAACTCTAAGATAGTGCTGTGATAAACCTTCCAATAAAAAATAAAAGCTGACCTCTTGAAAGGAAAATGCATCAGATTCTACCATATGTTATCTCAAATTCTACTTGTTTCGAAGAGTGGGGTTTACTTTTATTCCCGTTCTGCAAGATCTGAATTAAAGGAACCTGCGGGCAGGGTGATTTAACTTTTCTCACTCCATGTTTGGCATCTATTCTGGTTCTTGCACACCATGACTATGAAGTTTTTAGAATCTTATTATTGGTTTTGGTGAATTTGAATTTATTACGGAGGACTTCTCCTTTTTTTTCTTTGTTTATTTTTGTGAGTTATTGTAGTGTTAAAAATTGAATGGAATGGATACATGGATCATATGTGGACCAGAAAGGAAACTCTATTGGAATTGAGCCTTTAAAGAAACCTGAACTGCATTCTAAGAGTTTAGATTTCTACTGTGGCATGTTGATCATGATATATTTTCATTCTATTTAGGGATTCATGATGCATGTGTGTTGCTTTATATGTTTCCTGGCTATGCATCTTCATCCATAAAAGTATGCATGTTCTGTTTTGGTCCCATTTATTGTTTTTGGCTAGTGTCTCAAGCAAGACAAGAGCTTTGGCATCAACAAGTTCAACAATGTTTTCTCAAGATTCCTTGCATCAATTTTTCAACGTGATGCCATCTAGAAGCCCATGTCACCGTAGGGGAGCATACCTGATTGTCAGAGCTGATAGTGTGAGTTTGCTATATGAATTTTCCCTTGAAAGTTCTTTCCTAGGTTCTGTTGCTTTCGAAAGTTCACTGTATGTATACTTGCTGTATCAACCTCATGTACTCACAGAATTACTATGCTGTCCTTGGCGTGCCGAAAACTGCTACCAAATCAGAAATCAAAAGTGGTGAGTAGACTATTAATTAATCTTTCTGGCTTTTCCAATACCATTGTAATATAATTAACAGGGCAAGCTAGCACATAAAGCTGCACACGTTAGTGAAATGTACAGAGTCTTATTTCAGAGGGCAGAGAGGTAGATTTGATGGTTAAACATGTTACCCCTGTGTGTAGAGAAACCCTTACTGTGCTCCAAACGCTACCCCATATATAATTTTCCTTTTGTCGGATTTAAATTATGCATACAGATTCAATCTGCCATGATGTTTTGTTGTGCTAATTATTACCGTGCTGTTTAGGTCATTACTTATTTGTCACCTTTAATCGGATGATGAACATCATTATGCATCTTTGCACATCTTATGATTGCTTGTGTATCTGCTTCTTTCCTTTCTCTTTACCCCTTTTGTCTTTGACTTTTTTTTATTTTCTCTACGTAGAAATCACTGTGCTTCTTCAGGGAATGGTGTGTTGTTGAAAATGTATTGAAACTCTATTAAGAGCTACATAGATTCCTTCCCACCATCCCAACCTAAGCAAGATATTTCTAGCTATATTAGTCTGTTGTTAACTGGCTTTTTTGCCTTCAGTTTTAGAGGCTTGAGCTTTCTGGTATAAGTTGTAGGTTTTATAGCTTTCCAGTGCATTTTCATCATGAAGTATGTCTAATTTGAATAAAAAATCATCGTGCCTCTTCAGACTCGGCTTTGATGCTTTTCATTGTTATTTATTCTTTATGTCCACTATAAGCAACAACAAGAACAACAATCTCAGCCTTAATCCCACTATGTGGAGTTGGTTACAAAAAATTTACCATAAGGATTCTTGATTTCCAGCATTCTAATAAAAATATGTTGACTCATATGATATTGCTAACTGCTTTTGTCTTCTTGTTTAGCTTATAGAAAGCTTGCCAGGAGTTATCACCCTGATGTAAACAAGTAAGTTGAACTGTATCGTTAATATGCAAAATGGCAACATATTTTGTGTTACCCCAAAATAGGAACAAAATGTTGATTAAAATGATATAACAAAAGTCTGTGACATTTTTATGCTGCCTTACTTCAAAGTTATTTGTCATGCAGAGAAACCACATTTTTATTACGCGTAGGAACCAAGATTTGCATTTCAGGATGAAAATTTCAATAATTCTTTTTCTTTTTTTGGCTAGCCAATCATTCTATTTTGAAGTATTCAGAATTTGAAATTAGGTATCTAAGAGGTATTTGAATAGAAATATGAAAGCAAAGATTTGAAATCATGTATAATCCTACCAATTAGATGATGTAATATCTCCAACTTGCATACACACGTATTCTTTCATGCATGATGCATCTATACAGACTGACATATATATATATATATATGTTTGTGTATTTCACCCAATAACTTTTTCCATGGTACCTATTTTTGTGGACTGAATTGTTCCCATTCTGAACCAAGGTGGTATCTGATAAATTTACAATTTTTTGAGTTGCTCCATGTATAATCTGTTCTCACAAAACCGGCACATCATTGTGGTGCAGAATCCATTGATTTATAATTTCTTCACGACTCCCATATAATTTTTGCTTGACCCCGTTGCCCATGCTTTATGCAAGTGGTCCTTGATTTGATACCTAAGTTTAGCAAGTATTACTCTAAAGAAATTTTCATGAATACTACATTTTTTATACTGTTTGCAATTGTAGATATAACATGCTCTTATTCAACTCTGGTTTTCTTCCTCCTTTCCTGCAGAGAAACTGGAGCAGAAGAGAAATTTAAGGAGATTAGCAATGCCTATGAGGTAAACTCCTGGATTTTTGCACATGTGCTGCTTGAGGATTTATTGATTAAGCAATGTCGGGTTTAGGGGTGGACCATTGAGTATATACTCAGTAGTAAAAGGTGCATACTACAGGTTTTGTCAGATGATGAGAAACGTTCCATATATGACAAGTATGGGGAGGCTGGGCTTAAAGGTGCTGGCATGGGCATGGGGGTGAGTGCTATTGTACTGAGAAGATGAAAATGATGAAAAGGCTGTTTTCAGTTTTCACCATCTTAACCTAAATACTATTTTCACATTTGGAGCATTTCATGGTGGCAGGATTTCAGCAACCCCTTTGATTTGTTTGAGTCATTATTTGATGGCTTGGGTGGCATGGGCGGTATGGGCATGGGTGGAAGAGGCTCTCGGAGTAGGGCAACAGAGGGTGAGGACCAGATTTACAACTTGGTTTTGGATTTTAAAGAAGCAGTTTTTGGGGTAGAAAAGGCGGTTGAGATATCTCGGCTTGAGGCATGTAGCGCCTGCAATGGATCAGGTGCCAAACCCGGGACCAGCACAACCAAATGTACCACATGTAATGGGCAAGGGCAAGTTGTCACATCTGCAAGGACCCCCTTGGGTGTCTTCCAGCAAGTCATGACCTGCTCTGCCTGTGGTGGAACTGGAGAGAGCACCACTCCTTGCGACACTTGTCGAGGTGATGGTCGAGTGAGCAAGCCGAAGCGCATTAGCCTAAAAGTCCCCGCTGGGGTTGATGCTGGGAGCAGGCTAAGGGTCCGGGGGGAAGGCAATGCAGGGAGAAGAGGAGGGGCTCCTGGAGACCTCTTCGTGATCCTTGATGTTCTTCGTGATCCTGTATTGAAACGGGATGGCACCAACATTCTCTACGCTTGCAAGGTTTCCTATACAGAAGCCATCTTAGGGACAACAAAGAAGGTTCCTACGGTTGATGGCATGGTTGACTTGAAAATTCCAGCTGGTACCCAGCCGGGAACAACGCTGGTGATGGCCAAAAAGGGTGTGCCGTTTCTTAACAAAGGAAAAATGAGGGGCGATCAGTTGGTGAAGGTGCAAGTTGAGATCCCAAAACGGCTGAGTGGTGAAGAGAGGAAGCTTATTGAGGAACTTGCTAATCTAAACAAGGCAAAACCTGTGAGCAGTAGGAGATAATAGAAGTTGGGGCCAATGATGTTTGGTGTTTATACGCATACATGCTTCTCCCCCTCTCCTCTTCCAGGGTGGTGATCATTCAGAATTCAGAATTTGGAATTTTCCTACTGGTTTCTCAACAGGTAAACTTGTGTGTTACTCATTCATACGTAAAGGGGATTAGGGGAGTAGGATACTGTTTATTTTCTCCTCCCCCACCCCCCCACATTTTTGGTTACCATTTTGCCTGAAAATGTGGGTCCAAATCCCACGATTTTGTCATCTAAATCTTACATATATGATACAGTTCCTGTAGCTTTGTTAGTAAATAGCATCTGAAATAGAGCCTAAAGTTTTGGGAATCCATAGTTTCTATTCTGGTAACCCTTTGCGTTAACTATTCCAGTTTCTTTGTGCCTTGAACAGAAAGTACACTTAGCTGGCTCACATTAGCTGCAAATTAAATTAAGGAGCAGCTAAAGATGAGAATGATTTTGGGTGTTTGGATTAGTCTGTCTTTAATTAGAGGCTGAAAGCAGCTCTTGTGGTTGGTTGTTATGGGTCCAGCTTAGTGGTATTATTTATAAACTCTGGCATGATGGGTTTGACCATGAATGATAACTCAGGATTTGTCCTCAGACAGGCTGGATCCAAGTTTGCCATTGTTTGAACTTTGAACTTATCAGAAGCTTCACGCCTCCAACCAAAGGATCTTGGGCCCCGGCGTGCAGCTTTTAGTAACCAATCCTATCTCTTATGGTTACCAACTCAGTCTTCCCCTAGCCTTCTAGTGACCCTTTTTAGAGAGAGACAGTTCTAATTTTATTAGCCTTTTTTTTTATTTTTCATCAAATTTTATTAATAAAAATTAATATAATACATTAACATAACTTCTTCACAATCACTTGGTTGTGGGGTTTATATTAATTTGAACATTAAATAATTTTTAGATTTATATAAATGTATATTATCTCAATTTTTGTTTAAAGAATTTGATAAAAAAAATAAGAGGGATTAAATTTGTAACGAAAATTAAAATTTAGTTGTGGTGATAAAAATTAACTTGCTGTGGTTAATTTATTATAAAATTTAAAATTTAAAAATTAATAATGTAATTTACACTTAGGTTGTGTGGAAATAAAAAGAAAAAATGAAGACGATACGAGGATGGGAAATAATATTTTTAAAGAAAGAAAGAAATAAAAAATGTGGGAAAATATATAAATAAAAAAATATAAGAAAGTTTTTTATAAATATAATTTTTAATATAAAAAATAATTATTTAATTTAAAAATAAAGATAAATTTTATAATGTATTTAAATAAACATAAACATAAATTTTAATGAATTATGATTTATTAATTAAAAATAAATAATAAATTTAAAAAATAAAAATTTTGTCTCTAATCTCTTCGTGAATAAAAATATATTTTTGATATTTTTTAATATTATAAAATAATTTTAAAATTATATAAATAAATAAGTAATATATTTTTTAAATATTTTGATATTTGAAGCATTTCGAAAATGTTAAAAGAGGACTTTGAAGGCGTTTTTGCGTATAGTAGATTTACACAACAGCAAAAAGGAGAAATAAAGATAAGACCCAACTGCACTGTAGACTGTGCTGACACTTCAATAATGTTAACAACACACAATAATTCTGCCTCTCTACCCTTGACTTTGTAACCAAAACAAAAACTTTTTTGGCTTTGGGATATTGTAGCTGCTGTTGATTATGCACTGTCCCTCTTGTCTTCAAATTGAATGGTACAGCAATGTAAAGCCAAAAATGGGTCTGTGGCTTGCCCTTAATTATTGGCCCAACTCGCCTCTTGTCACTATGATGTGTTTGGTAAAATAGATCATCACCTATAATTAGTTATTAATGAATATTTTGTCCATAATCTTTAGAATTATTATGTTTGTACACTCAACTGGCTCATTCAATATGGGTAGGCATCTAGAATGTACTGTGACTATGAACTTCCAACCCACAAGAAAAAGATATGTTATATGAGAGAAGTGTTCCCAACATTTACTTCCTTACTTTCCACCTTGTTGCTCCATTTGATTTAGATAGTGAAAGTATTTATTTCCCTTGTTCTTTTTAGTTTTCAATTTGAACATGATCACTAATTATGTCAATCGTACGAACGTGGGGTGGTTTCGATTTTCAGTATAATCTTTGACGATTAAGTTAGTGCTTTAGAAGAATTAAAGTAAATACTAGTGAGTCTTTGGAAATAGATGTCATATGAAATTATATATTAAAATTTTATCTTTTATGTAAGTCAAACTTTTCCTAATTAAGTAAGATTTTCGACTAGATCACTTTTGAGATTTCTAAACTTTGTAGTAGGATATTTCTGAGTGTGGTTCGCTTCTCTAGGTAATAGAGGAGCAAGTAAGTCATGTTTTACAGTTTTGAGTCTTGACAAACAAGATACATAGCATATTACGACTCGTAAGATACATAAATATAATAATTTATTTTTTAAAAAAATAAAAAATATATAAATAAATACAGTGTGGGGTCCCTCTCATGAAATAGTAAATACCTAACTTAAACGTGTACAATATTTCACAACCTTACAACCCATCATGAATCACAGCTTGAAAGGCATGCCTCTCAGAAGGGCTCATAATCATAGCCATATATGAATGTCTGGCTTTAACCAAATCAAAAGGGATGGCTTAATGTGAACATGGATTGGGTAGGTGAGTGTCTGGTGGCCGTGGGATGGTCCCAAAAGTGCTTTTTTACATCACTCCACGCCCCTAAATCATATTCATGTAATCACAGTTGATTTGGTAAGATTTCTTTTTCTCAGTCATAAATTTTAATAGACCATATTATTGTTGATATATCATAAAAAAAAAAAATTGCGAGACCATCTTTGAGCTAAAAGATGGTATCATGGGTAAAGTTTGTAAGACCATTACAATCTCTTGGAGATTAAAGGCTAGGAGAACAATACGGTCTCCCGAAGACTTACATTGGGGGACTATTATCGTCCCCCAAAAACTATTATCAGGTTCTGTCCCAAAACTTATGCTATAAAAGTCCTTTTTGTAAGAAATCCCAAAGAAAGTGCAAATTATTCAAGAGTACTACAAAAAAGATAGATATTATTAGAAAAAAAAAATTAATTCTAATAGATCTCAAAAAGTTTTAAATATCTTTATAAATAGATGAACACTCATTTCATAAAGGGGTACATTTTTTATATTGATTTTAATATTGCATTCAAGTCTTCAATATCTAATTTAAGTATCGAAATGTTTGTACGAAAACTTTCTTATGCCCTTTGATATTTTTCTTTCTTACATATTTCAATCGACTTGATAACGATGTTTTCAATTAATAAATTCAATTTTATATTCAAGTGATAATAATTGTATATAAGAATAAGGAGGACATATTCATATGATATGCATAACTACTTTTTTATTACAAAGAGATTATATTCTCATGACTCAAATCCAATTATATATAAAACAAAAATGCAAGATAGGTAGAAGGGCACTATACCTCCTTAATTTGGGATTAGGGTTTTGTGGATTTGAGGGAAGCTGATGATTTTGGGTGGTGCCCAAAATCCTTGTAGGGACACTGACAAACATCACTCCCTACGTACCCACAAAGAACCCAGAGTTGAGTACTCAAAACCTATTTACGTACGTCCCTCTATACACAATATGCATGAACCTCTTCCTAAACCCTATTTATGTCCCTCTGTACACAATGCATGAACCTCTCCCTATCTTCCATGGCATTGGAAATCTCCCAAAGGGCCCCCAAAAGGGCACACCCAATAAGAAGAATAAGAATAATGGGTTTGACGTGACCATGTCACCCACTAGATGACTTACTCAAACCTAATCTCTATAATTAATTATATTGGATTGCACCAATTCCCTTGAAAATGTAGTAATTTTCTGGGAAAATGAATGGATAAGTGAGAAAGCAAGTGGAAACCATCACACTGATTAGTAGCTGTCTCCAATGATTTGAACTTCAATGCATATGGGCATGAGGAATGGATGTTTTAAGTTTGACAGACCACAAACTTGGTCTATGTTTGACTCTCCTCTCATCAAATTGATGCCTCACAAAGGCATGCACAATTTTGTTTTCTTTCTTGCCAAATAATATTTACACATTTCATGAATATCACATCAAATATAACACATTAATATTTGAATTTTTGGGGTAACCATTTACCGAACCTACCGAATTACTAAAATCAAATAGATCGAACTTGTATCAAAAGTTAAATTGACGGAATACATTATCAAATTAATTGAAAAATAAAAAAATAAAAAAATAAAAATTTTTAAAATTATCAAATTTACAAACTAAACTATACCGAGTTACAACTTGAATCAAATCAAAACCCGTACAAATATTATTAAAAATATCATAACTTAATATCCAAATAATATTTTCGTCCTCTCTTCCCCCACCTTTTTGTCCTCTCATTTTCTCATTGATTGCAGATAAGGAATGAGGGTCTCTCATACGTGTTCCTCTAACAAACTCAATAATTATATGTCAATTAAAAATTAATTAATCTTTTTATTAATTTTCCAAAAATTAAAATTTAAAAAACAAATAACAATGAGAAAAACTAAATTAAAAATTAATCTTTTATTACAATATGTTCTAAGATTGTTTCTTTATAAATAAGATTCATTTTAAATTTAGTACAATTTATGAGACTTCAACATGAGATCTCAAGTCTTTAATCAAATCAATTTGATTATTCTCATTTAATTAAAATTTTACTCACCTCTAATTACTTATATTTGTTTATATTTTGTTATTTTTAATTTTTTTCAATTTGAGCAACTATTCGATAGATTCGATTCAATTTTTGAAAAATATTCGATCTATTCAATTTGAACAATTCAGTCAGTTCAATCGAATACTTCACTCCTGATTAGATTGTAGTTTTGATAATTAAATAATAAATTTTTTAAGAGAAATTAATAATTAATTCTATTTAGAATAATAATAATAATAAGTCATGGTTTTACATACAGGATTTTGGAAAATATGTTATTTTACGAGGAGGTTTCAATGGGAGAAAAATATCACAAAATAAGGTGGGAGGGGCACGGGGTGGTACCCCGTACTGGCCCTACTCGATTTTTCCCCAATGTTGACTATACGTCACCACCCCCGCACGTGATTCATTCGTGGTCCCTGTTTTGACATCTCCTCTCCTTGCGCCTTGTTTGGACCAACTTATTTTATTTCAATATATTTTGGATTTAAAAAGAGCCCTCATTGCTGGTGGCCCTAGAAAAGTTGGGGGGAGGGGCGGCCTTTTTTTCTCTCCTTCAAAGGTGTCCTTGGAAGTTTCTCGCTTTCCATATTAAAAAGCATATTTTAGAGTATTAATTAATTAAGATATAAATTTTAAAAAATAAAATATAAAAATATTTTAAATTTTTATTATTTTTAATATATTTATTAAATTTATTTAACAATTTTTAAAAAAATTTTAAAATTTCTTATTTAACATTTTTTAAATATATTTATTTTTTGCCTTCAAATAAATATATTTTAGACTTTACAATGAACAACAAATAATACATATATCTTTCGGTTCAATTTAAAAAAATTAACAAAAAAATTGATAAAAATCTTAAAATATTTTTCAGTTTTATCTTAACCATCCTATATCTTGATAAGAAAAATATTTCAACTTTATTTTTATACAATTTTATCTTATTCATTTTAATAAATGCTACATAAAAAGATTTAAGATAAGAAAATAAAGAATAAAATAATTTTAATTATTTATTTCTCAAACAAAATTTAGAAAAAAGTTAGAGGTTTCAAATTTCGATTCATTCGTCATATGTTATGATCCTCAACTCATTAATCATGTATCGTATTTTTATTAAAGAAGATGTTAAACAGAGAAGATAATGACATATGATCTTTTTAACTTTCTCAATAAAGAGATATCACATGACTGATAATACCGTCATCAACCAGGTCCGTTAACATTATTCTTGTTTTTGGATTTCATCCTCAAACACATTATTAGACAAGGGTTGTTTTCTGGTCGGGTCTAAGACTAAAACCTGGTTGGTCCCCTGAAAAGTGACTCTGTAAATGTTAAATTTGATGGTAAGAGTTTGCTTTGCTTTCAATTCTTTCATATCAAAGTAAAGTATTTTAGGGGGCATTATCCGTACAACTCTATGCAGAAAAGCATATCCAAACAAAGCGCAAAAGGAAGTCGGCAGACTCAGCAACTCCCCCACTTGGTGCTGCTGCCGGCGTGTTTGGGAACTAGGAAAAAATTTTCCCTACTTTTTTCCTGAGAAAACCTGCAGCGTCGGCATACCTTCCATCAAACCAAAACCACGCTGTCCACGTGGGAAGTCCAGTTGGTCAAGAAGAGAGCACAAAGTGTCTTTTGTGGTGAATTTTAGACCAAAATTAAGGATCGAGTCTCGCAAGCGGCAGTGTGGAGTACCTCTCTCCAAAGTGAGAGGGAGTTCTTTGTGCGCGGTGAGTCCGAGTCTAATCACTGCATCCGACTAGATCATCATAATTAACCTCCTCCCATATTCTATTAAACCGAGTATGAAAGATACTCGAGATGAACGATTTTACCTTTCGAATCAAAACCAAAACCACGCTCACTCCACCACCACAGCCTCCCCTCCAAATAATATATATTTATATGTGAAGCCACCCACCACCAACCTCGGTTGGCGCTCTCTCTAATCTCTATGTGCTCTTTATTTATTTACTGTAATGCCATCCAGTTGTATTTTTTTTATTATTATTATTATTGCATATATATAATTAATTTATATATATATATATATTATGATCGTCTTCTTGAGTTGGGTCGTATCACCTTCTTAGAAATAAAAAATTTCAGTCGAGTCATAATCAATACTAACCAAAACTCACGGCCACGCAGACCGCCGAACATCGTCAAAGTCAGGCTAATTAAGAAACAGCGTCAGCCTCAGGCCTCCACGTCATCTCCCAGCCTGGCTGTTCATCTCCAGCAACCTTCCGCCACGCGGACACCTGTGCCCCTGCCCCTTCCTTCCTCTCTATATATATACCCATTTCCCCCATACCCTTCCTCCACGTCTAAGAAGACTCCCAGCTTCTACAGCTATTTGCTCTTAGTTAGGCTTATCGAGCTCTCCCTCTTTCATATATATATGACCTTGACCATGGCTCCAATTTACCGTTCTGCCACTACCCCTTCGTCTCTGCTACTTCTGTTCCTCCTCGTCATCGTCAGCGCCATTGTTGAGCCCTCCTCCTCGGCTCTGGTGAAGGAACAACCACTCGTTCTCAAGTACCATAACGGCGCTCTTCTGAAGGGAAACATCGTCGTCAACCTCGTCTGGTACGGCCAATTCTCCCCCGCCCAGCGATCCATCATCGTCGACTTCATCCACTCCCTGAACTCGCCAGCTCCGCTGCCCTCCGCCGCGTCCTGGTGGCGCACCACCTCCAAGTACAAAGGCGGCTCCTCCAACCTCGTCGTGGGAAAACAAGTCCTCGTCGAGAACTACTCTCTGGGAAAGTTCCTGAAGAATTCCCACGTCGCTGCACTGGCTTCGAAGGCTGCGGGTCTAAATCGCGTAAACTCCGTCAGCGTCGTCTTGACGGCGAAAGACGTTGTCGTTGACGGGTTTTGCATGCGTTGCGGCTCCCACGGGTCGACCGGAGGGAAGGCCCGGTTCGCCTACGCCTGGGTTGGGAACTCGGAGACCCAGTGTCCGGGTCAGTGCGCGTGGCCGTTCCACCAGCCCATCTATGGCCCTCAGACGCCGGCGCTGGTGGCGCCGAACGGAGACGTGGGAGTGGACGGAATGATCATCAACCTGGCCACCGTTCTCGCCGGGACAATAACAAACCCGTTTAGCAACGGGTACTTCCAGGGGCCGGCGACGGCCCCTCTGGAGGCGGTGTCAGCCTGCACGGGGATGTTCGGGTCAGGGTCGTACCCGGGATATCCGGGGCAGGTGCTGGTGGATAAGAGCACGGGGGCGAGCTACAATGCGCATGGGGTGAATGGACGAAAGTACCTGCTTCCGGCCATGTGGGACCCGCAGACATCAGCATGCTCCACTCTCGTCTGATGCGGAAAGACGAAGGATCAGGTAGGTGCGTCGTAGGCATACATACATCCATACATACATAATACCGGTAAGAGTGTGGGGGTGATTGGTGTGGTGGCACTTCGTTTGTCGTTTTGCTTGCTGACGTGTAAATTGGGTTTGTTTGGAGAAATGTAATAATAATAATTTAAAAAAGAAAACTAGTAATATTAATTAATATACACGTGTGTGATCAAATGAATGTAATGTAAGCATCGGAGACAATGAATGGCCTACGCCCACGCCCAAAAATGTTTATAAAATAGTCCCAATTGATCATTATCCCCTTTAAATGTTTAATATATCATTTATTAATATTTGTTACAATTATAGAAACATACCAAACATTTCATACCATAAATCTAGGCCCAATTTATATTTCTTTCCCTATAATTTCATATTTTTTATATTATTATTTCAATTACACTAAATTTTAATTTTTAAATCAATTTAATTTTTATACTTTAATTTTTTTATAATAATTTAATTTTTTTATTATTTTAATTTTATTCTTATAATTGTATTTTAAAATTAATTTAATTTTTGTATTTTTATGTATAAAAAATAAAATAAAATAACAAATTATATCACACTGTGTATGTAAAAATATAAAGATTAAATTAATTTAAAAATATAATAAAAAAATAAAGAATTTAAATTATCAAATATAAAAATATAAATACAAAAATACAAATTTAGCCATAAATCTATCTCCCAATTGAAGCGTGGGTGCGGTGTGGGTACCCTGTGCTCTGCTCGGCTGTGCTGCCCTTGCACGGCTGGCGCTGCTCAGTGCTAATCATTGAGACATCCGTGCATTGCATTGCTAGCCATAAATGCTATTTATACTGCACTTTTAATTATTTTCGTACATTAATATGTTATATACTTATATTAATATAACATAAAATAATAATAATAATAATAATAATAAACAAACATTTTTACATGAAACTATCATAAATTACTGTTCATCTCTACTGAATAATATTAGTTAAATATAATATATATTATATTTAAACATCATAAATAAATGTCAAAATAACATTTGCTTGGCCCGAAACATCAACACAAACGCCGATGCATGGATATAATATGCATGAAACTCGGGCAGGGGCAGCCTGGGGCCGTCTTCAAACACTCTACCCAAACCAGATCATTGGGATTTATCTTTTGTGCAATAAGCTCATCAGAGAATCCACGATGGAATACAAAGTCAATTTAACTAAAACCCAAAATCAAAATATGCTTTCAGATTCACCACTCGAAATCATGGTACGATCAAGCACCCATAGTTACAGTTCCCAGCAGCAACCTCGACTAAATAACCCTTTGGCAGTCACCCCCACCACCCCCAAAGACACATCCAAATATCCATCCTCATCTTCCCAGATTAATTTCATTCATTGATAAGGGAGGAGGGCAGACAACACCAAGATATAATTTTCTTTTTTTTCCCTCAACTGACAAGACCTTTTCTGTCTCAAGTAAAATATGAATTTCAGAAATATGGGCTGTACCGCATTGGCGTTCTAAACCTAGGAGCCTTCCTGTAACAGACAAAGTAGACAAGATAAATTTACCTCTGTCAACAGAAGATGGCCAGTAAGGGGAGAATTGGTTGGTCTAACCGAGTTGATAAGAGCAAAATAAACTTAGAACATGGATCGTAGATAATCATACCCATATCCATATGGAGCATAGAAATAAGGTGGCGCGTATGCGCCCCTGGGTTGGAATCCCATGTAAGGGTTTGGACGGCGAGCCCTGAACTGCTTCATCCCAGGGATATTAGTCCGCTTGGCTGATACCTGAAACACAATTGAAAATCTCACATTGATTAAAAAAAGAAATGAGTGAACTGATGATGTTTAACATGATGTTGCAGTGACATGTGGAAAGTGCAAGCTTAAACCTTCAATTTACGACCATGAAGTTCAGATTCATTCAGAACCAGAGCCTCTTGAACAGCTTCTGGTTCGAGAAATTCCACATATGCATAACCCTTTGGCTGGCCATACTTGTTGGTCCGGATAGTAACTCTATTCACTGTTCCACATGACTGAAAATGCTGCTGCACTTCTTCAGGGGTACAGGAATAATCCACCTGTGGAGAAAGTTCTAGGACATCAAATTTCTATGTGAAATGAAATTGTTAACAAGGGAGCACTGGAATTCGATCTTTAGATAGATTAAAGCCACTCTCAATTGCACCCACTTACGAATAAAATAACAGAACAGAAATTAATCAAATAATCAACAGAATTGAAAGCAAATAAGAACAGAATTGCAAACCACACAAGACACCAATTCTTTATCCTGGTTCAGTTCATTCTTCGAATGAACCTACATCCAGACTTCAAACACCCACTGAGAGCAGTCTTCTTTTATTGAAAAACAATCAGAACACAGCCTTTCTGAGTACAATCTTTCTCTCACCCGAGATTACAAAGGACTACCCACACTCTAGCCTTTTCTCTCAATAGAACAGAAAGCACTCGCAGAATGTTATGAGCCTAAACGCCTACCCCCTGCCCCTTACTTATAGACTAAGTGGGCAGACAACGGGCAGACAACCCTATACAAATGACTGGGTTTAGATATTACCGGTTTTACCCCTTAACTAATAATAAAATTACAGTTGAATAAAAAACCATCGATCTAATGTAGGATGCTTGACACTTGACTGCTTTCAATCAAATCACTGAATCTACGCAAGGCAAACCTTTAACAGAAATCAATGAGACTAAGCTGATAGTGAACTGAGCAACCATTGCAAGTTTGTAACATGATCCCATATCATCATCAGGGCGAAGAAACTTCAGTCAGGTAAGCCAGTATAGTGCAGGTAGTCTACTAACCGAGACAAAGAAACTCATTACAACTACTTAAAAATATGCATTTAATCCATTTAATTGGCATGAGCAAAATCCATAAGGCATCTACAGTGGCAAGTAACGAGAGATATTACGTGATTAACAGAGTGTTTTGCTTGATAATTAAAGAATGAAGTTGTAAATTCTCCAGAATTGACAAGGGTTTAATTGGATATTTTCAGATTGAGAGAAGAAGAGAGAGAGAGAGAACAAGAGAGAGAGACAGAGTGTAACAGAAAGGAGAGAGAATGTTTCAGAATATGCTCATTCATGATCATTAGGCTGAGGCAGTACATACATATATATATACCTGCAGATGCACGACTGTTAACCGTATACCCCCAATTAGCATACAAAATTTTATAATGACAATTCTACCCCTTAGGAATGTGACAAAAACTCTCCCCCTCAAAACATTTCTTGTCCTCAAGAAATCACAAAAGCTGGGCGACTCGGGGAAACTGTTTGAGAAGGTCGGGTAGGTATTCCCAAGTTGTGTGATCAGGGTGCAGTTGACTCCACTGCACCAAAACTTGGGTGAGGGGTATAGAATTCTGGTGAATGACTCTTTTCCAGCACTGCAAGGGGCTCCTCCCTTGTTGCTGCATCCTCTTCCATGTGGGGCAGGTTCAAGCTGGTTAATTCTATAGGCCCCACGGATTTTTTTAACAGTGACACGTGAAAAATGGGATGAATCCTCACTCCTTCCGGTAACTGCAGCCCGGTATGCTACCTTCCCGATCCTGGCCAAGATAGGAAAAGGCCCATAATACTTGGAACCCAACTTTGACATAGAGTCATAGAAAAAAGCTGTTGCTGAAACCGTTTAACCTTCAAATAAACCATGTCACCCACCTCGAAAGTTCTCTCACTCCTCATATCCACCATCTGTTTCATCCGGTTTTGTGCTACTATCAACTCCTCCTTTATCACCTTCAATTCTTCTTGTCATTGCTGTAAATACTGGTCTACAGCTGTATTGCATAACAGCAGGAATTAAGTGGGGCTTATATCCAAAGAGGGCCTCAAATGGGATCTCTATAAGGATTGGTGGAAGTTTGAATTATATCACCATTGGGCTAGTGGCAACCACCTGTTCCAACTCTTGGGCTTAGAAAAGCAGATGCATCTTAGGTAAGTCTCGAGGCATTGATTCACCCTTTTGGTTTGTCTGTCAATTTCGGGGTAGTATGCCAACATGTGCAACCCAATTCCCAATTGTTTGAACAGCTCTCTCCAAAAGTTGCTGGTAAATACTGTCCCTGTCCGAGATGATGGATGGGGGCAGCCCATGTCTCTTCACCACAGAATCCAACAGCAACCTTGCTACTACGGGGGCTGTATAGGGGTAAGCCATGCTTATGAAATGGCCAAATTTAGTTAGCTTGTCGACTACCACTAACACAACACTCTTCCCCTCTGACTTAGGTAGACCTTCCACAAAATCTATAGAGATTTGCTGCCACGCCTGCTCCAGAACGTCAAGTGGCTGAAGCAGGCCGGGATACGGTAGGATTGGCAATGGTTCGGTTTGGTTTCGGTTTTTGCCAAAACCATAACCAAACCAAACTTAAATTACTAAAACCAAAACCAAACCATTACCCATTTGGTTTTAAAAATTTAAAACCATAACCAAACCATTTGGTTTCGGTTCAACCATGGTTTTTTTAGTCTAATCCATATCAACAAACAAAGACAAATAGCATTCATAAAAATTTTTGAATTTCACAACAAACAAAGATAAATTCTAATAAAGTTACCTTATTCTTGCATAAAGTTACAAAACTTATTGGATATAAAATCACATTTCCAAACCTACAATTGTTAAGATCAATAAATTAATATATGCATAATTAAATTGTAATTTAAGCTAAAAAAATTAGTTAACGAAAGTTAATACCTTCATCAACAACATTAATATATTTTTCGTAAATTGATCCATATCCATCTGAAATGAATGAGCCAACTCCATCTAACAAAATTATAAATATAAAAAATAAATTAATATGAAGAGCGATGAGGCAGAGAGCGAGAGGCAACGAGGGTGAGAGAGATCGAGGGCGAGCGAGAGCAAGAGGGGCCGAGCCCTAGCTAGAGCAAGAGAGATCTAGCGAGGGCGAGTGAGAGCAAGAGAGATGCAGAGAGCGAGGGCGATTGTCGAGCTCGCGCGGAGGAGCAAGAGAAATAAGGCAGAAAAGGTTAGAGAGATTGAGGGCAAGCGAGAGCAGGGGCCGAGCCCTAGCAAGAGCAAGAGAGATCCAGCGAGGGCGAGCGAGAGCAAGAGACATGCAGAGAGCAAGGGTGAGGGCGGGCGAATGAGCGAGAGGCAGCGAGGGTGAGAGAGAGTGAGAGTGAGGTTGAGAGAGGAAGGAGAAGAGAAGGGGAGAAGGGTTTGCAAGCAAGGCAATTGGGCTGGGATGGGCTAGCCTCAGGTTGGCGGGGTTGTATATAATATATATTATATATACATATTATACATATTATATTATATATAATATATTATATATATTCGGTTCGGTTCGATTACCCACCATTCGGTTTGGTTTCGATTCGGGTTTTGGTTTGGTTTTAGTGAAAACCAAAACCAAACCATACCCATTGAAACAGTGTTCGGTTTTTTCCCGAACCAAACCATTACCTAGTCAAACGGTTTTTAACCGCATTGACCGGTTCGGTTTCGGTTCGATTCTCCACGATTTCGGTTGCAATTGCCATCCCTATGATACGGCACATGCTCATGCTTGCAACGCTGACAAAACTGGACACTCCAAAACATACTTGGTTACATCTCTTTTTTGCCCACGCCAATAAAACAGCTGTCTTACCTTGTGATAAGTAACATTTAAGCCCAAATGACCCCCAATAGGTGAGTGGTGCAAGGATTGTAGGATCCTTCTTTTTAGCTGTTCATCTTCTCCTATTATCAGCCTGCCTCCCTTTGTACCTCAATAACCCGGATGACAAGGTATAACTATCCTGATTAGGGGACTGAGTTGCGAGTTGAGCCACAAGATCCTTGACCCATGTAGCTTGTTCATACCTTGCTGTGACCTCCTTCACCCAATCAGGCACCAAAGTCGAAATAGCTTGGTAACTATTGGGATTTTCAGCAAGAAATTCTAATTAGTTTTGAAGATTTCTTAATAAGTTCATATCGTATTCCTAATTAGTTTCCTATTTAGTTTGTAATTCTATTTCCTAGTCAGTTTCCACTACTTGTTAGGCAAGGAAACCTTAGCATTGGTGAACAAGAAAAACAATCTATAAATAAGATGTTTGGCTTGTTATTCAAGATGTGCAAATTACTTTTGAGAAACCAACGAGAGCTAGGAATTAGGTGTAATTGAGATTTGAGTTTAGAGAGAATATTGAGTTTTGTAGTTATAAATTTTACTACATAGTGATATATTTCCTCTGTCATTCTGACGAACGTGCTTTTTCCCTTTTAGAGTTTTCTACGTAAAAATCTCATCTTTGAGAGTGATTGGATCTTTTGTTTTTCATCTTATTTTTCAACAAGTGATATCAGAACTTTTGTTATCAATTGCCTAGTACATAAAAGATATGTCAAGCATGATAAAGTTTGATTTTGAAAAGTAATCAATTTTGGCTTGTGGCAAATACAAATCAAGGATATCTTAATCTAATATGGGTTACACGAGGTGTTGAAGGGAAAACCAACTCCTGAAGGCTTTGAAAAATCTGGTAAAGTGATCTGCTAGAAGTGCAAACAATCCAGTCATGTGAAAAGAAATTGTCATGCTGATAGAGCAAGTCTGGCAAAGGGCTCCAAAGATTGCGACGCTAGAACTTCGTCTCTCAATTTTGTGGGAGATGAAGATCCTCTAAAGAGATGGATACATCCCCATGGCATGTTGCTAGACCACCAAAGTTGCCATGAAAGAGTATGTGATACTTCTAGCAGGTCCACAAGTTTGCACACACACATTGGCTTGGCGGTGATGCAAGGTGTGTGGTGGAAAGGATGTCAATAGCTGAAGAACTCCTAAGGAAGCCAAACATGGGGGTTGCACCATAGTTTTCTAGCAAGGTACTTTTCGACATTGTGGCATGAAAATCTTAGGGCGGTATGTGCCTAAGTGGTTGTACCTTTTATGGTGGGGTACGATGATCTTGGTGATAGAGGTCATGATGATTATCAATAATAGATAGTCATGGTTGTCTCTGGAGAATGGACGAATGTTTTTAGAAATTCTCGCTGAGGTGGTGATTTGTTGGAATTTTCAGCGAGAAATCTTAATTAGTTTTGAAGATTTCCTAATAAATTTCTTTCTTATTGAGGTAAGGAAACCTTAGCCTTGGTGAACAAAGAAAATAATCTATAAATAGAATGGTTGGCTTGTTATTCAAGGTGTGCAAATTACTTGTGACAAACTAGTGAGAGCTAGGAATTGGGTGTAATTGAGATTTGGGTTTAGAGAGAGAATATTGAGCTTTATAGGTATAAATTTTACTATATAGTAATATTTTTCCTCTGTCGTCTTGACAGACGTGGTTTTTCCCTTTTAAGATTTTCTATGTAAAAATCTCTTATGTTTGAATGTGATTGGATCTTCTGTTTTTCATCTTATTTTTCAATAGTAACTCCCTTGTTTCTCATTCCTTGATAGTATATCTGCCACGGTATTTTCTTTCCCTTTCCTGTATTCTATGGTATAGTCTAACCCTGACAGCTTAGTAACTTCTTTTCTTTGCAACTGTGTGTAACCTCTGTTGCAACAGGAATCAAAGGCTCTCATGGTCAGTTTTTATCACAAATCGGTTTCCCTCCAGATAGTACCTCCATTTGTCCACTATCAATAACATTGCAATAAGTTCCTTGTCATAAATACTTAGTCCCAAATGCTTCGAGGCTAAGGCTTGGCTAAGAAAAGCCAAGGGTCTTCCCTCTTGTTATATCTAGGGTTGCTGGAACTAATTTCTTGGATAGAAATTCTACCACACTTACTCTCACACACTCACGGATTTGATCTAAGGAACAGATTTAATAGAATCAACATAAAATAAAATAGAAAACAAAATTAAACCAAACAAGAAGCACAAACCACACATCCACAAGAACATCAAGATTATCCTGGTTTCATGCCATGTGAATGGCACTACATCCAGCCTCTAAGATCCTCTTGAGAGCAGTCTTTATTTCCAGAAAATGATCAGTACAGCAGCGGCCCTTCTCTCCCTTCTATTCCCGAGCGCCCCAATTGTTTTCCCCCAAGATTACAAAGATAACAGCCCTAGCCTTTCTCTCAAAAACAATCAACACTCGTTACAAACAAAAAAAATGAGAACTCTCTCTCCATTTGCTACTCCTTGCCCTCTATTTATAATAGTGGGTGGATGTCCCAATGAATATTATAGATATTTACAGTTTAACCCTCAAACTATAACTAATTACAATTTAGGTTACAACTTCTATCTAAAATCTTCGAAAGGAACTCTAGCAAACTGACATCATTCACTGCTACTGCCATCATCTTCTTCTTATACCATATACTCGAGACAACCTTTAACACCTCTTGTACCAACACTGCACCCACCCCCGTCTCGCATGCATCCGTCTCCAAAATGAAGGGTTTAGTAAAATCCAATAGGGTTAGTATAGGGGCCTATGTCATGACGTTCTTTAAGGTGTGGAAGGCTACCTCTGCCCTTGGATTCCATCCAAAACTGTTCTTTTTGAGCAATTCAATTAATGGTTTACTTATAACTCCATAATCTTTGATGAATCTCCTATAATACCCTGTTAAACCCAAGAATCCTCTTAGGTCTTTGACTGTGTTAGGCCTCAACCACTCCACCATCACAGCAATCTTACTCGGGTCTATACTTACTCCTTCAGCAATAATTATGTGGCCTAAATACTCCACCTTCCTCTCAACAAAGGTACACTTAGACCGCTTTGTTGATTAGATCTGAGTATTTTGAAGGTTATTTCTAAGTGGCTCAAATGTTGGTCAAGAGATGGGCTATATATGAGAATGTCATCAAAAAAGACAAATATGAATTTTCTTAGATAGAGGTTAAAAATGTGGTTCATTAAGGTTTGGAATGTGATAAAGGCATTAATTAGGCCAAATGGCATCACTAAAAACTCATATAGGCCTTCATGAGTCCTAAAGGCGGTCTTGGGATTTGGGAATATCTGTTAAGACTCATTCGGATTTGGTGATACCCTAATCTTAAGTCAAGCTTGGAGAAAACAATGGCACTAGCCAACTCATCTAGGAGGTCCTCTATTATTGGGATTGGGAATTTGTTCTTGATAGTTAGGGAATTCAATTGGCGGTAGTCAACAAAAAACCACCAAGAGCCATCTTTTTTCTTGGCTAGAAGAACAGGGGAAGCAAAAGGATTTTGACTCGGCTGCATTATGGATTTGGTCAGCATTTCTTTGACCAGTCTTTCGATCTCAGCCTTTTGAAAAGGAGAATACCTATAGGCCCGAACATTTACAAGTTTCGTGTTGGGTTTCAAATGGATGGAATGGTCAAGGAATCTGGTCGGGGGTAGGCTAGAAGGTTCAGCAAATAAATTATCATACTTAATCAACAAGGAATGTAAAGGGTCACTAGGTCATACCTCGTTGAGTGGATGTAATGTGGCAGCCGTTTCCAGGCCTGAATCTCCTTCTGCTGCTGCCTTTCCTCCTGCATCTTCTTCCTCAATCCCCAACTCCATGGCATATAGGGAATGTAGCTGGGCAATGACAGCTTCCCCATACTGAAATAATTTCTGCATCCTTTGCCCCGTCACCATTTTGCATTCTCCCTCTTCCCAGCTCCCTGTTAACGTGATCCTTTTACCTGCCCATCCAAAAGTTACTTCCAGTTTATTGAAATCAAAAATCAAAGGGCTCACTGTTTTCATCCAATCCACCCCTAGCACAATATGGCAGCTGCCTAACTTCAAAATTCGCAGATCCATAGTGAATTCATGACATTGCATCACCCACCTGAATGCTGGACATTTGAATCGACTGACCATTTTGCTGCCATTTGTGACCGTTAACATGTGACACTATGAGTTTAAGGCGGTATCCTCATCTAGGAAGCTGTGTGTGCTTCCGCTATCAATGAGGATCATCACTCTCCTCTTCCCCACTGATCCCTTCACTTTAATTATCTTTTCGGATGGGCAGCCCTCCAAGGCATGTAAGGATATCTCACCCCCTTCTTCCCCAATAGCTCCATCCTCCGCAGCCTCCAAATGACAGGCTTCTTCTGCTCCTCCTTCCTCCTCTTCTTCTTGGCCTTCCATTTGTAGGAGCTGCTTTCTACATTGATGACCGAGGGAATACCTCTCCCCACAGCGGAAACACAGCCCAAGTTGCCATTTCTGTTCCATTGACAGGGACTTCACTGGAGTTGCGTTAGGATAATTCTTTGGAAGAAAACTCCCTTTATGACCTATCTGTTGGCCGAATTTAATTACAGCTCCTGCCCCACGCTGCAGGCTGCCCCCTGCATACCCTCTGGCTGCATTCCTTTGTTTCTTACACACTGCCTCTAAGGCCAACTCCTGCAGCTGTGCCTTTTCGGACATCTTAACCAAGGGTCAAAGCTCATCACTTAATCTGCTGATGAAGCTCGATACAAAATACTACTCATCTAAGGTAGGTCAAGAAACCATGAGCAGCGATTTAAGTTCCATGAATCTGTTTTGATACTCCTCAACCGATCTGGTCTGTCTCAAATTGTGGAAGTCTTCCACTACATCAGCCATGGTTCGCTCTCCAAACTGAACACAGAAAGCTGCTACAAACTCTTCCCAAACCAGCACCGCCCTCCAGCTGCTCCACCCTTGGAACCACGAGTTGGCCACATCATTCAAATAGGCGGCAGCTACATTCACCCTCTGGCCATCTTCCACCCGGTAATGGTGGAAGAAGCACTTGCAGTGCCGGAATCTCCAACTTCGTTATAGCCACATGGTTCAGGTTTGTCACAGGATGTAAAGGAGGCCAAATTTTGCTGTGGATTTTGGTTGCTATTAATTGTATTCTTTTACTACTTTTAATTGTAAGCTAGTACAGCCAGGTATAAAGGAGACTAGAATAGGATAAAATAGTTGGTTATAAGAGAGGTGATGTGGCCAGGTACTGTAGGATTCAAGAGCTTATATAGTTTGCTCTAGGGGTGCTGTGGCAGCACCCCTAGAGCAAACTATATAAGCTCTTGAATCCTATAGTAAGAGGTATCGAAAATCAATCAAGAAATCTGATTTCTTCTTCTCTCAAACTTTTCTCTCTTGAATCTTTCTCTCTTATTCTCTTCTTCACTCTCTCCCATTCTTCTTCACTGTTCTCCAGAACCCCTTCTAATTCACACTGAATTAGACGAGTTGCTATTGGACAAGTTGTTATTGTCACAGCATAGCAGTAACATTTGGTATTAGAGCTTTGATCCCGACAAGAAGCTTTTTAGCGACGTGAGAGATGGCCGAGAGGACTCGCATGAAGAATATGGAGTCACAACTCCAGCAACTTAATTCGGCCATGGAGGAGTTCCAAAACAGGGTGGATCGATTGGAATGGGGCTCCAAGAAGAACTATGATGCGATAGGCAGACTAGAGCGGAGGCTAGAAGGTGGAATAAATCAAATGAGGGAAAACATCAACCAAATGAGGGAGGAGATGGGAAACCAACTTCAACAGTTCATGTTGATGTTTTCCCAGCAAAATCAAGTAGGAATGGTCCCTGACTTTCCCCCTAGAACTAGAACAGAATCGATTTTAGATAATGAGAGGGTGAATAGAGGAAATCGAACATCTGAAATTGAAGGAGAGCAGGAGAATGAGGTTGAAACTATGACAAGAAGAGGTCGTGAGGACTAGGTTAATCCACCTCAACCGGGGTTCCTCATGCCCCGGATGGAAATACCCTTGTTTGAGGGAACTAATCCTAGATGGTTGGTTAGGAAGTATGAAAGATTGTTTGAATAGTACAATGTACCTGAGGAGAGAAGGGTAGCTTTGGCTGCTACCTACTTTGATGACATGGTGGATGCATGGCTCTAAGGATGGACCCGAACAGGGGAGAATTATACATGGGGGGAATTTACTGAAAAGCTATGTGAGAGATTCAAAGAAAGGAACATGTCGGATACCACAGAAGAGTTCAACAAGTTAAAGCAAGTTGGGGACGTTGGGTCATACTTGAGGAGGTTCGAAGAGTTGAGGTCATCAATGAGTAACCATGACCCTCACCTTGTCTGAAACATATTTTGTTTCTAGCTTCCTTAGTAGCTTTAGTGAGGATTTGAGGCCTATGGTGAAGATGATAAGACCGCGAACAATGGAGCAAGCAGCCGAGAGTGCCAAATCGCAAGAGTTGGTAGTTGAGGCCCTAATGAAAAAACAGAAGTAGAAGCAAAAGGCTATATCCATGGGGAATTGGTAGCAAGGGGTTCAATAGAGATTCGATCAAGGAAAATGCAGGGGGAAGAAATTTTGGAGGTCCATATCCTAGGGGGAGGCCAAATGAACCAAAGAAGCAACCTAGTGTGTGTTACAAGTGTGGAGATAAATACTATCTCAGGCACCAATGCAAACGCCAATTGTTACTACTAGAAGGAGATAAAGAGTAAGGACTAGAAGAGGAAGAAGGAGAAGTGGTAGAAGGTTTCAGAGAAACTGGAGGAGAGGACGATGGAGAGATATCTCTCCATGCACTCAAAGGAATCACCAATAACAAGATAATCAAGGTTGAGGGCAAGGTGAAGGAAGGTAGTTTGTTAATCCTTATTGACAGTGGAAGCACCCACAGTTTCCTAGATGAGAGCACTACCAAGAAACTCAAGTGTCCACTCCCAGGCACACCGCCTCTAACTGTGACTATTGCTAATGGAAACCGAGTATTGAGTAACTCGGCTTGCCTTGGATTCATGTGGGAAATGCAAGAGGAGAAGTTTGAGGCAGATCTCAAACTGCTCCAACTAGGGGGGGGTGATGTTGTTTTAAGGGTAGATTGGATGAAGGGGGTGAGTCCCATAAGCTTCGACTTCAACTGAATAGAAGTGTCCTTTGAAAAGGGGTATCAAAAATCAATCAAGAAATTTGATTTCTTCTTCTCTCAAACTTTTCTCTACTTTTCTCTCTTCAATCTTTCTCTCTTATTCTCTTCTTCACTCTCCCCCGTTCTTCTTCACTGTTCTCCAGCAACCCCTTCTAATTCACACTGAATTAGAAGAGTTGTTATTGTCACAGCATAATAGCGACAAGGTTTGCCAGGGGTCCTTGCCAAAAATTTTCTGATCGTTCATCCATGCCCATCAAGTTGGTGGCCGATGGTCTGTCCCTTGCTCCAATCAAGATTGGGGTCGTGGTCAACCTTGGAGGAAAGTCCACCAGAAGGCTAGCATTTGGCAGCCATGAGAACAAGCTCAAAACGATGCTCAACTATTGTCTGATTCCAGCAACTTCATCCCGAAGGCCCCGAACGCATTCTAGTTATTATCCAATTTTGGCGACTTCATCCCAAAGGCCTCAAACATTGCCTCGAAGGTTGGCAACTTCCTCTCGTGTGGCAGCACCTTCTGCTCTCATCCAACCCAACTCCTCCTGGGTCTGTTGTAGGCCAACATCCATCAGATCCATCTTATCATCGAGCTGCTCTTGGTGTTGTCGATACCCTACTCCAAAGTGTCTAGGAGTGTTTCAAAGTGCTTCATCCCCATTCCTTCTACCATCATCACCTCTCCCAAACGGTCAGAATCTCCTTCCGATCAAGGTGGACAGCTCTTTGTGACACCTGGTTGCTTCACCAACACGGGTCGAAATTGCCTTCCAACCAAAACCACAGCCCACAGCACCTTCCAATCAAAGCAACAATTCGTTGCACCAACGCAGGTCGAATTTGCCTTCCGACCAAACCAAACCGTAGCACCTTCTGACCAGAACCGCAACACCATAGTCATGCTCCGTAAGAAGCTTCGTTGGTCTAGGTTAGGCTTGTCTTCCAATCAAAACGGCAACAACCCACAGAGCTCCAGTCAAAATCGCCTTCTACTCTGATACCAATTGTTAATTCTCCAAAATTGACAAGGGTTTAATTGGATATTTTCAAATTGCGAGAAGATGCAAGAGAGAGAGAGTAACAGAAAGGAGAGAATGTTTCAGAATATTCTCATTCATGATCATTAGGCTGAGGCAATACATACATATATATACTTGTAGATGCACAACTGCTAACCGTATACCCCTAATTAGCATACAAAATTCTATAATAACAATTTTACCCCGTAGGAATGTGACAGAAGTCGACAAAGCATACTTGACATATGAAATAACTCTAGAACTTTTAATTTACAAATCTAGCCAAGACAACAACTTCCACAAGAAGAGCTCTCATAGTTCAACCATAACAACTCCCTTGAGTCAATGACTCTGGAGCATCATAATTGGGGAAAACCCAACACTTTCACCAATGTGCAACCAAAACAACAATGAAATGGAAGTGCATTTACACCACCTGCAAATCTCATGTTGTTGTTGCCAAATACAACAATAGAAACTTGTATGGAGTGAGGGAAATCGTCGTCTGAAGCTGTATGGGATATTACCGATCAAAGGTACAACCGCTGAACAAGCTAGAGAGGGAACCTGGCACGAAGAGCTAGTCTCTCGGAGAAGGGGCACCTTTCGGAGAGAACTAAGTTAACTAACGGCTCTCGGAGAGAAGTCACACAGCGGAGAGAGATGCCTCGCGAAAAGACTTGGTCCCACAGAGAGGGTTGGCTAACCCGATTCTCGACTCTGATGAGGGCTCTTAGATAGGATCTAATACACCTCTCGGAGAGGGATGTATTGGCTTCTAAAAAGAGTAAGGACCTCTTTCGAGAAGGTGCTTAGAGGGGGCCTCAGAGAGAATAGGGGTTCTCTTAGAGGGAACACGATTAGCTTGGCCTCAACCTCCGGAAGAGCTACTGCACAAGATGAGAGTTAGAAGGCCTTGCGGGAAGAATCTCCAGCGAAGACCCTCCGACGATCAAGTCAGTAGGCAGGAGAGAAGGAGCCATGGAAAGAAACGTAAGGATTTCAAAAAGAGAGAATAGAGAGGATATAGCTGGGTTACCAGATGCTCGGATCCCTTGGATAGTGTTGCACCTTGCCTTTTATAGTCTAAATCTCAAAGATCGAGGGAGACATGTGAGCCTCTCGGAGACCATGTTGTTGGCCTCTCCGCAGGAACCTCGAGGGGATGCCTCTTCGAGAGGTGGAATCCTCTCAGAGATATCTTGCTGATAGCCCCGAGAGACTTCTTCCCAAGAGGACTCTCTCTGAGACAAGGAACCACACATGTCAACATCCTTTGCCCAAATCGAGCATTTATGAATTCAGTAAGAGCACAACCAAGCAAGAAAATAAAGAGGTCCTCAGCTTTAGTTCTAGATAACATATTAATTGACTAAGTATGAAGTTTAAACTATTGACAACGGGACCTAATAATTTTATCAAGTTTTTTTAAAAAATAAAAAAAATATATGTAAAGCTTTGCATCGAGAATTCCCAAGTGATTGGAAGCGGCTAAAATAAACTAAGTTAGAAAGTCTAACTTATATAGCATATTATGAGGGGTATATTAGAGAATGTGTTCTCTTTGAATGAGTCCTTGCAATTACCGCCTATATGTCTATAAATAGAAGGCATAGGAAGGCAGTCGCATCATTCATTTCACATTCTGTATACGAGTTTAGTGCTGTGAAACTGAGAGGAAAGGCTTGTAAAAGAGATTTCTTTGTAATCTCATAGAGCGGTGTACTTGTGTGATAGAGAAGAGGATTCTTGTATTGATTTCAAAAGGATTTCTAGTGGATTGCTCTCATATCGAAGAGGCAGGATGTAGGATTGCTTACAGCAATCTGAACCAAGATAAATCTTTGTCTTCTTGTGTGGTTTTCTTGTCTCTTTACTCTATTTCCATTATTGTCTTTAATTCTGATTTATATTTCTGTGGTTGGGATTGGTCTCGGGTGTGTGGTTGTGAATTGGCTGTGTTTGAGAGATCCTAGTGCTTCTAATTGTAACATAATATCTCCCAATATTTACTGATTCTGTTAAGTGAGCTAATCTACTACCCCCAGCTTGTCCACTATCTACATTCTATTCATTCCATTGAGACTAACAAGAGAAAGAGATATAAGTCCAAAGCCACTCACCCAAATTGGACACTTGAATCCATTAGCTACTTAATAGTGTTTGAAGAAGTTCATATTTGACATAGAGAGAACTCCTGGCTCTCACATTGTTAGGTGACAAAAATCTCCGTGTGGCTACATTCTGGCCATATAATTATATCCTGCCACCTGATACCTAAGTCATAGTTCATGCGAAGGCATGCCACTAATATAATAACCATTCTTGCAGCTAGACATGTATAAATCTCCAGCAGTGTTAATAATCATAGTTGAATCATGATAATATTGAACATATTAATTGATTTGAGTATTTGACAAGCAGCAAAAACTACAATGGCAACATTCAGATTAAGCGTCACCAATATGGAAGATACAGCAGTTCATACAAAAATTACAGAGATGTATGTGCAAACATTAACCTAATGCAGAAAAGAGGTCTCACATTGCCAACAAACACTGAACGAGAATCTACTTCCTCTTTGTTTGCCTGACTTGCTGCTGCTGTGGCAGGATCTGATATTATATTGAGGGAAACAGGTCAATCAATAGCACAAAAAATTACAAATATGTATACATGATTCAGTATCACACTAACTATCCTCACCATCATTGTCATACATATGAAGAAGCATGACAAATCCACTAACATGAGATAAACAGAAGGAAACGTATAATCTTCATCCCATCCTCACCATGATCTAAACCATTTTATTAATACATCAATTCCATCAAGCCAGTAATGTGAACCCACCATGTGTTCAACTTCACAAAATCCATTTACAAACTCAGTTAACACCTACATTCAGTAACATGATATGCCCTCAATAAGATCAAGTTCAATGGATATAATTGTCATGTTCCTAGGGCAATAGAGGGCAATATTATAATAATGATATAATACTTGTTAGGATTACAGTTGTATTGCACATGGGTGGTTGTATTGCACATGGATGCAATGGCTGAGGCTATAAATAAGTCACTCTTGTAGGAGAAGGATCATCTTTGAATTGATAATTGAAATCTCTCATTTCCCTCTCTTGAATTCTCTCAATCTCCCTCCAATTTCTCTCTAATCACTCTCGTTCTTTCCCTCTCTGTTTTGTTCTTCCCTAACTTCCCTCGTATCTCTTCCGATCTAACTTCCCCAATTCCTCCCCAATTACTTCCTAAACCTGTTGTGAACCCTATGTTCATGACAATTGGTATCAGAGCAACCGTTCCTCGACAGCTTTCCCTATTGATTAATTTCTGACAGATTGACGCTTGTTGTCTGACAGAAGTTGATTAGAGGGCGAATTCAACTCCGGTGATTCCAACAAACATTGGCAATTAGGTTGAGATTTGAAGCTGCGATTTCCGACAATCCAGGCTAGAGACAGAGGCGCAAGGCTAGGCCAGGCAGTTGAGTGAACAATGATTTAGACGGAGGCGACGCGAACATAGGAGCGTTCGCAGTTGGTGATCTGAGGTGAGCCTATGGTTTTTTTACTGGAACCAGGTGTTTTCCTTGGCAATTATGTGAAGCAATTCAAGTGAAGTCTATAATCGAGTCGATGGTCACAACCAGTGGACAGTGATTGGGAGGGTTGCGGTTGTTGCAAGTCGGAAACAGCAGGCGGAGCAGGTTCCGTAATCCACTGCGACTTGAATATTGGAGGCAACGCTCCCCAGGGAAGAAGCAATGACTGAATTCGGAATTGAACTTGGATTTGGAAGTCGTAGTTGAGTAGAGCAAACTTGGATTTGAAAAGCAAAACTGAGCAAAGCCACTTCAGCTCGGAATTGAAGATGATGTAGGCTAGGAGAGGTTCGCAGTAATAATGAGTTGAATTTGGAGGCGAATCAGAGTGGTGCAGCAGTAGTTTCGTGGCTAGAAACGTTGCTAATCCCAGCCTAGATTTGAAGACGTGTGAAGGTGAAGCATACCTCGGCGTTGGCTATTTGATCTTCAGGAGAACTAACTAGAGCAAGGTCCTTGGCCGTGATTTACGACAAGCTAGGCAAACTCCCTAACTGCGACAGCTCTCTGCTATGTTCCCGTGATCAAATTCCTGTTGGATTTCAAAATTTGATTCCAACACACTAGGAGGTGAGTGTCGGCTAATGCTTTGGGCATGGAAATTTGAAGGCGACGGGGCCAATTGGTTTCAACAGTGCTTTCGAAGATGCCTAGAGCAGTTCCAGTTGATTAGAACTTGCAGGCGAATACAACCTCCTTGATTCCGATAGAGGAATTCTTGGCTAATTGGCCTTGAGGCAGTTGATTATCAAACTGTTGTGATGTCAATTGTGATTTTCGGCTGAGAGTCAGATTCTAGGAGACTCTAGGAGGCCAATCAAGTTGTTGTAACTGTGCAACTTCTTCCGTTCTTAAAATAGGCTGGATTTTGAAGCGGAATAACGCCTGAAATTTGCCACCTCTTGGATCAATTTCAGAGGTGACTATTGTGAGACAGATACAGAAGGGAAGTGTGGGATTCATCATGTATAGAACTCCTTCTACTTGGACTTCGAAGTATAATATTGGTGAAAAATCAGCCATGAAAAGCAGTGCACGCATGAGGCACTTGGAGCCTCAATGGCAACAGAAGAAGGCTGCAATTTCAGCTATAAATAACAGGAAACATGAGAAGGGGATTAGCCAATGGGACAAGGGAACAAGAAGCGTGGTACATGAATCGAGCAAGAATTCGGTCGGATGCTACACGAACAATTGTAGGAGTTTGCAATGATACTTACTAAGAAGTATCGTTACAGTTTTTCCGCTGAATTCTTCGAGGATTATCGTGGAAGTCTTAACAAAGAAGACTTCCTTAAAATGAAGCAGCCGAGGGAGAAAGCAAGAAGTCGAGAAGCGAATTCATTGCCCATTTCCAATGTGAAGTGGAAGAAGTATACCGGTTCTAGCAGAATTATCAAGGAGGAATGCAACATTAGTGATGATATTGGTGGTGAATGGCATTATCCAAAGGGAATCTGTAATGAACAAATTAATAGGGCAGCAAAGGAAAAGGAACAATCTGAAATTGTTGAAAGAGAAGTTCATATAGAGGGAAATTCCAACAAACACAAGGAATGAGGAGTTGTTGAATTGTTTGTATGTAATCCGGAGATTCTGACTAAAACTTCAGCCAATATTAAGGGAGTTGGCACTGTAAATGAAGCGAACAAGTCAATGGAAACTCAGGATTCCGAAGATGAAATAAGATTGGATAAGGAGATTGGTGTGAACCACGTTTTTCAAGGGCAGGAGGCTGATGACTCTATTGAAAAACAGGCTATAAATCAAATTGGGAAAGGGAACTGCTACGAAGATGGCTTCCTTGCAATTGATATTCCAGCCAAGGTTATTGTCTCATTAGATAACCCGATTATAAATCATGTTTGGGATGAAGGTTGTGATGGAGGCCTAGTTTCAACCATTAAGGAACATGTGGGACTTTCTTGTCACTTTCTATGCAACCAGTATGTCCGAACAGCAAGGGCAAGGAAATTTGAGTCCCTTACTATTGTTGGAAATGGTATGTTTGGAGGTATGTCTATGCTGGGATATCTTCTAATGTTGTGAAGGTGTGTGGATTTGATAAGGAAGTATGGGGATAGCTTTTAATTGAAGGACAGCTACCAAAAAGAATTGATTCAAGATGTATGGTCGGAAATGAGGTTTTGCAAAAGTTGGACAATGCCAACTCTCAAGGAGGGTTACAGTGTTTTGCACCGATAAAGCAAAATACTGTTTTGGAAATTCAAGAGAGCATGGCTTCAGCAAATAAATTCCTAACAAGATTTCAGCTAAGGAAAAAGGCTAAGGAAGCCAAGAGTTTTGCGGTGGAGAACAAAGCCCCTACTGCTCTGTTCATTCTTGCTACAACCAAAATTGCTGCAACAACTCCTAGATCTGACACTTCTACATTGTTGCATATAAAGGCGTTTGCGGATATCATCGCGAAGGGTGATGAAATATTCAAGGACATGAGAACCACTGCAAATTTGTTATGCATACAGAGGTTTTTCAAAACTTCTCCATCCAAGCCATGGAAGAGAAGGAAAAGGCATACTAGAAGCTGTGGAGGTTTGGCATTTCTTAGGGACAAGAAATGTTTCAAGGCGGGGGGAATTGTCATGTTCCTAGAGCAATAGAGGGCAATATTGTAATAAAGATATAATATTTGTTAGAATTAGAGTTGTATTGCACATGGGTGGTTGTACTACACATGGGTGCAATGGCTGTGAGGCTATAAATAAGTCACTCTTGTAGGAGAAGAATCATCTTTAAATTGATAATTGAAATCTCTCATTTCCCTCTCTTGAATTCTCTCAATCTCCCTCCAATTTCTCTCTAATCACTCTCCTTCTTTCCCTCTCTGTTCTGTTCTTCCCTAACTTCCCCCATATCTCTAACTTCAGAAATCAAAAAAAACTTCTGGGACACCTATCAAAAAGAAGATGACTTTTTTTTTCTAAATGAAAAGCTGTTAAAAGTGCCTAGCTTTGTTATGTAGTATGGAATGTTGGGCAGTAAAACATCAACATGTGCAAAATATGAGAGTAAAAGAGGTGAGGATGTTACTAGTGCAGTAATGCAAGAAATGATAGAACTAAAAATGAGGTTATTCATCATAAGATTAGAGAGGCTTTTATTGCAAATAAGATGTGAGAGATACTATTAAGATGGTTTAATCATGTGACAAAATAGATGCTCCTAAAAGGAGAGTGGGTGGAATGAAGTAGTCTTTAGCAAAAGCGGTAGAGAAAAATGAAAAAAAAAAAAAAAACTTTGGCAAGTAATTCTTGGGTATGATATGAGTTAGAAACGTGTCTCTGTCTCATGCATTTATCTTCAATAAGAACATACTCCAACCTTATTACAACTTAACCTTGTTTCTACTTTTATCATTTCTTTTATGGTGGCACATCCATTAGAACATTCTCATCTCCACTATGTTTATATTTTGTACATGTTGTGTCATAACCCCAAGGGCATTAGTAGTAATTGTTTCTTGTTTGTATTTTTCCTTAGTTGTACCTTGGCTAGTAGGTGTACTTCAGTCATTAGTTTGTTAGTTTGTTAATAACAGCATGGATGTAAACAGCCTATAAATAGGCTGTTGAATAGAGAATAGGCAGCTATTGATTGAATGAATCCATTCTGTTTTCCCTCTCAACTCTTATCTCCCTCTTTGTTTTGTTTGAACCCCCCTTTCTTCTCAATTTCTCCCTCTTTCTGTTCTGTTTTCTCCCTCCATTCTATTATTTCTTCTTCAAGTTCCTCCAAAATCCCATTCTAAACCCTAGGAAAACCTAGGGCTGTGACATGTTGGTGCTTCACTACCCGACATTTATGACATACAACAAGATTTGCCTTATAATTGTCTTATAGTCAGTCCAATTAATCTCTCAATTCTTTTAGATGATTGATTCAAGATATATGAATTGATTTTTCCTAGGATGACTTGATCTTCAAGTTTTACCATAACATACACACTTGTATTTTTACTAATCTTACATTCCATATATTCAATTTTCAATCCACTAAACTTAAAACCTCTAGATTCTAAAGTATTCCTCTACATCTCGAGTTTAATTTTCACGCCTTCTTTTATCGCATCTACTAAGACAATGTCATCTGCAAATAACATACACCAAGGAAACTCTGCCTAAATTAGCGAAGAGATAATTGGAATTGAAAGGTCTCAATATCTCCTGGGCATGTTCTAATATTTGGTGCCAAATATTTCCACAGAATGACATTAAAAATTGATATTCAAATCAATTTGGGATGAATCATACAAACATCTAAGCATCCTAAAACCACCTGCTGGTTCTGAATAACCTTAAACATTCAATAATCGATTGGGATTCCCAAGCACAAGAAGAACACAGGGCCTATGTTGAGTTTGCCTAGAGTTTTTGATGCGGTAGAAAATCAGTGATGTTGAAGTCTATCGGCTGGAAGTTTTAGAACAATTAGGGTTTTTAAAATAAGTGTAATTACTTTGTAATTTGGAGGGCCTAATTGTAATTTCCCATAGTAGTTAGTTACCTTGGGAATCTCGCCGTTTTCTATTTATAGGAAGGTGAGGTAGGCAGTCGATTTACTGAGAGGAGAGAGCTTTTGTTTTGTCTATGTTCGAGTAAGGAGTTTCCGTTCTTGAGAAAGAGAAAGGCGGTTTAGTCTTGTGTATTTCTTGAGAGAATGTGTGCTTGTACTCGGGGAGATAGATGAGTGTTTAGAAGCTTGGTGTACTGGTCATTATCATCCTAATAAAGGCTGTTTGAGTGGGTGTTGATTGCTGGATGTAGGTTTGCCAAAAGGCATTCCGAACCAGGGTATATCTTGTCTCTTATTGGTTTGTTTGTTTTATCTTTCTTAATCCTGTTTCGGTGCTGGTGTGTGTTGGTTTCTGTTTTCTGCAACTTTCTTTGAATTCGCAAGGGAGTTCTCTTTGTTTGGCTTCGGGTCAACAGCCTACACAGGGAATAGCATGTTTAGCAACCACTGTACTCAAATTAAGCAAGCCACCTGTCCCTATAAATGTTCAACAACTTGTATCTACAACCAATCACAGAAGATGCTGGTCATACAACGTAGTTGTAGTAAGATTCCAAAAGAACAGATGTTTTGCAGGCAATTTTTAGAAACCCATATCTATTAAAATTGTAGTTGAAAGAAGGAAGAGTGGCCTGGTAGGAGAGAAAATAGCAATTGAATATGCATGTATAATTGCATTCCCTTTCTATTTGTCTTCCCTTTGGGAAATCCAAGATGCACGAATCAGCAAAAATCTGACAAACATAGAATTGTACAGATTTAGAATATCATTTCCTTTTCTCATCCCATCATTAGGGTTTTGCGCAAATATAATTCATGAATGTGCTTATTTCTGACGCTGTGCATGCCAAAATACAAACAAGAAACTAGGACGTTGTAATCTTGTGCTTGCACTAATATCGTACACCATTTCAGTTTCTCTTTCGATCATTTGGAATTGTGAGCAAAAACGTACAATGCAATTTCATCTTCTTCTTTTTCTCGATATAATGTCGTCTCTCAACTCAAAAGAAATGCATGAACGTAGTTGTTTCTATCTCCATTTTACACATGCACCTAAACAAGAAATTTGAATGAAAGGAACAGACAAACCCTGGAAAAAAAAAAACTAAAATAGAAAAACCCTAGAGGAAGTGGGAAAAAAGGGAAGACCTTGAGCAGCGGCACCCATTTCCTGCTCGACCTTGGCCTGCATTTCACGCAGAGCAGCGGCTTCGTCCTCCATCTCCTTCAACCTCTTCTTCATGTCGTTCAGTTCCTGCTAGCACCAAAACCAAAGAAAGACAATTAAGATTAGGGTTTGATATTTCTAAAAAGATAAAAGAGAAAGAAAAATAAAGAGATAAATGATAGAGAGAACCACGACAGCTCCATCTTCTGCACCGGCCATATCGACATCGCCATCCATCTCTCGCGCGCTGTCTCTCTCTCTCTCTCTCTCTCTCTCGGTTCTGTGTCGTCCGTCTATGCCAAGGGGCAAACGATCGAAGACGATTTCCAATCGGCGCCCAACAGAAGAGTGCCAAAGAATAATAGGGGGCACTTCTGTCATTTTGTCAATTTATCAGGGTAGATTGAGTTTTAGGGCTTCTAAACTTGTTTTTGCTCTTCTCACTTTTTAACCCCCCATTTCATTTGCCATTTCACATTTTGCTCCATTTAATTTGGTACTTTTTGAATGTCATATATATAAAGAATAATGTTATAAATCATGTGACCCCTCACATTAGAGGAGATTAAGAAGATTATATATTATTATTTCCTCTACTTAACATATTTTTCAATGAGAATAAGAAATATGATTAATGAGTTAAAATTATATTTTTTACTATAAAAATGTTATGTGAACATTTAAATTTTATATTTGTGATGATATTTTATATTCATATTTCATATTGTATATCATATTAATGTAAATGTACAAGTCATTATTACACAATGTCACTAAAAATATCAAATTTAAGTATCTAAATAACATTTTCGTTTTTAGTGTTATAGTTGGAATTTCAACTCACACACAAATCATTTCTCTGGTCACTTGGTGGGAGTTAACTTACAAATTATTAAAATGATAATTGGTATGAGATTTGGTAAAACAAAAGTAGAAAAAAAAAAATCTTTAATGATGTCAACAACATGAACTTGTTGGCAAGCTTTAAACGATTAATGTGATCACCATAATCTTTTCAAGCTGCAGTAGAATCAAACTTTGGAAGCTGCATTTGTTTTTGCTTCATAGAGGGATACAGAATAAGGATTCACCGTGATCTTTTGTTTGTGCTTACAAGAAACAAACACCAGATCTCTAATTGCAGGCTTTGCCTTTTCAGTGGCCTTGATGATGAAGAAGAACAAGAGTCTGTATAACACCACCATTCCAAACAAGACGCCAAGATCAACCCATTTAGAATAACCCATCTCCACCTGTAACATATCCCTCAAAATTTCATAGCCATTGATGGTTGGGGATCCTTCCATCCGATTGTTCACGAAACTGAGCCCTTCAAACTCATTCTTGTATAGTCCTTGATATGCGTACTTGTGGAAGGCAATGTAGTACAATGGGTATTTCCAGAACACCTTGGGGAGATCATTTGGCAGCCTGAAGAATCCTCCACTTAGCATCATTAGGCCTTGAATTCCAGCTCCAGTGATCAGGCCCATGAGGAAGTTTGGAACCATGCTTGCAACAATCATCATGAGACTCTCTACTAGTGCCATGCAAGCAAAAAGAACCAAAGCAAAGTACATAAATCGTTCCTTCCCTCCGTGAAGACCCACAAGATAGTAAGCGATGGCCCCGGGAATTAAAGAGATGAGGAGCAAATATGGGACTGAAGAAAGTGTGTTCCCAACAATGAATGCTCCAGCCCCATAATGGCCGTTCAGTATTTCGCGTCCAAAGACCTGAGCATGACAGAAACAAGCAAGTTTATGTCATTGTCTTCATCTGATGAAGCCAGAACTGATAAAATCAGATATATTAACTAACCTTCATGTCCTCTACAAATGAAGGGAAACCACCTATGGCCATGATGGTCAACAATGATGCCACGAACATGAGCATTGAACCTCTTGCCTAATTTACACAAAGCAGCAGTTTTGTGGTTGTCATCAATTAATTTTTGAAAAGTTTAAAGAATGGTTTTATGTATACTTCATAACCCAAGACTTACATTAATTGCACCATAAGCAGGGCCAAGGTCATAGAAAACACTGCCTAAACCTAAGCCCAATGCAATATATATTGCGAGGCGCAACCAATAGTACCCTGGGTCACGATACATATTAACGAAAGACCTCTCAGTGAGAGTGAAGCACTGGGTAAAGAAGCTGGCTTGGCTTCCCTTCTTCTCTAGCCCTGCTGCTCCAACCTACAACATTCAAACGCCGGCAGCAAATGGTGTAATAAGGGTGACCTCTTTCTGTTGTAACATATCTAGGGTAACATACATTTTTAAGTTCTAAGATTCTCATAATTTATTTGTCGGCTTGTCATGTTGCTTACCCGTCTACATGTCTTGGCTACTTGTCGACAAATTTCTTTACAGATGTTGGATGAGGTGTAACACTCTACGAGGATATTAATTACTTCCTCAGTGGTCTTTTTTGCACCAATACCTTGTTCAATGTCCTACGATGAAAAGTTGTTATCCACTTAAGTTACATTTATTTGCACAATAGAGAATGAAAAAAAAAAATTACATTCATTTAAGACTTCTATGTAGTTGATTACTCGCCTCATTGAAATCTGTGTTGATTGTTCTCAAGTAGTGATCAGCTGGATTTTGGAGAGTAGGGCATGGAAAGCCATTCATTGCAAAAAACTAATTTTAGATAAAAAAAAAAAAGGAATAAAGTAACAAGAGTCAATAGGCATCTGATTTCCATTTTAGTGGATTGGATATAGCCAGTGACAAGTTATAAACTTACCTGGCTTGCTTCAAAAGGAGAGCCAAAGAATACTGTTCGACCCAAAGAAAGAAGGCAGAGGCTGTCAAACAGATCAAAGACTTCATTGCTAGGCTGATGGATGGATGCTAATACTGTCATTCCATCTTGTTGAGCCAGTTTCACAATTCTGCTCATAACATAGTATGAAGCAGCGCTGTCAAGGCCGCTTGTTGGCTCATCAAGGAAGAGAAGCTTTGGGTGCGTCAAAATTTCTATGCAAATGCTTACTCTCCTCTTCTGGCCGCCACTGAGGCCTTTGCTTCCCCAACCACCTATTCTTGTGTTTATAGAATCTTGCAATCCCATCTCCCTTATTGTCCTCTCTGCTCTATCTTTTTTCTCAGCTTTCGACATGGAATTAGGCAACTGGAGCTGAGCTGAGTAGTACACAGCTTCTCTAATGGTCAACGTCCATGGTAGGATATCCTCTTGCATCACGTACGCCTAAATCAATGAGAAGTGAGTAAAAAAATGGAAAGAAACGTGACTTTGCTATTTCTCTGTCTTAAGTCGATATTACAGTTCATTTTCCAAGGTCGAATCTTAACTTTTATGAGTTACATTACATTCAGATATAAGATATTCTAATCTGTTTCGAAGTATTGGATCGAGTCAAAGGCTCTGATCTGTTTCTAGCCATTGAAAAGGGGGAATCAAGATCTTCAGGCAATCCTTCCTTGTTTTGCAGGCTGATGCAAGTTAACGAGTGGATAATTTTGAAATCTGACCTACCAACATGTAATTCTAGGATTATTTGTTACATGTTCGACGAGGAGAACAACAGTGGCAAACCTTAACCTCACTGGGTAGGGTTGGGTTGACAATTTTTGCTAAGACAATCTTGGGATTATTCAGTCCACTACATAGGATAGATGAGCTCCAAATTATTTATCTGGCCCTCTTTTGTGTAAATCAGAAATGCCAAAACCTTATCCATGAGCAAATACAGCCTATACTATTACAACTGCTTGAATTTTGATATTAGATGCTAAATCTCATACCGAGGTTCCATATGCGAGCTCCTGGCTACGGCCATTAATTAGAACCTCTCCAGTTTGTCTCATGTTAGAACCTGATAACCTACCTGCAATATAGGAAAATATCACAGAGGTAGTTTCCAACTACTACCATTCAATTTTCATAGAAAATTTAAACAGAAAAAAAGAGGGATATCAGGAGAATACCGGGAAAGAAACTGTTTCAATCGAGCAAGTAAAATGAGAAGAAAATAGATGGATATTAGACAAAGAAATCTGGGTTTTTTCTCTTCCATTCTACTGGAGATACAACAAAACCACCGAGTCTTTAATTCCACAGACACCGGGTGAATTAGCTGCCAATATCTCTATCCATGATCATAATTGCACATATATGTATCACAACTGCTAAATCAAATTGGATACTGAACTTTCTAAATCTACTAACAACAATGGGTACCCGATCCAGCAATGGCAGTTGCTTCACCATCATCTAGCTTAAGGGGAGTGGCTCAATAGTTCAACAACTAAGATATTGGATATTGACATTTCATACATAAGTCATCCATAAAAATGAAGTGTGAAAAAACAAGGGATTCAATTTTTGTTCCACTCTACAAGGTGGCATATACATTTAAGACCATAAACATGATTGGAAAACACTGGATCAAAAAGCTGGAGGATTATAATTACCGGCAAGTGCATCAAGAAGGGTGGATTTGCCACAACCCGAAGGACCCATAACGGCCAGGAGCTGAGCAGGGCTGGCATAGCCAGTGAGTCCTTGGAGAATGGATTTGGTGCCATCTTTCCCATTGGAAACATTCACGCAAAGGTCCATCCATGTCAAGTAAACAGCGTCATTTCCCTGTAACCAGGGTTGTTGATTCTCATCGGAATAATGACACTCATCGGGTAATCCGGCACTTGAAGCCATGCGACAAAGGTGTCCTCCTGGCTTTGGATTTCCCAGAGAGAGAGAGAGAGAGATGGAAGAAGGCCAAAGTGGGTGGTTGTATCTTGTGAAGGAGTTTGATTCTGTCGAAGGGCTTGCGTTGTAGAAAGAAGACAAAAGAGCATTCTCTGGATTTAAGTACTCTTTCCTCCATTAAGTCCCGTGACCAGTGCAGAGACAGACAGAGGGAGAGAGAGAGAATCCAGCAGATTCATGCTATTATATTATATATTATTATTGGTTTTGCTTCGTGGAACCCAAGTCCAAGTTGCAACTCCTTGCCCATCATTCTCGCTTTTGTCAACTTCCATCTTAACATTTTCTTCCTCAATTCTCTTCTTCCTTTCTCTCTTCCCTCGGCAAGGTTGGCAGGATGTCACACGGGTCACTTGATGGTTGGAACTGACTCTACTCGACTAACTTAAAACAGGGTGTTTCGCTTACCCTTTTTTTTTTTTAATAACTTTTAAGCTATTTAATTTTTAAATTAAAAGTTAGATAGCGTTTAAATTGATAATGTATTTGGATATAATAATATATCCGGCCTCTATCTCAATTGATAATGTGTTTGAATAAATGTATTTTTAACTATCAATTAATAATTATGTATTTGATTTGAAATAACTAATAAGTTATTAAAACTTGACAAAAAGACTAAAATAGATATGGTATTAAATAATATAAAATTTTATTATTAAATATTAATAAATTATACATTTATATTAAAAATATATTAATACAATATTACTATATGTATTATTTATGTTCATTATTATGTATTATAATATAATATATTGTTATATATATATACACACATACATACACGTAGTGGGAGAAGAAGTTTGGAGGAGATGAGAGTGGGGATCACGATGAGCAACAGTCGATGGGATGATAGACCCACCAACCCGACTACAGCGATAGCGACAGTAATAGCAAAAGCTTGAGTGAAAATGGGACCAGAAATGGACAAAATAGTGTAAATATTAAAAATATTTGAGGGCAAAATAGTAAATTAATTGGTCAATGCAATAGCTTTTCTTGCAAAAACTTGGGGGGGCGGGGGGACCAACTTTTTTCAAATGCTATTATTGTAGCGTTTAAGCTAATCAATATTGTCAAACACTTAAATGAAAAATACTATACAACTTAAAAGATGCAGTCAACCCACTTAGCCAAACAACCTCTAAATTTCACTGACTTGTCATTTATATTCAATTTGATCACCTGATCATTGAAGCCAACCCAACTATAGTAATTTAGATTTGTCTCAACTCGACATTTATTTTAACTAGGATCACTTGATCATTGGACCAACTCATTACTATAGTAATATATTAAGTTGGATCAATTCACGTTGAACTTGACTCGACTCGTTATTATAGTAATATAGATTTAGTTCAATTCATCGTTTATATTGAGTTAATTAACTTGATCATTGAACTCGACTCATTATTATAATAATTTAAATTTGACTCGACTTATTATTTTTATTATGTTGGGTCAAATTAAATGTTTTAAGATCTATCTAAGAGGTAGGCTTGGTTTAGGTCATAGGCAGGTAAACATGGCCATGGATTTGCCTAATTGAGCCTAATTAGATTTTGATTTTATAATAAAATTATGAATACATTCGTTTCAAATTTAAATTATTGATATTTAATTTAATAATTATATAGTTAAGATCACAAATTTACAGTGATAATTACTAGATCTTGAATAATTTATATTTTATACATAATTTTACACCTTTTTTATAATAAAATTTGTCATCCACACAAAAAGGCATAATTACTTTAAATTTTAAAAATATAAATAAATATGTATTTCATACACAACTGTTGATGTATCTAATAATGTGAATAGCTAAATATCACAAATAGTTGCTGAATTTTGCACAAAAGTAAAAAAAGTGAGTGAACTTTGCAATAAAATACATATATAAACACTGAATTTTGCATTAAAATATAAAAACATTAGGATTTTGTTAGATTCATTTAATGGCAATTGATGATAGTTAATAAATTATATGTTACATTGAAATTTAGTGACCTTTTAGGTACAAATTAAAGTTTAATGACTTTTTATACCTCAGTACATAGTTCGATAACCATTTATTTTATTTAGTCAATAAAATTTATGTTTTATACACCAAAAATTATAATTACTTTAAAAATTATAAATATATAAATAAATATATATTTCATACACAACCGTTCGCGTTCATGGTACGAAGTAAATCTTATAACTTTATATATTTATAAAATTTAACGGTACTATTATGAATGAGTATCAATTATACTACTGTATGTTGTAATTTTTTTAAGCTTTTGATATGTATTTTGATTTTGACCTCATAACTGCTTTTCTTTGTATATAAAAAAATATATATCTTGTAAATTTTTTTTTATGGGGTATAGTTCGTTTCCCTTTAACGAAACAGGGTTTCACGTCGACAATAACAATAGAGATAATGTATAAGAAAATAAAAAATTCATATAAAATAAAATATCATGTCATTAAAGCTAAACGAGAGATCAAAAGTACTCATTTAACAAATGAGTTTATTATAGGATGGATACTAAAATATCTTTTAGCTCGAGATAAAGATAATCTTCACAAAGTGTGATTTAAACAAAAGAGTATCTTATAGCATTTATCATTAAACTCTCATTTATAAACAAATCTAATATAATAATCCCCTTAACACGAGCTATTTCCTATATAGTGTATAACTTAAGTTTTTAGGGCATAAATCGAGCGATCGGATAAGTAATATGTCGGTGTCAATTCGATGAATTATTAGTTTGATTATTGTCTTGTGCAAGAGCTAAATACTCTAATTTGTGATTTATCTCTGTTGACATAATCGAGGGCACGAATACCGAGAGTTGCGCAAATATGATCATCCCAATTGTAACCTAATATAGAAAAATATAAGATAGGCAACCATGTTATCTCAATGCCACATGTTTTAATTTCAAAAAACTTAGGACATAATACTTACACTCATTTAAGAATCTTAACTCAAATTAATTCAAAACTTGTAAAATTAAGAGGAATCAACCAATTTTTCATTATATAAATGAGGCCGACTAATCTCATACTTTAATAATACAAAAGTATCAATAGATGAATTTAATGTCCAACAATTTATACTACTTTTATTATTTTAGATAAATATAATATCTAACAATCCATACTATTTTTATTATTTCATAAGTTATTTTTTTTAAAAATTATTAACTTAAAGTATCAAAGTGACATCTTTTAAGGTAAATAATTACTTTTTTTTTTTTCTAACAAAAGTACAAAAAAGAAAACAAAATAAGCATTTCCCCTTACTGTGGCCGACCGTACCTAAATTCTACGTTGGTAGAAGAGTCCAAGGTTCGTATGCAGTTGTGGAAACTCTCAGTAGGCAAATGGTCTTGTAAATGCCTCTATACTAGATAATACTCGCTCGAACAGCTACAAATGGCAGCCTCATTCTGTAGCGTGATAATGCTTGGATCTGGTTTTGGGAAGCTTAGCAAAGACCTCTTGAATCAGCAAGACACTGCAAGCTTGAGGTGATGTTCCATGACCCATCCGTTTCAATTGATTTGTGGTTACACAATCCGAGTTAGTTTCCATGTTATACGGGTTGCTCCTCTCTCTCTCTCTGTGTCTCGATTTCCACGGTGATGCTACATGATTATTGGGCAGATGTTTTAGGTTAGTTAACTATCGTTGTCGCACTTGCTTCTTGTTATGGATTTCCAATCGCAATTTGGTTGTAACGCTCATTTCTGCTTATCGAGAAGCTGAGGGTGAACAAGGGTTGATTTGAACTCTCTCTTTCTGCAATGACTTATTTGCATCGTTCCTTATGCCTTATCACAGAAGCCCTTCTCCATATGCTGGCATACTACCCTGTTCATGGCCCAGCATTCAAACTGTTTTCAATAGGACTCTTGCAAGGTGGTCGGAAGTCCAGCGGCAGCAACGATGTCAGGGGACTTCCTCCAGGAGCATGGCAGAGCACTCTATCAATAATTTTGACGAGAAAAAGGAAGACGTTTCTAGGGCTACCTTGATATGGAGGGCAATCAAATTACCAATGTACTCTGTTGCCTTGGTTCCTCTCACTGTAAGTTTCCTTCTCTTTTAATGGTATTCATAGACGTTAAAAATCAGAGCTTTCTCAAATTAATTATTTTTTCTTGTTGATAAAAGCCAAGAAGGATGAAGAGAAGTAAATTATAAATTTATGCAAAGTCAGGTTACTTGAGGGTGAACCTTGATAGCAACGGTGAGATTGTTCTTTTGTGACTGGAAGGTCACTAGTTTGAGTTATGGAAACAACTTATTTGCAAAGCAACAGTAAGGTTACATACACAAATGACTCCCTGACCTTTGCAAAGCGGGACCCTGTTGCACTAGGGACACTAACAGGCCACTCTGCTGCTGACAAATTGGTTGTTTTCTTTACTTCCTCCCTGTTTAATTTCTATTTGTTAATTTAGTATTATTTATCATTTTGTGCCTAGACAGATTTGCTTATAAAGACCAGTTTTGTCCATGCGTGCCCCATTTGCACTTCGATTCCCAATTTTTATTATCCATATACATACCCATTATTTTTTCTTTTAGAACCATAAATATCTATTAGCCATTCTTCTTTAACCCATTAAACATAAAATACATGGATTGCCCACATTTTAAATTGTAGATTTAAGTAGTTAGTGAGGAACTAGTGACTACAGATTAGCACTTGTTCCGCTTTGCTACCTTTCACATCAACATTATTTCTCATCTTTTCTTGGATTTTCTAAATGCCTCCTCCCCCCTCCCCACACCCCCCCCCCCCCCCCCCAAAAAAAAAAAAAAGAGTTGAATCTTGGTTGAGTTGACATAATACTTTCACTTGTACTAGTTACTAATTGATCTCATCATGTCTAGTTGAAGTGTATTGCATGCACTTGTTTATCGTGTTTGCACTTGCAGGATTGTACATGTCTCATTCTTTCTAGTTCTGAATGCAGGTTGGGAGTGCTGCTGCATATTTGCAGAACAGCCTGTATTCAGCAAAGAGATATTTTATCCTCTTGGCTTCCTCTGTTCTAATAATTGCTTGGCTAAATTTAAGGTAAGTTGACTTGTCATTTTGTGGAATCCAACCAATTTTATATGATTTGAACACGAACAGTTAGCTTGAAAGATGAAGTGTAAAAAAAGATGTTATAATTCATCGGCAGTTGCATTTCATGTAAATTATGTAAAGTTAATGGTATCCTAGCAATGAAATATAGTAACGGTCACTATATGCATGATTGGACTAGAATGCAAAAGCAAGGAAGTGTGTTGGTATGCTCAAAACCACAATGGGGTCACTGCGAAGTTTGTTCTAGAATCACCACTCAAGTTCCTTGCTGATGCTAAATAGCTAGACATAGGTTTGTAGAGTTTACGCAAGTTTATTGAACTTGGTCAACTTGGAACCTTGAAAGTTATGAAGAAAAGCTTTACACAGGAGCCATCAAATTTTGTTCTGGAATTCTTTTCTCAATGTCATATATTATGGTTCATAGGCTCTTGAAGTCCTTTCTCCCTTTTTCTGCTCCATTATTTTTGTCCTCTTTACTCTGAGGATCTTCCCCGTGTTTTCATTTTTTTATTTTGTTAGAATGAAAACAATGGTGATTGGTTCCTTCCCGTGAGTTTGGGAAATATCAACAATACACTGATAGCTGGCATTCAACATCTACAGAGTAGAATTATTTTTAACTTCTTTGCTGTTTGTGTAATATGTGCAGCAACGATGTTTATGATTTTGATACAGGAGCAGATAAGACCAAGAAAGAGTCTGTTATAAATATTGCTGGCAGGTAAGCTCCTGTCTAGTTTTCAATTTTCTATAACGAGACTATTCTTTTTTTATGTTGAAATTTGTTTGATCTATAAAATTATCATTTTGTTAACTGTGCAACTGTTGCAATATTTGAAGCCGTACAGGAGTTCTATTGGCTGCCTGCATGCTACTTGTTCTTGGTTTCATGGGACTGGCTTGGGTATCTGCAGAGACTGGGAGTATGCGCTCAATCTTATTGCTATCTGGTGCAATTATTTGTGGCTACATATATCAGGTACTGAACATTCCTGTCAGTAAAGACAATCCCTGTTTAGAAATCCTGAAATGATTATAAAAATATTTATTGCTAGTAGGGGGGACTGACACGTGGAATTTCTTTTCCTTTTTTTCTTTTTTTGATAAGATTGGTGCAAACTTATCATTAGCCATCCAAAATAAAATCTGATTCATGATAAACTTGATCTGTTAACCCTGACTAGGTCTTCTGTTAGTCTTCTGAATTCATCTAAGTAGAAGTCAACCCATAATGTGTTTGAGCTTTTACAAGAAAAATGGGCATTCTTTGTCTGGCTTCTGGCCTTTCGTGCAACTGGTTAAAACTTAAAACCTCCTATACGCCCTTAACTACAGAACGTCTGAAGCCTTTTCCTTTACCATATGTGTGCGATCCATTGTTCCTATTTAATTTGTCATAGCGATAAGCATCAAAGACATCTAAGCTCTGCTTTACAAGTTGTTATTAAGTTTATTTTTTGGCTTGATGCAACTACGTATTCCGTTACTCAAAAACTTGAATCTGTATTTGTTGCAGTGCCCGCCATTTCGGTTAAGTTATCAAGGACTTGGAGAGCCTCTGTGCTTTGCAGCATTTGGCCCCTTTGCTACAACTGCTTTTTACTTATTGCAGAGCAGCACAAGGTTTTAACAGTTGTTGAGAATTTTTAGCAATCTTGATTTTCAATTTCTTATGTCTTAATGAGTATTGATTTTTGGTGACTGTTACAGTGAGCTTCCCATAACTGGCACAATCCTTTCTGCATCATTCCTTGTTGGCATCACAACATCTCTAATCCTTTTCTGTAGTCACTTTCATCAGGTATCCTTTCTCTTGTTATAACCTTTCTCCCATTCAGTACTCCCACATTCCCCATTCAATTTATTGCTATGTCTGGTAATGCGATCTGTACAACTCAGGTAAAGGGAGATATTGCTGTTGGTAAGATATCCCCTTTGGTAAGTATGCTTGCATTGCACATTTAAAGAAAATCTATGAAACAGTTACCTTTACAGAACATTTTACTTGCTTTGACAGTTCTTTTTTTTTTTTTTTTTTTTCATTTGGTGTCATCAAGGTTAGGTTTGGCACAAAAACAGGTTCAGAGATAGTGAAGGTGGCTGTGATGACTCTTTATTTGCTTCTACTTATTTCCAGTCTTAGCAGAGCCCTTCCTTTTACATGCATCGTGAGTATGCTTGTTTTATACACGCTTTCTGATATTCAGTTTCACTCTACTACTGATACTTCCCATATTACCTGTGTTCTAATCGGAGCTCTGTTTCAGCTTCTTTGTTCCCTGACCTTACCCATGGGAAAACTAGTTGTCAACTATGTCGAAGAGAACCATAAGGTGAGTGACAATTGCCTTCAGACTTTCAATTCTGATTGCCCTTCTGTCTGGCGTTTTCACCTCCTATTGGTTGCATTGGTAGAACATTTAAGTGTCTAGATGGGCATGCCCATCTATCGTTCCAAAGATGCAATCCAAATGAATTGCCAGATTTTTAGTTACTTCTGAACACAACCAGACTGTGAAGTACCATGCTGAGTGTTAGATCCGTTGTAATTTGAACAAAAAGGATGCGTTTTCACATATTGTATTTGTATTCTGGTACTGATCATCCATTCTTATAGGACAATGCAAAGATCTTTATGGCAAAGTATTATTGTGTGAGATTGCATACCTTATTTGGAGCTGCGTTGGCTGCTGGACTGGTAGCAGCCAAATTGGTCCATGGGAGAAGCATCCTCTAAGCTTTTCGGTTTGATGTCCCAAGTGAGTGCGATGATCTTGTGACGCTGTTTCTGAATCTTTTATCCATTCCTTTCAATTCCAAAATTGATTAATTTTATATCAGGTTTAGAGATCTGTATATGCTATATTTCTCCACATTTTTCATGGAATGTGACACTAGACAATCTCTTTGTTCTGGGCAGTCAGGGCTCTTTGCAGAAGCCGATCAGTGGAAGAGATGCATCTTACAGCTGATCCTAGAGGTAAGAGGTCACTGACAGGGCTCTTTCATGGCTGTTTACATCAATTGTAAAGGTTTAGTTTTCTTTTATTTGCTGCTGTGAACGAGCAGAAAAAAAACTAGAACCAAGCCCAAATTGGCATTTTTGTTCCCTTTTAGGCTTAAACAATTTGCTAATCTGATGGGACTGGTGCAAAGATTTATTACAAAATCTAGGTATCTTATTTACATAACATAAACATAGAACTCAAAAGGCAACAAACACCAGATAATTCTAGATAGACTGGTTCAAACACCACTCGGCGGCTTATCTAGTAAACTGCCCCTAAATTACAACACGACTGCAGTGACAGACAACACGAACTAGTTACTGAGAAAAGCCAGACAACACAAACTACCAGAGAGCTACTGGCCCAAAACTTGTTTATGCAGCAAGCGATGACTCAGAAGCAACAGAGAGCTTGGATCTCCTCTTTGCCAAGCTCTGACTGCGCCATTCCCGCTGCTCTTTCAACCTGGTGGCCAGGAGCCTGTGGTACTTGGCTGCCTCGTCCTTGGCTTTTGCAATTCTCTTCTTCTTTTCTGCAATTCTTGCGCGCTTCCTCTGAGGGGCCGATGGAGTCACCATTCGCCATATTTTCAGAGCCTTGCTTAACGTATTTCCTGTGTTAGCCATGCAAAGTCACATGCTTATGCAATGTAGCCAAACACATATTCGCAGGACAAATGAAAGCAACATATAAGGAACGTATGATTGTGCTAACTTGCAGAGAGTGCTGTACTTGGGGAAATCAATATACTTATGCTACTGTTGTCTTTTTTTGGTTCCCAAATAATTGCCCGATTGAACTTTAGGATATTCTAAATGTATGGCCATGGAGAGATTTTTGAGATGTGATCTGACAGGCTGTGGTAAAAATCACAAAAACAAAGCGTTGCCAAGCAGACAAACAAAACCTTTTTCGTTTTAATGACACGCACAAGCCCAATCTAACCTACTCAAGACAGTAACAAATGAAACAGAAATTGTGAAATAAACGTCCTTGTGTTGTGTGTGTGGCTAACCAAAACAAAAATAAAGCATGTTTTATAGAAAAACATCCCTTCTGTGAACAAATGCTTCAGAATCAGCTCCTATTTTAAATGGTCTTATCATATTTAGTGGATGAAATTGCACTTCAATAATGTTGCTGCAACTTCATGACTCGACTCCAGATGCTCAAAGCAAGGCAGCAAAATGAACATTCCCCTTCCTTCCAGATTTCCAGCCTTCTGTATTTAAGAACTGAAAAGGCAGGAAGCAAGCAACTCTTCCAGATTTTGTAGAAAGGGTTCGGCGGTATGTGTTGACATATTTCCGAACATCATCCTCTTTGGAAAGGTTGAAGAGCCTCCTAATCTTTGATGCCCTCTTTGGACCTCTCATCCTTGGTTTCTCTGCATCAGTCAAACCAGGCAGATCATTCTCACCCTTCTTCACAATAACCAAAGGACCATGCTACTTGTACAAGAGTTACATCTTAAACTACACACATACAAATGACTAAAATATCTCTTGCACCTCACGTCTTGGATGAGGGATATTTTAATCATGCATTTTACCGCTTCACGATGCATTACTATCTTGAGTGGGATATTTTTGTCATTTTAATTGTATTGTATAGCTTAAAGAATACAAATAGCATTTTTCATAACGAACTTCAGAACAAAGAGGTCATGGCTAACAATTCATCCACGGACAGACTTCCTCTTCCTGTCACCTTTGTGTCTTACATAACCATGGAAGCATGTTGTCCCTGCCCAAATAAAAATTAAAGATTCTCAACTCCCAAAAGAAAATAACACAAAACTTAGACTTAAAAATAACGAGACATGATGGTGGTGGTGGTGAAGAAAACTTCGGATACCCCTGCTGCCACAAATTAAGATGAGTGATCAGTCCATCACAACCAGTGAGGAAAATCTCAGCTTCATTCATTTTGAGTCAGAAGTTTTCTTCCAGTAAAAAAGAAAAATAACAATTAATCCTTTTGGTAAAAAAGACTAAGACTTCCAGTAATTTTTCTTTTTTAAAAAAAAACCCTCAATAACTAAAATGGAAGGGGAATTTGCAAGAAAGTTTAGACAGCAAAAGTAATTGGTAGGATCAAAGTTTTTAGTTTTTTTTTTTTTTTTTTTTATAATCCAGGTATCGGTGCTTACACTTTTCTAATCTTAGACCTATGACCCTCCTAAGAACTATAGACATGTAAATTCGGATTTGATCTCAATTAGTAAAATCAGTATTGGCTCCAACTGACACACAATCCAATAAGGAATTAAATCACTTGCATCAAGTTTATAGCATTTTAGGAGGCTATAAATGCTCTTCCCCTTTACCCAAATGAGCAGATAATGTGGGATGAAAGCCTTGTTCCAAGCATCAGCCACACTGGGGAAGGCTGTCTAGCACTCCCAAAACTTAATTTACAGTTTCTGACTCTTCATGATTACCTGCTTAGAAATTTCAACCTTTTCCACCTTGAGTCAACGTTTGAGATCCGGGAGGACATCCAAGAAGCTGTGCCACATCTCCTTGCTCATATTGGTAAACGAGGGAGAGACTGGTTTCCGTGGTTGGTCTAGAATGGCTGTGCCAATTAAAGAATTTAAGATTACTGAGGTAAAGCAGCCAAATATTGGAGAGGTGAAGCCAGCCCAGAAGTTACTTTCAGCATTTCTAGTTACAAAACTCAAATACGATCTGAATGGAATGCCCTTAAAGAACACGATGTTCTCCTTCTACTATCTATTCGCCCTACATTTGAGCCCCTAAGTGCAGACGAATCTGCAAAAGCAACTGTCCCTCAGAAACTTGGTCTTCAATATGTATGTGGTTGTGAAATTATTGAGATCCGAGATGAGGAGGGAACCCTCATGAATGATTTCACTGGGAGAATTAAAAGGGATGAATGGAAGCCTGCGAAAGGTGATCTGAGAACTGTAACTATTGCTCTTGATACCGCCCAATACCATATGGATGTCACTGATATAGCAGAGAAAGGAGCAGAAGATGTTTATGGTAACTTCAATGTACTCATAAGGAGGAAACCCAAGGAAAATAATTTCAAAGCTATTTTAGAATCCATACGAGATTTGATGAATGAAACTTGTATAGTTCCTGATGATTGGTTGCATGATACATTTTTGGGGTATGGTAACCCTTCTGCAGCACAGTGGACGAATATGCCAGATCTCCTCGATACAGTTGATTTCAAAGATACCTTCCTTGATGCTGACCATGTCACAGAGAGTTTTCCAGATTATCAGCTTGGTATTATCTTTTCCGTTTTTTAGTTTGTTGTGTAAAAATTTTGGAGTTAGGCTAGCTCTATCGCTGTGTAGTTTTTTGGCTTCATGTTATATGACTAAAGGTTTTTTCCTGTTTGTCTAGGTTTGTTTTATAAATTCCGATGGCACAGAAAACTTGTAACCAAATCCCCCTTTTCGAATTGCGCTTCCAAGGAATCTGAAAGGGAATGCTCAGGCCCTTCCTGGCAATGAAAAGTCTTCTGTAACTTCAATTAACGATACTAATATGGTGGATGCCAGTACTGAGAGGGTAAAACTTATTGTTGAGGCTTATGTTCCTCCTGACCCAGGTCCATATCCACAGGATCAGCCAAAGCAGAATTCGGTCAGATTTACACCAATACAGGTACCAATGCATCTTGTCAGTGGTCTTGAAGAGATGGAGAGCATTGTCAATTATAAAATTTATCAGGTATTATTCTTTAACCTACTGTAAGACATTACATTTGTGTAACAAAATTCATTTTTCACCCACATAAATATGCTAAGATACCTTAGTGGGGAATAGAGGATAAATTTTGTTATGATTTCGATGGTTGTGATTTAGCTGTTAGTTGATGCTATGCTTCTGCTGGACAAGGCTTAGTAGGACGCCTGTAGCTTTCTGCATTCAATAAATTTAAGGCCCTTTTTATTCTTTTTTGTCTCTAAGAATCTTGGGAATGACAAGCCAGTTGATTGTGATGTTTTGGTACCAGCAGTTGTGTCCCAACATTGCTTCTTGATAATCAGGGTAGACTTCCATTGGCCTTCATTCCTCTTTTGACTTTTAATAATATCAGCAAGAGGATGACCTTAAAGTGATTTTGATAGAAAATGGAGAAGAAAATGGAATTGGCTGCCAAATGACTTGCTGAGTGTTTTGTATGATCTTTTGCACAATCTAGAGGTTAACTAAGTTGACGGTTTGTTAAGTGAGGTGAATAACTCATTGGTTTTATTCTGCTGTCAACCCAAGGCTTTGAGAATCTTTATGAAGTGGATTTTGTTGTGGAACCCAAGTTCTGAGTTCCAAATGAATGCAAATCTGTACTTTATTATTGAAGGCATGACGGAAAATGTCCCAACATCTTAGTTACTGTTTTAGATGTTTTGACTATAGTGAATTCATGCCTTAAGTGTTTTGATTATGCCCTATTGCATTTGGTTGGTTTTATTTATTTTGATACCCCCGCCCCCTCCCCACCACAACTTACACTCACACAAGAGATATTGCATTACATGCTTGATTTTGATGTAGAGCAGTAATAGGAATTTTTTTTTTTTCTTATCTCAAAGCCCAAATGATGAACCGTCAGTTCGATTAGTTTTCTGCATACCCCTAACATGTACCTTCAATGGGTGCCACAAAGCAAAATGGTCTTCAGAATTTGGAGAGGTAGAACTAGGGCAGCGAACGAAAGAGAGGGAGGGAGAAGGCCGCGAAGAAGAGGGGTGGGCAGGTGGGCTTGAGCAATAGGCCCTTATAAATATAGATGTTTTCAATTTATGGCTCTTAAGTAATGAAATTTTCATGGGCCCTGAAACAACCGCCTTATGGGCTTCATGAAAGGTCCGACCCTGTCTATATAGATGCAGAAGAAGTCTAATGATGCAGGGATGTAGTAATAATTCGTGTCTTGCATACAATTGGAGCAATTATCTAGCAAATTCCCCACGTTTGAAGCGGTTTGATTTTGATAGGGCATTCAGTTTTTCATATTAAGAAACCTTACCAACACGTGGCAAACGATTTCTTCTCTAGAATTTGACAACTTAAAACATTTTCCTAAAGATTATATAAAACTATTTCTTTGCGGAACAGAAAAGAAAACGGGTTGGGAATTCATTATTTTCTCGGTAACCAAACAAAATTGGAAAACTACATAAACATTTGTGTGGATATAAAAAACAAATATGTATATATATAAAGAGAGAGAGAGATCCTCATCGATTTCAAGCTTTCTCTGGCAGCCAATGGTTGGATTCGCTATGTTGAACTGCAAAACAAATAAAATCAACACAAAATAAGCTTAAAATTTGAGGTAAAAAATTAGGGTTTATGGTGATGGAAAGCCACCTTCATCTTGGATCAGTACACCCTGCTTTCTTTGTCGTCAGCCAGAGAGCAGGAAAGATCCTCATCTCGTCTAGGTTGATCTTCATGTACATGCGAGGCTTTGTTGCCATGTGACAGTATGGATGATGCTGTTGTCTCAATACGTGGCAGATTCTTGGGAAGACAATTAGTGTGGTTGAGTTTGTAAAAGTATGTAAAGAATTCTTTATTTAGTAAATAATATTAATCATTATTTTAGAAATAGTGAATCATTAGGGTAAACATTGCAAAATTATTATTTTTAAATTTAAACTGAATTAATTAAATAATTGTTTAAATAACAAATTAAAAAAATCAAATAAAAGAGGGCAATTAGAACAATTTTTTTGGTTGAATTTACCTTCTTTAATTCTTAATTTAGTCAAAATTAATATTATTTTTTAAATTTTAATTGATTTGATTATTTTAATATTTTTGAATAAAAAAATAAATTTAACTAAAATAAATAAAAACTCAAATTTAAAAATTAAATCAATATAATTTACAAATTAAATAAAACTAAAATATCAATTTGAATGAATTTAATTCGATTATTTTGATTTAACTAAAATTTTATAATAAATTGATTTTATATGCATCTTATCTTATTTTTATTTTTAGATAAAATGTATATTTATTATGTTTTATTTTTATTTAAAAATTATTAATTAATAATAAATATATCATATTTTATTTATTAATAAATTAAAAATATAATAAAATATATTTTATTTAAAATATTTAAGATTGAATCGAAATTTGCTTCCTAAATCACATATAATATAATTTTTAATTTTCATTTAATATCAGATATATAGAGAAACGACATTAATCTAAAGTTATATTCTCGGCTAAAACCCGGTCCAGAACGGGTTACTCGATGGGGCGGGCATCGGAGGTCCACAAATTGACCGGGTAAAGAAGCTTTGACGCTGATTAACGTTACGACAGTGCTCCGCGTCAGATTAGGGAAGAACAGACCTGAAATCTTCCTGTTGGGCTGTTTCCTGAGAAACATTGAGAGAGAAGGAAGAAGAGTTTTGCGGAGAGAGGGAAGACAGAGAGAGAGAGAGAGTGAGAGATGTGGGTTTTCTATCTGATCTCTCTGCCGTTGACGCTGGGCATGGTGGTGTTGACGTTAAGGTACTTCGCGGGGCCAGATGTGTCTCGGTACGTCCTCTTCGCCGTCGGATACACCTGGTTCTGCTCTCTCTCCATCATCATCCTCGTCCCCGCCGATATTTGGACGGTAACGCCCTTCTTTCTTCCGATCTTTTCCCATTCAATCCATTAGATCATGCCAATTTCACGTTTTGATCCCCAAATTAGGTATTCCCCCCCCCCCCCCCCCCCCCCCCCCAATGTGGAAATTACATCTATATTTTCATTGAACGATTTGACTATCACGAGCTCAGAATTGGGGATGATCTATCGAGTAATTTGTGGCGGTCCTTTTGGGAGGTTTTGGTTAGAAGAAGGTTGCAATGTGACAAAGCTTGCTTTCCAAGAAACTTTTGTAGAACCATGTTCTTATCGACCGTGGAATTTTGAAGAAGGGAAATAATTAGATTCGAGTGGTTAATTATAAATCGAGCATATGATTTCTTCTCCTGTCATTTTTTTCCCAATGAGAAGGAATTCAGGCAACTTCGCTATCTGATCATGAAAGCTTTTTTGGCTCTTTATGTTGCTTCATTATCAATTTCAAGCTAGATGCTACATTCTTAGCTGACAATTGATAATCTGTAGGTAGGGTCATTTTTTTGTCCTTTTATAAGCGCTGGACATGCAGTTTCTAATGCAGTTTACTTACTGGCAGTTATGATACATTTAGTAAAACATGAGTTTTTAATGTCCAATGTAAGATTGGGAGTGGTTAATACTGCTGGGAATTGAGTTGGTGTACTTTATAAAGAGTAGTGGCAAAATTAGGAATTATGCATGGAAAAACGATTTGCACCTTGTTTAGTTACCATGCTTTTAGCCATAAATTTATTCCTTTGGTGGAATACTCTGCTATTTCAGTGTGTTCTATTATCAATTTATTTTACACTGATTACCTTGAGAAAAGTTTGATTCAAAAAGACTTTATGCAACCAGGTCCTAAAAATCCTTCAACTAACCTTTTCTATCCAGAAACCATAGAATTTTACTTTTATCTATTAGAACTCTAACAACTTTCCCAGACTTTCTTTTTTGATGGATAACAGAGAGACACCAAAAGAATTGACTTAAGGGGGCCAGCCCTGTAATAGAAGCCCTAGGCAATTACTTAAAATGTTATTAACACGATATCTAACTTTCGACACTCTTAAAGGTTTCCATATTTCTTTGTGACTCTAGGCAAAAAAGGAATTATGTTCCAAAAAACTGTCTCATACTTGGGACACATAGTTATCAAAGGCACAAGGTGCTATGAGGTGCAAATTAGTGCTTGGGGCCTAGGTGTGAGGTGTGAGGTTTGGGGCGCAAGGCGAAGGGTGAGCCTTAGGCACATGAGACACACATTTATTCAAAATGCTTACAAAATAGTTATACACTATTGTTTCAATATGTTCCCATAAGGAGGTAGATGCAAACTCATAAAATTATAAATGACAAATGACCAACACTATAATAACTATAATAACAACTAATATTATTGCAGAAAAAAAATTAGTTTCTTCTAATTTCGTTTGCAATTAGAAGAAAGAAAAATAAATTATGGCATGACACATAGCAAAAACAGTTACCAAAAAAAAAAAAAAAAAAAATCAGTTTCTTTTGCACAAGGTAGTTAAAATCGGGATTTTAAGTAGAATCGAAAAAGGGTCCATAAAATTGGATCGTAAAATCATAAGATTTTAGAGACAATTAAAAATACCCTTTAATTTTTGTAAATATATGTTTATAATAACATAATTTTATAAAAAAATGAATTAATATTATTTAACAACCTGATTATTCCTTATTATAAATGAAATACATATACCTATTTCAAAATTACTTCATCTATCAATTTTAAAAATAGTAAATAATGTGAAATTTCTAAATATTAAGTCCATCATTTTTATCATTCATCTATCCATAATCAAAACTCCAAATATTAGTTCATATATTGTAAATTCTCATAAGTCATAATTTAATATTAATAAAAACAACAATTCCGATTTTGCGATTTTATATCCCGATTTTATGCAATTTTACCACTTAAAATCCTATTTTTATGCGATTTTACCCCAATTCCAATTTTGCATGCGATTTGAATCGTTTGGGGGTCTCCAGTGCGTAAAATTGTAAAATCATACACGTTGAATCAGGATTTTAATAGCAATGCTTTTGCAAGTTTCTTTAAATTGCAAAAGAAATTAGAAGAGAGAGAGAGAGAGAGAGAGAGAGAGAGAGAGAGAGAAGGGGGGGGGGGGGGGGGGAGAGAATAGTACAGCTCACAATGAAAACATTTGTTTCTTAGCAAGAAATTGAAGAAAGAAAAAAAAAATCAGAGTTGAACACACAGTGCAAAACAATTACAACAAATAATTAGTTTCCTCTAAATTGTAAAAGAATTTAGAAGAAAGAAAGAAAAATGAAGCATGACACAAATGTGAGTATTTCTCTAGTGAGTGACCATCACTACCCAAGGATCCCGATGGTGAGTGGGAGATTCAACAGTCCTCCAATTTACACTGCGATGTTTGTTTCTCATTGATATACAAGAGCATGCAACCAAATCAACAAGAAATAAGATCTCAAATGACAGATGGACAAGAAATAGGGTTTTAATGCACATACATACAACGCATGTGCTTCATGCGCCATGCATGAGGCGTGCACCTTGTGCCCCTAGGTAGTGCCTCAAGAATGGAGCAACGCCTTTGTGTGCCTCGTGCTTATGCGTGCCTTTGACAATTATGCTTGGACAAGCAGAACCCCTCGAGTATGAAATCGGGCATGGACGCTAGAATCACCCAAAATACTAGAAAGGGAAAGAAAAAGCTCCAAATGTCACTAGCAAAGATACAATGGGGTAAATTCTTCATTGGTTCTCTATCATTCTTACGCAATAACATCAAATTAGTTACAATCTAAGCCCATGTTCTCATATTATAAATTGTTAATGGCTCCAATCATGGTAGTCCAGACAAAGATGACCACCTTAGGAGGCTATCTAACTTTTCTTGTCCTACATAAAACACAAATAGAAGTCCTTGTTGTAAGTTTCTAAAGGTAATCCTGCATCAGAAATCCAATTAGTTTCTAGAATCCAAAATATAAACTTGTTTCTCCTTCATTTTCTTTTATATTCCATCTTGATGATAAGTGTGAAACCCTTTAATCTAATGTGAGACTACATTTAAATGAAGACTAAATGAAATTTGACTAGACTGAACTTGAGCCACATGTGTTTTTAATATAATCATGCTTGAAAGTGGGTTTGTATTGAGTAACTGAATCATCTTGTAATTTTTTGCAGACAAAAATTGGTCATTATAATGGAGGAATCTCTTTCTTTTGGAGCTGGTCATATTGGAGTACCTTTTTACTTACTTGGTATGTTTTATTTATTTATTTATTTTAATAAATCTGTTATTTCATAGACTTAGTTGAAGGCAGTGAGGGCACTACTGAATTTGTCTTCCACATTCTTGTCATCTAATATGCAGTCTTTTGGTTGTCTTGTGCACAGCATGATAAAGATTTATGCCATCATACTTTATCAACTGACAGATACTTGTTTCAACTATTTGAGTTAGGTTACATGAATATTGTTTGGCAGCATGCATGGATAGAATGAAGTTTCTGTCAATCTATATGGTATATGCTGATGTGCCTTGCAATTTCAGCTCATGTTAGTTTGTGGATGATCTTAGCCTTCCTTGCAGGACATTAAAATGGTCTTTTCTAGTGTTGCCTAATCTATTTTACCCATTTTATCTCCAACTGCTCCTGCTTCTACAATGCCAGATCACTCGTCTAGTTTATCATTTATACCATTTACAATGCGTCCAGTTTGAAACATCTATTTTGGCCTTTCTTGTTTGATGAATTTTAGCCATTCTGTGTTATATTTTTCAGAGTTTGTCTTATGGTTATCACTTAGAAGTACTTTTTCAGCTTTGCTGGCGTATCTTAACAATGACTTATCAAAAAAATAAAGAAGTGAATGACAAGTATTGCTTGCCCTGGATACACAAGTTTTTGTTAGCTCAGTTTTTGTTGCTTGTGTATCTAAACAATCCCAAGCCTTAATATCATTAAACGAGGTTGGCTATTCCTCTTATATCTAATTGCTCTTGAGAAATGCATATTAATTTGTTTCTTCTCCTCTTCTCCTTGTTCTTATTAGAGAGCACTGATCACAAGAAGTACTATGAATGACTATATCACAAAGAGAACAAATTCTCTAACTTATAATAGCCGTGCATGCACATGTTGTCTAAGCACCATCTTGTTTCTTTTGCTACTCAGTTTACCTTCATAAGCTTGGGATGCCTGGTCTTTGGGGTACTTATCTAGCAGCTTTATTGCAAAATATGAATGTTTTCTCATAAATTTGTATGAAATTATTTCTCCAAGCAGGGCTGTGGTGCCTATACTTCAGGGTTACGAAGATGCTGGGGACTTCACAGTGGCTGAAAGATTGAAGACCAGTGTACGCGTAAACTTAGTATTCTACCTATGTGTCGGTTCTATTGGACTTTTTGGGCTTATACTGCTCATTATTTTGCGCAAAAACTGGTTTGTCTTTTCACTTGCTAGATTAAATATTATTTGTTGCATATCCATTTCCTCCTTATCTAAGTTCTTATTTGTTTAGTTAAATTCTCTCTGGTGATAAGACCAAAGTACTTGACTTTTAGTGCATTGTCAGATATAATATAGCAAATGGATGGTTTTCGTTGGTGATTTGAATTCTTATAACTTGCAACAGGAGAAAATATTTTGAGTTTCTATACCATTTTGTTTTTGGTCTACCAGTCTTTCCTTGGATTCATCTTCTGCATCTATTTTATTTTCTAAGATGTATATGCATACATATACTCAACTTGTTTACCACTCTTTACTAAAATGATATGATAGAGATTTTTTCATACCAAACCAACCATTGCAAAGTGGAGAATGGGGAGCTTCATGTGCTGGGATGCTCTTGATATATGATGTTTTTTATTTGATTGCTTATTTTTCTCTAGATCTTTGATCAATGTACATTAGTTCATGGATCTATATATATATGGATAAAAAATGTACATCAGTACATGTACAGCAACTGGATAACATGGTAACAGTACGGAGGTTTCTGTGTGCAATTATTATTACTGTATGACCAATTCAGCCATTTCCATCCATATTCTAACGGTTATTCTACCCTTAACCCTAAAAGAAATAATTAGCTTAACTTCTTTTAGTCTTCTGAATGTTTACTATTATTGCATTGTTCATTCTAGAGTCATCTTCATTTGCATTATTGTTGGACATGGTTCAGCACATAAATGTTAAAGAACATTTACTTGTTTTCTGATATGCCCTGGTCTGCTTTTACTTATCTTGGATTGTGTGAGTAATTTATATTTTACATATTATAATTTAAACTGCTGCCATATATAACAGTCTGATACATGTTTTGACAACCTCTTTGATTTGAAGCTGTATCTTTTCTGCTAGATGGAAGATAGTTCATGAAGTTCTGTTCTTAAGCATCTTTGGATCCAATTAATTATATTTTTGTCCTTTCCATTTTGCCCTTTGTTGTGCTTTACATGCCCATACTTTGTAGAATGACCTTTTGTTGCCCTTTGTTTTTAACTATAAAATTTGCTTTAACACCCCCCCTCTCTCTCTCTCTTTCTCCCTCTCGTGCTCGCTCTCTCTCTCTCTCTCTCTCTGGCCACAGCACGTCCAGTTCATTATGTTGATTCCACTAAATCTATGATTTTTCATCTCAATGGCTCTGTTGCATCAATTAGCATACATACCCGTCATGCTGTTATACTATTATTACTGTTTAACCAGTTACTCTTTGATGTTGGTCATTAAAAAACTTTTAAGTGCCTACACATTTGAGCTACTTGTCTTTTTTTGTTTTTTTTCATTCAAGATATTTTGTAGCTGTTTTGTTCACTGTTAAGCACCTCTTATGGAAAATATGCTTATATTCTTTCTATGTTCTTTTGCAATATAAAACAACAGGTTTTAGATTATTCTTTTCATCTTTTTGTTGGTAAGAGTGTATGGAGGAGATATTGAGACTTTTCAATTACAATTGGATTACTTTAAACCCGTTGCCTATTTTCCCAAATAATGGATGAACACATTGAACATATCTATGAAGAGGTGCCTTGGGCATGCTATTTGCAGATGACATTATGTTACCGGATGGACAAAAGATGGTGTGAATACTTAGCTCGAGATGTGGAGGAACACTTTGGAATCTAAAGGTTTTAAGTTAAGTAGATTGAAAACCGAATATACAAAATGTAAGTTGAGTAAAAATGTAAGTGTGGATAATGTTATGATAAAATTGGAAGATCAAGTCATATCAAGAAACGATTAGTTCAGATGTCTTAGATCAATCATCCAAAAAGATTGGGAGATTACTAAAGATGTTACTCATAGAATTAAGACGAGATGGTTAAAATGAAAAAGTACAGCTGATGTTTTATGTGATAAGGTTGGAGTAGCTTTTATTAAAGATAAGATGCGTGAGGCTCGATTAAGATGCTTTGGTCATGTGAGAAGAAACTATTAGGCTCCTGTGAGAAGCGTGGACGGAATGGAATAAATATCTAGTAAAAGAGATAGAGGAAGACCGAGAAAACTGTGGTTGGAGACACGTAGGTATGATCAGTTACAAGGGATTTACAGAAGATGAGACCATAGATAGAAATGATTGACAAGTTAGAATTTGTGTAACCCCACATAATGAGATAAAGGGTTGATATGATGTTGTTGGTGGTAAGTTCTAGAGGCAGGCGTATTACTGCTTTTTGTTGTTAGATGTACTTCAAGATGAATTGTCATGATCTTTTCCTTCTTTGAACCAATAAATTCAATAGTCCTTTTCTTTTGTCATACTTATATTTGGGCTTGTCTCAGAGTATTTTGGGTATATGATGAAGCATGCAAAACATCTATTTTACTACTCTGTGGGAGTGTAATGAATATTTAATTTTTTAGTACGTTTAGATCAGTGAATAGTGAATACATAAGATGCATGATTCGTTTGTGTGTACTCCTCTGTGAATCACATTTTTGAAACACTATATTGTATTACATCATATTCCTTCAGATTATACTACTTGCTGTCTTCATGATAAGTGACATGCATTCGTACTTGGTGCGAACCGCAGTCAATTTAAACAATGGTGTGAGTAAGACACTGACGTATCAGTCCCTTGTTTCCCTCCCTTCAATTTTACAGGCATTTGTTTTGCTTGCCTCTCTAATCAAAATCTTTGACTCATGGTATTTGCATTTTTTGATGAGGTGGTCATATGAATGTGCGTATCACCGCTTCTATTAAGAATGTTCATGTCTGATGTATTTTCCTCACTAATTTTCAATTTGCAGGAGTGATAATATTCTTGGGTTTGCAATGGCTTGCTCAAATACTTTTGGACTTGTCACTGGTGCATTTCTTCTTGGCTTTGGTTTAAGTGAGATTCCAAAGGGCATCTGGAAAAATTCTGACTGGACTAATCGTCAAAAAATTCTTTCCCATAAAGTGGCTAAGATGGCCGTGAAACTTGATGATTCTCATCAAGAATTTTCAAATTCCATTGTAGTAAGTGTTATTATGTGGTGACAATTTAAGCCTTTGATCTCTTGAATATTTAATTTTACTCCTCTCTCTCTCTCTCTCTCTCTCTCGTGAGCAGAAACATGCATTTGGGACTTGTCCATATAAATATTTTGTTTTGTGTTGATTTTTTTCCCTTTCCAACTAGCAGTTAGTTATAAAGGGAGTTGAAAAGAATCAGCCTTTCAGTTGTTGATCCTAAAGATTGAATGCTCAAAGTATATTCTAATGGCACAATCGTGTTTTATGAATCTTTGAAATTCTCATGTTGGAGAATAATAAATGGAATGACGAGGTACTTGTTAATTTGAAAAAACTATTGCCTTATGATATGAAAAATCATTACTTGTGGGAATAACCTTAAAGCATCAATAAGTGGTCATGACACTTCTCTTTGTTGTTACTTGATTAATAGTCAAAAAAATAACAAAAGCTTGCGTTTGTGAAGGTGTGAAAATTTAGAATGTGGTTGTTGATGGAGACACTTATATATGGAAACCTGATGTTGAAGGCAAATGTCAGGGTTATGAATAGAAATGTGACCATATGTATAAATAGGATAGAGAAGAGACTTTTTTTTGAGTGATAAATAACAATGTATATAATACAAAATAAATAAATAAAAAGCCTTAAGAGGGTGAACCCTATATAAAAGAAGATAACCATCCTGAGCTAAAAGGAATTGAAAAAAAAAAAAAAAGACGACACACAAAAAGGAGACTCTGTCTTCAACCAAGGGAAAATCGACAAAAGAATGTACTTCATAAAGTAGTCAAAGGAAATGAAGCTCAAACTATATGCTAGTGACCCGTAAATAACGCCTCCAAGCATCCAAAAAATCCAACACAGATCTTGGCACAATTCACTGTTTGCACCCAAATCATACAAACAGAATTCCACACCTCTCTGATGATTAAACAGTATAGAAGGAGATGATCAATAGCCTCACCACTCTCCTATCACCTGGAATACCAATCAGTCACTACCTGTTTATACTTATTCAAGTTGTCAAAAGTAAGAACAGCATTCTAGTTGGCTGTCTAACTGAAAAAGGCAACTCTGCGAGAAACAGCAATGCTCCAAATGACCTTTTAAGAGAATACAAGATTCCTTTTGTCACAGAGAGCAAAATAGAAGACACGAACTGCAACATTCCCCATGTTAATGGGCACCAAACCTATCCATCCTTTCGTTGATTGGTCAAGGGATAGTCATTAAGCAAGCAATAAAGAGTTGTCATCAAGTCAGTTTTCTAATGCTTGTCTGAGTCATACAAGATGGAAGAGTGGTAGGCGGTGAGAAGGTAACAAATGGTGGTTGCTTTTTGAGACGGATGATCTAGAGGTGCTTTCAGGTGAGTCATCTTGGAGTTCTTGTCAGTCAATATCTGAAATTCCATTGGAGTGAAATTTGGGTGTCTCAAATGCCTTCTAAGGTGGCATTCTTTATATGCAATGCAACCGACAAGGAGGATTCTCCATGTTAGACAACTCACCATTAGCAAGAGATCTAATTTAGAAAAAAAAATACACTCATATTCTTACTAAACCAATCGTGATTCCATTTATGTACTTTATTTCCACTCCTGAAATGAATATACTTTTTTTTTTTCAGTTGAATGAATCTTGTGCCACTATATCTATCCTAGACTGGATTTGAATGACATGAAGTCCTAGGTTATCAAGTTCCTCAACATTAGAAGATCTTATTGTTGCATGAACACTTTGATTTTTCATTTTATATTTAGTTGAGCTAATTTGTGGAGCTCACGTAGTGGGATTAGGGCTTGGGATTATTGTGGTTTATTTAATTGGGCTAATAATTACTTGAAGTGTATTAAATTTAAACTATAACATGCTATGTTTTCTTCTCCAGTTTTTGACAAATTATGGTGTTTTATTATTAGGTTGCTCAAGCAACATCAAAACAAATGTCCAAGCGTGATCCTTTGAGACCATACATGAATGTTATTGATAATATGTTGCTTCAGATGGTAATCACACTTGTAAATTCCTAAGGTGTTTTACCTTTCAAATACTTGTGATATGTTTCACTGAGCTTCTCCAATGCATATATTATTTCTCTTTCCTGATATCTGACTAATGCTGTTATCCTGCTGGTAGTTTAGTGATGACCCATCTTTCAAACCACAAGGTGGAAGATTAGGGGAAAACGATATGGATTATGACACTGATGAAAAATCAATGGCATCATTAAGACGCCAACTTAGGAGAGCTCGGGAGAACTACTACAGATGCAGAAGGTAAAGTGCTAAACTAATATCTTAAGCATTTTCTAAGTCCTATTTACCCAATCCTTCTGAAGTGTAGGAAATTGAGTCCTTGAGAACTTGGGACTTTTGTTTTAATGTTCATCGAATTCATTTACTCTTTTTTTTCTTTTTCTTCTTTATTCTTTTGATTTCCTCTTTATTCTGGCCTCTATCCTCTGCATTGTTTATTGTCTTTTATTATGGGCAATCAGTTTTTGAAACCAAAGGCTACTTTTTTTGGTTGTTTATATGCCAAATTGTTTTTCTCACATCCTTTTCCTTGCTGTGTCTGCCAAGGTTTGATATCCATAGCTGTAGCTTGAATTTTGATTATGCTTGGATGGATAGTTTACTTCAGGGGGACATAAACTAAATTTTACTATTTTTTCCCTCATTACCATAATGCAGTGAATATATGAATTTTGTGACTGAAGCCCTTGAGCTGGAGGACACTATCAAAAATCATGATCATTGTCATGCCACTGGATGGTTTGCTCTTGATCCCGGCTATCTTCCTTGTCTCTTTTCTTTTCCTTTTTCTTAGTTTTGGTTTGGCTTAGAAATGAGCTTATTCATAATAAGGTTGGAGTGGCTTCTATTGAAGATTAAAATGTGTACGACTTGATTAAGAAGGTTTGGTTATCTAATATAATTACGATACACCCGCAAATGGTGTGAGCGATGAAGCTAATTTGGTCTCTAACGTGCACAATTCTTTTCATTTGCCATCACTAGTTTATTTCATTGCTTTAATGCAGCAAGCCAGCAAGCTTGTTGATTTGCACGTTTATGCTGCTGTCTCTCTTGTACTGCTACCCAACATTTTAGCTCATCTTGGGAATGCTTACTCTCATTATCTTTGATGAATTTTTCTAAACCCTCAAAACTGAAATTGGAGTTTCACCTTTTGAAAGTATTTGTAGCATAAGCTGAAAGGGACACCCAGCATGACACTGTGTACCTGATTTCGTCTTCCTGAGAATCCACTGAAAATGTCAAGATTCCTTCGTAAGAGCATATTTCAGATTGAAGCTCATAGGTGATTGCATGAGCTAAAAACTGAAAGGGAAGTTTTGTTGGACAACTAAGATCATTTCTGTTAGATGGCTCAGTGTTTGGCAGTTAACTACCAACATGTGTAAAATTATAAGCATATTGAGATTAACATGTTACAGTGCATGTGCAGCCATATAAGAAATGACAAAATGATAAACATGATTATACATAATATGGTTGGAGTAACATTGCTGAAGATAAGATATGAGAGACACAAGTTTGGATATGTGAAAAGAAAACCAATAGATACACCTAGAGGTGAGCAATTGAAATGAAGGAAGTTTCTAGCAAAACAGTGAGAGGAGGACGGAAGAAAACATGGTGGAAAGCCCTTAAAGATGAAATAGGATATAATGGCCTTAAAGAGGATATGGCCATGGATAGAAATGGCCAGAGTTCTAGGTTTCATGTAGTTAACTCCATCTAGTGGGATTAAGGCTTGTGATTGTTGTTGTTTTGGTGACTCTATGAGGTCATCTTATCGTTATTGGTGTTACCACTTGATACTTTAGTTTCCATGTACTCTTAACTCCTAGTTTGTATTGATTGCAGGATTTAATTTCTTGCTTTTGTGAATTTGTAGGAAATACATTTCAAGCTTTAGAGGTGAGCGAGTTGGCACGCTAGGGTCCTTTCTTGATACAATTGGTATGTATGAAAGCCATCTGAATTATTTGTTCTTTTTGCACACAATGTATACTGAGGTCAAACTTATGACTTTTTCTGAACTAGACTGTTCACCTTTGATGATTATGCCTGTTTCCAGTTGCACATATGCAATCTTATTTTGGCAAGTTTAGTCTTAAGGTTGACTTTAAGAGGATGTTAAAACCATTCCATTTGGTTTTGTATTCTTTATGACAATCCAGCTTATTCCTCAGAACGAAATTATTTGGAAATTGATGATATTTGCATTAACAGAAGGTTTAATGATGCTATCAACCTTGTTTTGGTTAAATTCTTGTTTGCATTTAGTAACTGGCTTAAGAACAGAATGGCTCACAGCTCCTATATGAAGCATAATGGAGTCTTATTATATAGTTGTGTATAAGGGATATTGTATTCTCTTTTCGCTTCGATACAGATGCAGTGGAAGTTATTAGGTTTTTACTTAAAGGTGAAGTAAACTTTGGGAACCGTCCCTCTTTGGGCATGGTTTGTTTGGTTGGTGTGAGGCAGGTATCTTTTTGAGTAATCAGAGATCAATCGGCAGTTTGAAAAATAGTTCTGTTTTTTTGCTTTCATTTTAGTTTCCAGCTCATGGTAGAGTTAATCTCCTGGTCTAATCATTTAGGTCTGGTGTTGACATGGGTGAAACCTAGTTTGGTGCCTCTATTATAGAATTTGCTTGTCATTTTTTTTTTCCTCTCCATTAAATCTATACAGGTTCTTGCAATATACTCACTCTGATATGATTGGTAATTTGTTGCAGAGTTGGTTTGGCGATGTATTCTGAGGAAGCAGCTTCAGAAAGTCTTGGCTGTGATACTTGGTTGCATGTCAATTGCAATTCTTCTGGCTGAGGCCACCATATTGCCCAGTGTTGATTTATCTTTATTCTCTATATTGGTAAATGCTGTGGGAAATCAAGAGGTGCTAGTGCAGGTAAATTTTGTAATCACTATTTTTAGTTCTTCTATTCTTCTCAGTTAATCTTGGTGAAAATCAAAGCTTCAATTTATTTTTGTTTTATATTTTGAAAATCAAACTTTTTATTTTTGTGAAGGTATTTTTATGTATAAAATGTACGAAAGCTTGAGGTCTTGATTACAATTTGACGTTGGATTTCAGATTATAGATTTGACTATGGAAAATTTGACTATATCATTACAATATTCTTGAAGTTATCTTCTGTACTGACAATTAGACTTCTGTTAAATGCTATGAGTGTTTCAAAGACTACTAAATTACAAAGCGTCATTAGGAAGACCTAGGCCTAGCTAATTATAATTGCAAAGTTGATTGCCATAGTCTTTGGCAAAGTGGCCAGCATTTAGTACTATGAATTTGGAGGAGCAAAACTAAATTAAAGAAAATTATTTCCATTTACAAATTTCCTGAACAAATAATAGGCTAGAGTTCTTTATTAATTGTGGAAAGCAGAGTTTCTTAACAAAACAAGTAAATTATCAGGAACTGAAATTTTCGGAAAAATTCTCTGGGGAAGAACCATTATTAAGCAGGGATAATTACATTTTCTGTAGTATTATCTGCTGAGGTATAAAAAAATAACATTTAGAGGCTGTTTGATAATCTACTTTTCAGTTTTTAGTTTTATTTTTATTTTTGTTTTCTGGTGTGTTGTTTCTGTTTATGTTATTGACAAAAATGAAAAATGAAACTTTCTTTGTTTTGTTTTCTTTTTCCCTTCCAATTTCTAGAGGTCTAGAATTCATGTGACGAAACTCCACCTAGTGGGATTAAGATTTGTGACTATTGTTTTTTTTTCAAAATTTCGAAAATAAAACCTAAAATAAGTGTTTGGTACAAATTTTGTTTATTTTATCTGGTAATTGAATATATGTAATAATTCAATTGATATTGACAAAGATGCCCTTGATGTAGAAAAATTTTGAATTTTTTTGTCTTTTTTCTTTCTTCTTTCTTCTTTATTCTTTCTTTTCCTTCTCCTCCTTGCCATTGCTTGTTTTGGGATTCATGGCAACTCCTAGATTTGGTTTGAGGTTGACAACATTTTCTAGAAAGCAAAAATGGAAGAAGAGGAAACAAAGAAGAAGAGGAAGAAGCAGTGTCAACAGTGGGCAGCCAAAGGGGGCAGTTTCAAATAGATGACGCAAAAAGAAAATTAACATGTTTAAGTAGATACTGAAGTGTTTTTATTGTCCAAATAAATTGAAAGAGTGAAAATGACCTTATATTTTATTGATGATAGATATGAAATTCCAAAGCCAAGGAAGAAAGTAGATACAACCTCCTTTTTTTTTGCTTGCAAGATTCTGTCAAGACCTTGGGTGTATTGGGCTCAAAGGAGAGCTGATTGTAGCAGATTAATTGAGTAGTTAGCAGCTGTTGTTTTTGTTATTAACAGCTGTTATTTGTGTTATTTCAGTTGATTGGTTGCAGGACAGTTGCACAATTTTTAGTTACAACATGTAACTGAAAATGAATATAGATTAGCTATATAAAACTACTCAAGACTCTATTGAAGTTGTTGAGAAATAAGAAATCTGAAATTCTTTTCTCTCTCTTCAATTCTCTCTCCGCCCCCCCCCCCCCCTGTAATTTCTCTCTGTTTTCTACCTCTTCTTTCTCTTTCCCACTCTCGTTCTACATTTTGTTCTTCATCAAACCCTACATCAGGACACGATCCTGACAATTGGTATCAGATCAGTCGGTTCTTAGATTGCTATTCACGACAACCTGCATCTGCAAGTTGCATCTGCAAGGAGCTATGACGGACGATACTCAAATGAAGCAACTGGAGGGGCAGGTTAACGAGGTTAACTCCCTGGTGGCCAATTTGCAGGTTCGAATGGAAGCATTGGAGTTTGGGGTGAGCAATAATCAGGAACGTATTCAGTCGCTAGAAAACAAGCTGGATGCTTCAATGGAGGGTTTGGCCAAGAAGAGGCTAGACAGATTTTTGTAGACGTTTTCCAAGATTCCACAGTTAAGCCTACTGGTTGACTTTCCACCCAAGGAGAATATGGATCCTATCTTGGAAGGTAATGGCTTAAATCTTAGACAAACTAGAATTCCTGTAATAGAAATTGAAAATACACGTCAGGGAGATTATGGCCAGTAGGATGAATGATAGAAAGATGGAAAATAATTCAGTGAATAGCTTCTATACTCATAGTGTTGTTCCTATGCCAAAATTGGAGATTCCTATGTTTGATGGCAAGAACCCTAGATGGTGGGGTTAGGAGATGCCAAAAGTTTCTTCAATTCTACAACATAGGAGTCTCTCAAAAGGTTAACCTGGCTTCAGCCTACTTGAATGATGCAGCTGATGCATGGTATCAAGTGTGGGTGAGGCCTAGAGAAGAATGTATTTGGCAGGACTTTATGGAAAAATTTTGTGAGAGATTTGGGGACAAGAACATGACTAATGTTATAGAAGAATTCAATAAGTTGGGACAAGTTGGAACAGTTTTGGAATATCAAACAAAGTTTGAAGAACTTAAATCACTAATGATCATTACCAACCCCTCTCTTTGGGAAGCAAATTTTGTTTCAAGTTTTATAAGTGGCCTTGGTGAAGAACTTAGGCCAACAGTGAAGATGCTTCAACCTGCAACAGTTAAGTAGACAGTAAAGAAGGCAAAACTACAGGAATTGACAGAAGAGGCCATATTCAAGAAGCATCTACAGGAATCAAGTTTCCCTTATTCAAATACTCGTTCTATGGTCCCATTTGCACCCGGATAACAACATTTGGGAATATCTACCGGATCTGCTAGCTCATTTTCCTTGAGTTGCTTAGTTTCTTTGATATTCTTGAGGACAAGAAAATTTTAAAGGGAGGGAAATGTCAACCTTGGGTGTATTGAGCTTACAGGAGAGCTGATTGTAGCAGATTAATTGAGTAGTTAGCAGCTGATATTTCTGTTATTTGAGTTAACTGAAAATGAATATAGAGTAGCTATATAAAGCTACTCAAGACTGTATTGAAGTTGTTGAGAAATAAGAAATCTGAAATTATTTTCTCTCTCTTCAATTCTCTCTCTACTCTCTCTGTTTCTCCCTACTTTCCCTCTGTTTTCTCCCTCTTCTTTCTCTTTCCCTCTCTCTTTCTAGATTCTGTTCTTCATCAAACCCTATGCCAAGACAGGGGCCTGGTAGATACCTCATTTATTTCCAAATCATTGACTTTTTGAGAATTTGTTGTCACTATTTAAATTAGAGAACTAGAATGCCAGTCTTGTATATTTGCTATAAAAATTGTGAATTACTAGGAAGTACAGATACCCAGAAGTTAGCGAGGACACTTGGGACACTAATTTTCAAAAAAGTTATAACAGATACTCATCACAAATGTGAAATGTGTATATTTTTTCATGTGTGTGAAAATAACAAAAGAGCTAGAGAAGCCAAAAAAAAAAAAAAAAACTTAGTAGGAAACTCTTTGGCATTTAAACTGTGTTGTTAATACATTTTAACTTGCAGATGAAGTACTGTCAGTCCATTCGTGAAGTTTTACTTTCTCGTATCCTAGTTGATTAATTTGATTTTTTTTGCAGGTGGCTGCCTCCATTCCTCTTATGTATATGTGTGTGTGCACATATTATTCCTTGTTCAAAATTGGAATGCTAACATTCTACTCATTCACTCCAAGGCAAACAAGTTCAGTCAGCTTGCTTATGATATGCTCGTACGTGTTTTCTTTTTCCCCATTTTTCTTTAGTGAAACCTTATTTAATGGTCAGATCTTTTTTGTCTGTATTTTCTTCATGGGGATGTTGGTAATAATTCTTAATATGCCTTTACCAGGATGGTTGCTCGATATGCTCCTCCAATATCTTTTAACTTTGTCAATCTTATTCATCTTGATGATCGGACTGTCTTTGAAAAGGTGAGCCTTTTCCATATAGTTCACTTTTGCCAGCACTTCTTTGCCAGCACTTCTTTTTGTGCAGATAATTGATCCTTTCCTTATATTATAGATTTATTTCAGCATGCTGTTTTGATGTTGTTGCTGTGATCTGTTAACTCCATTACAATTGCTGTCACATAATGGGATGGTGGGTCTGAAAACAATTGCTTCTTTGTATTTGAAATCCCACCCAACCAATGCCAAACAACTGCCTTGCTGCAAATTACATGTGATACTTGCCTAGCCCTATGTCATGCAGGCTTGTTTTGCTCTGCATAGACTGAGTTTGAGGTAGTTATTAGCTTATGACAACCGAAAATAAGATGAAATGAGATTAAGTGATCTCATCTGTTCATAATGCAATTTGAAGTGAGATTAGTTTCTGGTATTCTATTCTGTGTTTCTTATTTACTGTTCATAATTCAATTTGAAGTGACAAAATCCTCTTTTTATGTGCAGAGAATGTGGAATATTGATGATGCTGTTCCTTTCTTTGGGAAAGGATTTAATAAAATATATCCACTTATCATGGTTGTATACACAATATTGATTGCAAGTAATTTTTTTGATCGGGTCATTGATTATTTTGGGAACTGGAAGATATTCAGGTTTCAAAGCGAAGCTGATGATTTGAATGGATTCGATCCTTCGGGATTGATTATTTTGCAGAAAGGTATATAACTGATACACGGTTTCTTCTTTTTGTATGGGACGTATTTAACTCATTGCCATTTGCATTTTTCATTAGTAGGCATTTCAAAATTTAGGCCTTGTGTTTATGGAATGACAAATAGAAACAACTTATATAGATTTCCCTTTTGTCAACTGAATGCTTTGCTTGAGTCCTCTGAAATTTATGGTTTTTCCCTTTTTCAGAGCGTTCTTGGCTTGAACAAGGTCATAAAGTTGGTGAACTTGTTATTCCATTAGCAAGGAATTTCAACAACGTAAGTATGGATGATCTTGAGTCTGTCAGCAATAGCAAGGTATGGTGGTAGATCCAAGTAGCATATTAAGTTATTATCTGTTGTTTCACTTTTTCTAGGAATGGAAGTTTTAACGTTGTTTTATATCTCACATTGGTAATGTCCTAGTTGGATTGGACATTTTATTAGGATTCTAAGCCTATGTTTGGATGGAGGATATGGAGGGGGAGGGGGAGGACTAAAGTAGAAGGGAGTCTCTTTACCTTGTGTTAGATAGGGATTTCATAATGGAAGGGGAGGGGGAGGGTACTCATACCCTCTCATCTCCTTCCGTACCCCCATTTTCCTTGCAACCCAATTTGGGTAAGGTAGGGGAAGAAAAAGTATTTATAAATATTTTTATTGTTTTTACTATGTTACCCTTATTGTTAAATTTAAGTTTTTGTTTATTTATTTTGAAAGTAAATGGATATAATTGTAACTTTAACTTTATTTTATCTTTTTTACTATTCCATTCCCTTCCATTCTCCATCCAAAACAGAATAAATTTACATTATGTTCATTTACATTTCATTCTTTTCAAACAATGGAAGGGTAATAAACTTTATGCTACTTCCTTTACCCTTATGTTCCATTCTATTATGTACCACTCCTACCCCATCTCTCTCCAAACAGAGGCTAGGGGTTTGGAACTGAGATATGGTTTTGGATTTGAGGTGATTGGAGAAAACAGATGCATGTGGCCAATCACACCCATGTGGTTGGTACTAAGGATTACTGATTATGACATCTAGAACACACCTATACCGAACTGGATTCAATGCTCTCTCAATGCAAATTTTATCCATGGGGGGAGGGTCTGGGAAACAAATGAATCAATTTATTCCATGTCTTGGGAAGATATTTTCTTCATGTACTATGTAGTCATTGTTATTTTGATAGGCAAACAAATTACATTGGAGAAAAGAAAGACAACACGTTAAGAACCATCAATATTGATACAGACAGGGATACAGCATGATTGTCACCAGAAGCCTACTCATATTAGGTGGTAAACATGGGATATAATAATTTGGAAAAAAAAAACAGGATAGGTGTAGAAGCAGCAGCAGCAACAAGAAGAAGAATCATAAGATAAGCCTTAATCGCACTAGGGTGGGGTTGGCTATGAGAATTCTTGACCCCCAACCATCTCTATCCTTGACCATCCTCAGTAAAAACATTATACCCTATGTCATGTTTAAGGATTTCCCACTAAGTTTTCTTTAGTCTTCCTCTCCCTCTTTTGCTACAAATTTCCTTCATTTCATCCACTCACCTCATATTTTTCTTTTATCAGAAAAAACTGTATTTTTATTATAGCTCTTACTGCAATCTTTATGAACATAATGACTAAAAAAGCAATGTTTATGAAAACAGTAACCAAGAAACACAAAAAATATTTTATAAAAAGATATCAGTAACTCAGTATGAAGATACCATTCAATCCATAATGATGATAAATAACAGAACCCACAACTCCACCAAGCCTTAATCCCACTAGATGGGGTTGGTAAAATCCATAATAAGGATAGTACATAGAAAAGTAAAAACCCAACTAATTCAATAAGGAATACCATTCAATCATTAATAATAACAACGATATAAATATAGTCCTATCCATCTTTAAAGTTGTCATTAGGGCTCACTTTCATCTTTTTTATTTCTTACCCAAAGACTTGCTGCATTTGCAGGTTAATATTCTATTAGCCTGGTCATGCCAAACAATGTTCCAACTCATGAACATCTGTGTCCTAGATGTCTCCAAATATGAAAATAAAAATAACTAGGGTATGCTATTTGGCTTGGTCTAGTATGTATTTGGAGGTATCTGATATGTGCCAAACACAGGCATGGCGCCCTAATTGAAGTATTTGTGCTTCCTAGATAATACTGTTAAAACCAAGTTAATCTGGAAGATGCAGATCTCTGCCCTGCATCTTTTCTCCATATCTGAAGATGGAAGAACCAACACTAAAATGACATAACTGAGGGAAGGTTCTCCCTAGGACCATGCATTGTTCTCCAAGGACACTTGTTGGATGGAAGGGGCCACCATCTCTTGTTTCTCCATTGTTCAATCAGCACAAGAGTTGGTTCATTTCCTTCCATCTATGCACTTTTGTCTCTTTTCACAATCAAGCTGGGGAAAGATTTCGGTAGAGCTGCAGCTCTAATATAGCAATTCCACTTTTCGTTGGAGTTGGGGGGGCCTCCTTCCCACTTTTCTAGCTTGTTACTGATAGAGGATTTACCGATGGTGAACATAAGCTTGCTTCTCTTGGGAGAAGCAACAAGTGAAACTGTCTGTAGAGGAGCAAACAAAATAAGATACTTATTTCTTTTCCTGGCAGCTTTGACATGTCCCCGCCTACATCCCAGGAATCTTATTCATCTTACTACTGCTAGCCTCTTCTAGAAAGTGAATTCAACCAAGTATACTATAGTGAATATTTAATATGAATATTCACCAAAAACGAAAACTGAAAAGGTAAGGGCCCGTTCTCTTTGCGTTTTAATTTTTAGTTTTGAGTTTTGAATTCATTTTTAGTTTTCTGTTTTGGTAGTCTGTTTTCAAAAAAACTAAAAACGCATTCTGTTTGAAATTTTGAGAATAATTTTTAATGACATTTTATTTAATAAATTTGATTATTTAGTAAATTAGAACTATTTAATACTAATATATTATTAAGAAATATATACATTTTAAAGTTGGTGATTCTTGCAACATTTTTTCCCATTACAAGAATAAAATATGAATAAACAAATAAATAAGTTGATTTGGAAAAAAATAGAACGCATAAAAATAAAAATTAAAAACATGGACTAATACTTATATAATGTGATTGTGAATGATAAGATTACATCAAATAGTTCAATAGCAAGTGGGATAAGATTACAAGCTTCACTTGCAGGGGGAAAAAAAAAAAAAGATTACAAGCTTCAATACAAATACCAGATATAAAGATCATGAGTCCTTCGGTACTCATTCCACATTTGTGTACCAATATGATCATTGACTTGTCCCATTTGAGCCGTTTGACTAGCATCAAAATATATGGCTTCCTAATCTTGACTTGACTCCCGCATATCATCAAATACCATATTCTCTGGTGAATATACAACATAAGCAACATACCTTCAGATGCATGCAGTATCTATGCAGTATGTCAACCAAATGATGTCTGACTTCCTGCTCCAAAAAAGAGTAAAGAAGATGTAAATTTTTATCCAATAATAGTAAAAAATTTATCCAATAACAGAAGTTGCACCAACCAAACAAAATTTGTAAAAATTGGGTATATATATATAGGGAAATTCTATTCGTAGCCATCAAAATTGCTCTCCATAGCCACTCCCGCCAAAATTCACTAACATTTTTTAAACTTCCTCTTTTACCCTCAACAACCCCATATCCACGCCCATCTCTCTCTCTCACACCCATCTCCCTCTCTCTCCCCAAATATACACACAAACACATCTTTATATATATATATATATATACATACACTCACACACACCTATATATATATATACACACACACAGACATGGCTGCGGCCATGGCAGCTGCCGCCGGCCACCATGGCCGTGGCCATCTTTCGCGGTTGACGGCGGCCGTGATGCCGCCATCGTTGCCGAGCGGGTTTGGGGGGTCAGGGGCTATGAAGGCCGCCCTCGAACCCTAGGGTTCGGCCGCCCGACGACGATGGCGGCATCACTGCCGTCGTCAGCCACGAAAGATGGCCACAACCATGGTGGCCGGCGGCAGCTGCCATGGCCGTAGCCATGTGTGTGTGTGTATGTATATATATATATATATAGATGTGTTTGTGTGTGTATATATGTGTGTATATTCGGGGAGAGAGAGAGAGATGGGTGTGAGAGAGTGAGAGAGATGGGTGTGGCTGTGGGGTTGTTGAGGGTAAAAGAGGAAGTGTAAAAAATGTTGGTAAATTTTGGCGGAAGTGGCTGTGGAGAGTAATTTTGATGGACGTGAATAGAATTTCCCATATATATATATATATATACATATACACACACACACACACACACACCCAGCCACAACCGCCACCACTAGCAGTTGTCGGCGACCACCTTTGTTCAAAGATTCCCACAATCAGAGCCTATCAATTGAAACACCAAGTCAAGGGGGTTGACATACCCAAAAACCAGCAAGATCCAACAGTTGAATCTCTATAGATTTGATTTTTAATTTTCGACCAGAACTGAAAAACGAAATTACAGTCGCCACCAGCCATCATGGCCGGTGGTTTCCAGCGATCAGAGACAATCGCCTGACACCCTTATCCGCATCGACTAACATACCCACAAACCAGCAAGATCCAACGGTCGAATCTCCATAGATCTAAGTTTAAACCTTCAGCCAGATACAAATCGCATGTACATACGTATATATCATGGATTTGTGCTGAAAATATTTGCTGATTAGACTAAAAGACTTACCTCCTTGAAGATTGGGGCCACTTTCACAATGAAAATACGGTCGGATCTAAGATCAGACGGTTGGATTTTACAAAATCAATGATTTACAGAGGTGTTCTTGAGAGAGAAAGAAAGGTTGCTTCCATGGAGTGTGCGAGAATGGGATGCTCGGGTTGAAAGGTTGCTGCCAAAGAGCTGTTTTCCGCATTTTGGGTTTTTGGGAGTGTTTTGGCTGAAAACACTCTAAACAATTTTTTATTGTTTTGAGTTTTCTTTACAAATTTTTTCTTATTTTCAAAAATGCGTTTTCAAAAATATGAAAGTAAACATGTTTTCACTATTTTGGAAAACTGAAAACTAAAAATGGGCTGAAAATAGCAAAGAGAATAGGCCCTAAATGTTTGGTTCAACAATTTGCTGATGTCAGCAGATTATGCTGGTGTAACTTCTAATCAAATAATAGAATGAACCTATTCTTAAGAAACTGGCATTGCTTGTGCATATGGTTGACTGGTGTAGCTTTTTCCTTTAATTAACCAAAATGAACTGAGAATGGTTCATATTTTGTCATTCGGATGCCTAGTCTGATTAGATTCTCCTTACAGAAACCCATATATGGAAAAACATGCCTGAGCTAACTTCATTGATTCAATAAGTAGAGAGTATATAGCAATTCTTGAGTTTCTAGCCAATGGGAGTATGGAGACTGCAAAATGATTGCCTTATTCGAATTGGATACTAATACTCATTGGAGACATCAAATTGGTTTGGGATCTTGGTGGAAATTCAGAACTCTCTCTGTCTCTCTCTCCCCACTTCATTTTTTAATGAATTTGATTGTTGATTGATATTTTTAAGATTGTTGCCATGTATATAGGGTATCGTTTTTTTATCTTTTATCTTGTAATTTAAACTACGGCCCATTTACATTTGTAGCATTGCAGCATTTGACTGATTTTTTTTTTTTTTGGTATATATTGAATGGTTAGTGAATATATGAACTATCATCTGCACTGGATCAGTGTAATTTTTTTGAATATTAATTGATATTATATTCTTCAGACATGGATAAAAAGAATATGAAAAACCACATATTTTGTGCCATGCATCCATGCTTATTTTTAGGTTTCCTCTATGCAAAACAGGTTTTACTTGTGTCCCTACAAATCTTAGTCTGCTGTTGCCTCTAGACTTGGTTTCATGAATATATTTTAATCCTCCTTTTTAGTGTTCCTCAAGGTTGTAACTCCAGTTTCATATTTTTGGTGTATGGATAAGGTTGCTGCCGAAACAAAAGTGACATCCACTTTGATCGAGGATGGTCAGAGAGATCACTCGAAATTGTTGAGAGGACTGGCGCAGCATCAGACCAGCAGAGAATCCATCGGCCAAAAGTATAAGGCCATACGGGAACAACAGAGCAAACAACAGACCCCTGAAAATCTTTTGACAGAAAAGAGCAAACCCTCATCAAGTGCTGGCAACTTCCAGAATACGATGGTTGGTCCATCAACCTGGGAATCCATGAAAATGGGTTTCCAAAATTTCAAGTCTAATATAGGGGCCAAGAAGTTCCTTCCGCTGCGCCAGGTTCAAGATACACACCCACATCAGTCCCCTGCTACCTCATCGGAATCCCTTGATGAAATCTTCCAGAGACTTAATCGGCCGACTCTGGAACATGGAGAGTATGACGGTGACGACTATGACAATGATCAGGCAATGGATGTTAGGAACCCAGGGATAAGGAGATGAGTGGTCAATCTCTCAGGGCACAGCTACCCCAAAAAGGTTCTGTGGAGCTGGGGGTGTTATAATTTTGTTTCACAAGAAGCTTGTTTTGCAGGGACGTTGATGGTGTGGTGACTGTCAAATTGTCTGATGCACAGATAGATCATCTGCAGGCAATATAGTGTCGGCATATATAATAGAAGTAATCAAAATGTATTGATAGTGTACAAATAGATAATGCGACCCCACCCACATTTGAAACCCATTTATTTGTGGCAGGCGAACAATGTCAGCTTGTAACTGTGGCTTCCTCCATATGACTCAACAACATTTGACAACTGAATATAGTGATCTCAGTGAATACAAATTCTGCCGGGCTCTTGAAAGTCATCATCCTATTGTGTCAGCCAATGTCATAGCTATGAGTCAAAGTGTCCCAAGTATGTTCACATTCCTGTTTTGCTTGGAAATTTGTTTTCCTTTTGTGTGTTAAATTAGAAGTAGTATCCCTCAGTTTTCAACTAATATTGGATCAAATGGTAAGCATTAAGATTTCTTCTATCAAAGTTGCATTATATTTTGGCAGAGTATAGCGAACAGACAGACACTGCTACAGAACAGTTGACCTAGTGTGATCAAAGATAATAATAGTTTAATAATTCATGTTTCTGCTTTTTTAAGGTTCCAGAGCAGTTGGCAGCCTATCAAGTCTAACATTAATCACTTTGTACTAAGAAATAACAATAAGCCTATGTGCCCAACTGTCCAAAAATCCAGCTTTTTGTTAGAATTGATCCAAACCATAATCTATAATCTAATATCGACCCTGTTATAATAATTCAGGATTTTCAAATTTAGGGGACGGGGACTTGTGATGTAACCTATATATTGATTTAATTGATCTAAATAATTATTAAACACTGTATCCCTGAAAGTTCTTCCAATGTACCGACATTTGTAACTCAGTTTTCTTACGGCCCAAGTCGAGAGAAGGCTCCAGACTGCTCTACATCCTTCCGCCGCCGCCGCCGGTATCTCTCTCTCTCTCTCCTTCTCACATCTTCACTATTTTCCCTTGGCCCCATCTCCCGATAGAAAAGCCCTAGCCTTGCCAGAAAGTCTTCTCGCTTGTATATTGAGACGATTTCGATTTTCCACTTCCTGGAAATGGCGGCCGCTGTTCTACTCAGGTCTCTCCGCCGCCGCGACCTCCCCTCTGCTTCTCTGTCTGCCTACAAATCAGTAAGTAGCACTCTTCTCTTTCTGTGTTTCACGAATTGGACTGATTTTTTTCCTTGTGTTTATGCGACCGACAAGAGGAATATATATATCGCTTTTTGTGCCGTCTGATGGGGTTTCTTCTAACTGAGTCTTTGTTAGGGTGTTGTTTTTACTGTCCCCAGTTATAGAGGTGCTTTCTCAGTTCAAAATATTTAGTATCTGCTAGTTGTCGCAATTCTCGTATAATTGTTTGTATATGTGTATCTAGATGTAGTTGACTTATGTGAACCTATATACACCTATATGCTTAATATATGTTCTCCGAAATTATTGGTTTCCCCTCATCAAATATGGTAGTGATCGCATACTCTGTTACAGGTTGGTTTTACTTGTGCTTCTTGTGAGTTTCATTGCCTGCTATTATCGCTGTATGTTCTGTCCCAGAGGATTATTAGCTGCTCATTGGACTCTATGAATAACATGCATTCTTTAGGATTTTAGTCCTTAAGATAGTTCTATATTTATTTAGGGTATAATTCCCTCACTGATTGGAGGAAATACTAGATACTATGCCTTCTCCAAGGTATCGGCACCTAGTCGAGCATCCTGTATTCTTTATGCCTTCTGTTCTGTTTCTAAGTCGTCGTTCTGGGCTAAGGCCTTGTTTCATGGTTGGAGGTCGTGCATATTTAATGTTTTATTTTGTTATGTTTTCAGCTGACTGGAAATGGAAAACCATCATGGGCTACCTCGAATTTGAGTCACAGATGGGCAACACTGGCGAGACCATTTAGGTACCTCTTATAAAATTGTATCTTCATGTAGTTTGTTAATTACTTATTTTTGTTAAAGCTAACTTTCCATTATCAAATAGCTCAAAGCCTGCTGGCAGTGATGTTATTGGTATTGATTTGGGTACTACGAACTCATGTGTTGCAGTGATGGAGGGCAAGGTTTGATCCATTTTGGTTTCTATAGTCATCTTTCTTTTTTGTTTTCTTTTTCCTTTTAGCTAGATTGAGGAAAAAGATGTTATGTTGAAAGCTGATTAAGCCTCAAATAATTCGACAGACTCCCAAAGTGATTGAAAATTCCGAGGGATCTCGCACCACACCGTCAGTGGTTGCATTTAATCAAAAAGGGGAGCTTCTTGTGGGCACGCCAGCCAAACGTCAAGCAGTAACCAATCCAACAAATACACTTTTTGGGACCAAGCGTCTCATTGGCAGACGTTTTGATGACCCCCAAACACAAAAAGAAATGAAGATGGTCCCCTACAAGATAGTTAGAGCTCCAAATGGAGATGCTTGGCTTGAAGCCAACGGGCAGCAATATTCTCCGAGCCAGATTGGAGCATTCGTTCTTACCAAGATGAAAGAAACTGCTGAGTCCTATCTTGGGAAGACAATCACAAAAGCTGTGATCACTGTACCTGCTTATTTCAATGATGCTCAGAGACAAGCAACAAAAGATGCTGGTCGAATTGCTGGCCTTGATGTGCAGAGAATCATTAATGAGCCAACTGCTGCTGCACTTTCCTACGGTTCGAACAATAAGGAGGGTCTTATAGCAGTTTTTGACCTTGGTGGTGGAACCTTTGATGTTTCCATACTAGAGATATCTAATGGTGTCTTTGAGGTATGCACAATGACTTTTATTTAAGCAGGTGCACTTAAATCTATCCTCAGGTATATCCTCTGAAACTGTTGCACGCAGGTGAAAGCAACAAATGGTGATACATTCTTGGGAGGAGAGGACTTTGATAATGCTCTGTTGGAGTTCTTAGTGAGTGAGTTTAAAAGGACTGAGGGCATTGACTTGTCAAAAGACAGGCTTGCTCTCCAGAGGCTTCGGGAAGCTGCTGAGAAGGCTAAGATTGAACTGTCGTCAACATCGCAGACTGAAATCAACTTGCCATTTATCACAGCTGATGCTTCTGGTGCCAAGCACATGAATATCACATTGACCAGATCAAAATTTGAGACTCTGGTGAACCACTTAATTGAGAAAACTAGGCAACCATGCAAAAGTTGTTTGAAGGATGCTGGTATAACAACGAAGGATGTGGATGAGGTTCTTCTTGTAGGAGGGATGACTCGTGTTCCAAAAGTGCAAGAAGTGGTTGCAGAAATATTCGGCAAGAGCCCAAGCAAAGGAGTAAACCCTGATGAGGCAGTTGCCATGGGAGCTGCCATTCAGGGTGGTATTCTTCGTGGAGATGTTAAGGAGTTGTTGCTCTTGGATGTTACTCCTCTCTCCCTTGGTATTGAGACACTTGGTGGTATCTTCACCAGATTAATCAATAGAAATACAACCATTCCCACAAAGAAAAGCCAGGTGATTCTTCACTAGAAACTTAAGTTTTGTCAAAAAATCTAATTTTATTTGGAGATTGATTTTTCTTGTTAGGAGTAATATACTCTTCTCATATTTCATTTTTCAGTATCCATCTAGGTGGTAAATGAACGAGGTTTTAATATTAATTGTGAAATTTGCATTATGATGGGATAGGGAATATTAGGAATGTTCAACTGCCAGATTTAATTGCGGTGTACATATTCGCTGTCATATTTTTGGTGGTAGTTTTGTGTATTTGTAACTGGGATTTTTACTTGTACAGGTGTTCTCAACAGCGGCTGACAACCAAACTCAGGTGGGTATAAAAGTACTGCAAGGCGAGCGTGAGATGGCATCTGACAATAAGCTCTTGGGTGAATTTGAGCTCGTGGGCATCCCACCGGCTCCAAGAGGTATGCCTCAGATAGAAGTGACGTTTGATATCGATGCCAATGGAATTGTCACCGTCTCTGCAAAGGATAAGACCACCGGAAAAGAACAGCAGATTACCATTCGTTCCTCTGGGGGTCTCTCAGACGGTGAAATTGAGAAGATGGTGAGGGAAGCTGAGATGCATGCTCAGAGGGACCAAGAAAGGAAGGCACTCATTGATCTCAGAAACAGCGCAGATACCACCATCTACAGTATTGAGAAGAGCTTGAATGAATACAGGGACAAAGTCCCAGGTGAGGTGGTGTCGGAGATTGAATCTGCTGTTGCAGACTTGAGGAACGCAATGGGGAAGGATAACATTGATGAGATTAAAGCCAAGCTCGATGCTGCAAATGCTGCAGTTTCAAAGATTGGACAACACATGTCAGGAGGATCTGGTGGTGGTTCTGCATCTGGAGGTTCTCAGGGGGGCGATCAGGCTCCTGAAGCAGAATACGAGGAGGTAAAGAAGTAGGGCTAGTAGTAACAAGTTTGAGAAACTGATGAAACTTCAGTTTTTGTCCTTCCTTCCATCTCACAGTCTTCTTTTTAGTAGTTTTGTATCTATAATACCTGCAAGTGTAGTAGTTTCAACTCTTATGTCCATAATGGTGATATGCATGTGGGAATCGTTTTCTTTCAGGTAATGGTCAATGGTTAAGTAACAATAAGTGTACTTCATTTTTAATATCCAAACAATTCTATTTAATTGAAGATAAATGTATTATTTTTTGAATCATTTACTTAATCAATAGAATTGTTTAAACGTTCAAAAAAGATCCATCATCATTAATTCTATTCCATCACTAATTTATTTCGCCAACCATACGTGCTATAAGTGAGATGCCCAATCAATCAATAAAAATATATTATATTATTTGGGTAAAATTTAATGTATTTTTCATGGTTCAATGTGATAGCATTAAGAGACAAATGCAGAACAAAAGCTGACTGTTCACTGTTGGGTTAAGACCAAAAATTGATAATTCTCTATGGAGCTAAATATACTTGGCTCGACCAGGAGGGCGTCATGTCATTGTCATACAACAGCTACTTACGTGAAAGGAAAATCAGTATAGGCCCAAGAACTTCCACCAGAATGTACCGGTAACTCCCCAGATTATTGCATTTATAATGGCCATTAGGAAGCCCATTCTGAACACGTCGGGAAGGTCTACATAACCAGCTGTTAAAACATACCAAAGAACATATCAGCCTTTGAACTGCATATATATATATATATAGGGGCAGAATAAATTCGACAAATCCAGAGAGAGACAAATATAGAAGTAATGCAGATTGGTCAGCAATACCGCTATACTTTCACCAAAAGATTATCAATCAAGAGAGTGAGCGTGAAACAGACGCACCTCCATAGTATACAGCAGCCTGACCACTGCTGTAGTGTGTAAGAGCACCAAATAAGTTTGTATTGTAAGCTAGAGCCAATGCTGCCAACACGCCGGGTACCCCAGATGCCAAGTGCATAGCAAGGAAAGCAGAGTATAGTGCTCCCACATGACCTGTTTGACTTGCAAACAAGTAGTGGATGAGGAAGTAAGCAGCCTGTAGGACGATGAATGCAGCAGGCCAGCTCAAAGAGAAAGACTGGAGGGATTTGGCCACACAGTCAGACATCCAAGTTACAATGCCAAGGTTTGTCAATTGGCCTGCCATCCCGACTAGAACTGCAAACCAAGCCAAGGTATCCCATGCTGATTTTTCACTCAAGCAGTCATCCCAATCCAGTACTCCCAACAATAAGAGTATTGATAGACCAAGCATGGCAGCAACGACACTTGCTATACCAATAGCATCTCTGCATAATCAAACACTGGTAGTTGTTAATGAAGTACACAAGGATGACAATCAAAGCTCTCTGTTGCAAAAGCACTTAACAAGTTAACATACAGGAGACACATGAGAATGAAGAACGGAAGATTTTTATACAGGCTGAATATGTCAACCATCAACCAAGATTATGATGTACAGTCAGTCTGGATGATGAAGTCAACTTCATACAAGAGTTGCTAGTTTGGAAGCCACTCAACAAAAATGGGGTGTTCGAAAACAAATGGGTTCAACAGCAGTGCTAAGTGGAGGATGTCACTGAAGTTCAGCACAGAATGGTCACTTGAGAAGTGATCAAAGGCCAGCCAGGTTTTTCAATTTTTCCCAAAGGACAAGGGATTTTAAATGAGTATATCAAGCTTGTGATCTTTGCAATAAAGTCCATAATTTGGGTATGTTTTCAATTTTGATTTATCCTTATAAAGAAAACTTGTACCTGGTGTTATCTTGTAACATCACAGGTAAAGCTGAATCGAAATCTAAAAAAAGGAACAGTAAAACTTGGAGCTGGAAAACCATTTCTGTGCAGCATAATTTACTTACCAGAGAACCTATTGCTTTATTAGATATGCTACCACGAGATGTCACCTCCAGTTTCGAACAATGGAAATAGCTGATGGCTTCAATACAGGTCAAATTACTAAAGTTCAATCCTTTGTCTGACTTGTTTCAGAGGTGTGTAGAGTTTTGTTTGGTGATAATCTATTAGGGTTTAAGCTTTTTGATGAAATTATTTTGATATTTTTAAGTTTTGCAACAAGGCGGAGGCTTCATGCGCTTTGCACCTAGTAATGAATCACACACCTCATGCACCTAGCTTGTGTTTAATGGAGGTTGCTGCACCTTGGCTATTAAGGGGTACAAGATCGCACCAGTGTGCACCTTGTGCCTAGGCACACCAGACACTGATAAACATAATTGAGATTTGTTCGCAATTTATGATTTGTTGTTAGCATTTGGGGTTTGAGATTTGTTCTCAATGTTCATGCGAGTGTTGCATGAACTTGTTCCACAACACCCTTCTCCTTAGGCCTACAGCATACTCATATGCAATAAGTTTCTAATCTTAGTTTTCACATAAAAAGGTGAAAGGCAGAGCTGATCAGAGAATATCTGTGTCCTGCTCCTACAACCTGCTGGTGTTTGTTTCTGGAATGAATGTCACAAGTGGATATGAAAGTATATTTCTGGAATGATTGTCACAAGTGGATAAGAAAGTATATGCTACCAGTAACCTCACTCAATTCCAAGAAAACTTCCCAAGTCCTGAACTAAAAACACAAGTGAAATCCCTGAAGCTTTCTGCCAATATCTTAGAACAGATTTCATATGTCAAAAGAAGTAATCAGCTCTTAAATAACAGAGATTTACTTTTTGAAGATAAGGAAAAATAACATGTACACTGTGCCCTAGGCCCTAGCCAATTTATAACTACAATAACAGTGAGGAATTCAAATGAGCTTAGCCTCCTCTAAGATTTAAGTAACCAATTGACATGTTTGCTTGTGGCATTTCTGCTCCTAAAACTATGTTGAGGATCCTTTCTTCAAAAGACAATTTGAAACACAGAATCAACAAAGTAGGAGTTAGAACTTACCCAAAGATCCATAAGGAAACTGCAAGAAGCATTGTACCAACCATCACCCATTCATTTTGTGTGACAGGACCCATAAGCTCCAGCTTTTTTGTAGCCATGGCAGGGGCATCTGGTGTGTCTTTGGTTTCAGGAGGATAGAGTTTGTACAACACAAGAGGAGTAGCTATCAGAGAGACTATTGCAGGCAAACTAGCAGCCTTGAACCAAGAAACCCATGGGCTTGAAATTATCACCCCAAGTTCCTCGGCTAATTTTAGGCACAGAAGGTTTTGAGCTGCAGCAGTTAGGAAAAGAGCACTAGAGTTACCAGCAGACTGTCATGCATCAAACAACAAGAATACATAAGTCAAAAATATTGCATGTGATGGCATATAAAGTTGGAGCATAGAAGTACAAATAGTCCAGAAATGCTACTATGTAGAATATGTCCCAATCCAACTATTAATCACAAGATATTAGAAAAAAACCTAGCTGTTTAAAACATGACGATGATGCCATTTATTATATTCTTCCACTAGGCGAACAGTGTTTGCCCATGCAAACTTAGCCACTCAAATTTGGGTCAACTCCATTTACGAAAAGCCTGAAAGTTCTTCTTACCTTAACTGGTCAAACAATTTTGTAGTCTTAATCAACCTCACCAGCCAAAATATGATAATTTAAACTTAGGATACGACATTTCTGAGATTATACGCCTTTAAAATGATAAAGGGGTGTCTATTTTTCTCTGTAGTACCTTGGTTTTGGCTATATGCAGTTTCATCCACTGGCAGAATTATGACTGGCCAATGGAAAGGGTCAACCAATAAAATTTTATATAATTGACGGGGTTGTCCGGTCTACATCTGTCTGTGGTCAGGATAATGAAGAACAACGAAGATGCAGAGAGATAAAAGAGCACCAGAAGATGAAAATCAAAGCCTATAGAATCCAATTCAATCAACATTAAGTAGTATATATAATTTAGGAATAAAGGAAGCAAAGTTCCAAAGCAAATCATAAAAATATCAAACATAATCCTAACAATTTAGACTTCTTGTTTCCTATTCTTTTCTTTTTCCTCCTAAAATAAATCTGAATTTCTTGATGCCTATTACAAGGGTGTTAAATGAGCCAGAGTTGAGATGTCTCTATGCAATTAGCAGTGGGGTATACCCTCACTTTCTCCAAACACACACTTCCATTCCATGTCTTTCCAATCAATAGAACAAGCTTTTATGCATTTCCAATTGATAGAACTTTTCAAAAAAAAAAAAAAAAAAATGACAACTTTTAAACAGGGAATTTCCAACAGACGCATTCATATTGAGTTTGTTCATGTAAATTAACTCCAAAAACTGTTTACCACACTACAATTCTCATCATGAATTGAATCCGATAGTAACAAAAAGAAACTCCAAAATATCTAACCTGAAACTGAGACTGAACCAAGTAAGAGCCAAGCTTTTTCGCTGAAGGATCGCCCGGCTTACTACCGGCGGAGAGCGACAATGACCTGATGATCGGCAAAAACACACCACCGGCTCTCGCCGTCGTGCTCGGCATTGCCGGAGCAATAAGGGCCTCACTGAAAGTCAATCCATAAGACAGCCCCAATGTGCTCTTCCCCCACCACTTCACAAAGTAGGTCGCAATCCTATCCCCCAATCCCGTCTTCACGAACCCACGAGCGAAGAAGAACGAAATCACAATCAACCAAATCACTTCGTTCGTGAACGCGCTGAACGCGGTTGCAAACGACAGCGTCTTGGAAACGACCGCGGTCGTGAGCCCCAGAAACGCCCACGCACCGACCGGCAATGGACTCAACACGAGCCCCGCAATCGTCGAGAGAAAGATTGCGAGCAATTGCCAGGCCTGGGCCGACACTTGGAGCGGTTTGGGAACCAGGAATCGGACAATTAGGCCCACTGAAACGGATATTAAAAGCGGCACGATCTTGGCGCCTTGGGGGGGTTTTGGGACGCCGATGGTGGGCGGATCATTGGTGGGTGGCGAGGCCGAGGCCCGAATAAGTTTGTGGGTTTTGGTGGGTTTCGGGAGGGGATTGAAGAGGTGGCGGCGTTTGTTGGGGTTGAGGATTGAGAGGCGAGAGGAGAGACGGATGGCGGAGATTTGGGGAGTGGGATTAGGGGAGTTGGAGAGATGGTGGTGGGTTCGGAGGCGGATGGCCGTACGAGCGGAGGGAAACAAGGCGGCGGCACGGGTGGTGGGGGACGGAGAGCAGAGTACGAAGCTCTCCATTGCAGAAAACAGCGACAGCGAGCGAGCGAGGGCGAGAGAGAGAGAGACAGAGAGAGAGGGGAAAGTGGTATTGAGAGATGAGATATTCAAACGATCGTTAGAGAGAGAGAGCGTTAGGGAGCGGAAATTACAAAGATCAGACGTGGATAAATCCAAAATGTTTTTTACACAATTAATTTTAATATTTGTGATAATATTTTATATTATATATATATATATATATATTGAAGTAATGTTTGCATGATGCAAACAAACTCAGAAGGGGCACGGACCCCACCTCTTTCTCCTTGATGTGGGCAACAAATCCTCTCTAATATCTTAAAATACAAAGAAAAGTATTTGTTTTTATCCTTAAATCTAAAAAAAAAATCTATAAAATTGAAGATATTTGAGGGTATAATGTGTCTCTCATACGAACTATTTGATGTTTAGATTAGTATTAATTAAAAAATAAAAAAATATTTAAATAATTTATATAAAATTTTTTACGAATCTCAATTGAAGAAATTATCCATTATTTATAGAAATCGAGACGGTTAGAAGAAAAGGTATCCAAGTCTTTTTAAATTAACTATTATGAATTTCCGAGCAAAAATTTCAAATATTATTTGATGTATTCTAGTTGTATCCTATTAGGAATGAGAGATGCTCCTAAGAAAGTCTCCCAAAATAGGGCCTTAGGAAAGTTTATAGGGTAGTACTTTTTCAAGACCTCTTCTTTGGCCATTTTCTTATTAGGTCTATCTTGAGTTTATACTCATATTCTCTGTCACAACACACATAATATTTTCAAAAGCAAAAAGATTGGTTGCTTTTATGGGAGAGAAAGACTTGGGGAATTAAATTCCATTTTTGTGATTTTATTCCTTCTTTTGGGCAAAGCTAGCCCAATGAAGTTGGGGATCTTAGGTAAAAAATTTTATCGAGGTCGTCTTGAGAGTATTAATTTTTTTTATAAAAAAATAAATAATACATATCTTTACACGAATATTTTATCATTTTATTAAATAAAAAAATTAAAATTCAATCAACTACAAAGAATAATAATCTCTTAACCAACAATAAATTTTCAACTAAAATATAACAGATATGACTTTCAAAGCAGTGACGTTGTTGTTTGGTGCCTTAGCCGGGGCTCGGGGATGTGCCTGTGGCTGCGCTGCTGCGAGTTTGGCTCATTGGCGGGAGGTTGCTTTGCTTCCAGGGGCGGCGGCTCCCATTCCACCTGTGAGTTTAGCTTCCTCGGCAACGCTGCAGCAATTGCGTCACTTTTTGGCCAGTGATGCCCAAGTAGGAACTGCTTGTCCACTGTTGTTAGGTACTTCCCGTAATAGCTCTTTAGGTAGACGATGCTAATGCGAAGCTTGAAGGAAAGTTGAAGCAAACTGCAAACAGTGATTGTGTTGTATCATTGTGTGGACTTGTGGAGTGACTACGAGCACAAGAGAGAGAGAAGGGGGAGGGAAAAATTGAGAAGAAAAAGTGAATTTTATGGGAAATTGAGATGATGAGAATTGGGATTTGGGATTTGGGATTTGGGATTAGGTCAGCAATGATTAAAAATTGAAAAATTGAAACATAAAAAAATTTATTATTAAAAAAATAATATATGTTATAAATTTTTAAAATGAGAGACCTTCTAATATTTGGGGCCTTATGCGGTTGTGGATCGTCCGAGCTCAATCTTGGACCTCTCCTTAGGCCCAATCTCAATCATTTCCTTAGGCCCAATCTTGGTCCTCTCTCTAGACTCAGTCTCGGCCCAGCACCAGCCTGCCACGACATCATTGCAACCCCCGCTAGGTATCCGTGCGGTCGTCTCAGCTCCCATCCTCATTAATGGCGGATCTCATCCACATTAATGAGGACCCAATCGACACCATGCTGTCACATGAGAATCTTCATTAGCGCCAAATACTCAGTTACATCACCTGCAGACACACAACACATGTATATAGGAGGACGTCTCCTATTCCTATATCAACCAGCTCTTCTCAGAGGCAAGGTGTGTTTTGACGTTTGACCTATTGATACACTGTCTCTCCTTACTCTCTTACTCACTTGAACGTCGGAGTGCTTACAGGTACCAGCCGCCTCCTGGACGGACCTGTCGCCAGAGCCCGTGTCTTATTGTTGCAATCTCACCTCCGATTGTCCTCTTTTGGTCAGAAAGGAACATCTGGCGCCCACCGTGGGGCTTGGTAAAACTTACCTATTTCATAAATTCACTAGAGCCTTTCAAACCAACCTCCCCGTGGCCACACCATGGTATGAACTAGAAGTGCCCCCGCCCAAGAGCTGAATAACCCCAACCAACCCCTGTAAAACTTAGCTGTCACGGAAGTCCTCCTCCAGACTGTTCAACAACTTCAAAACCAAGTCACTAAGTTAACCAAAAACCAACAACAAGCTTCAGGACTTTTGTTAGGAGCTCGACATCCACCAGGTCTTCACCTCAGTCGAACACTCTCAGACCAACAGCCAAGCAAAAGCCGCTAACAAGGTCATCTTAGCCGGTCTAAAAAAGCGACTTGATGGCGCCAAGGGCGTATGGCCAAAATAACTCCTTATGGTGTTGTGGTCGTACCACACTATAGCTCAAACCTTGACCATGGAAACATCCTTTCGACTCACCTACGGGTCAGAGGCCAAGATCCATATAGAGATTGAAGAATCTAGCCCCAGGTGATAACAATTTCGTGAAGACACCAACGATGAAGAACAACGAGCCGACCTTGACCTTATCCAAGAAACTAAAGACTAAGCCCAAATCCACGAACATGCTGCTAAATAAAGAGCAACTCGAAAATACAGTAACACAGGCATTGGTAGACCTCGAGCTTCCTCGGTCTAGCCCTGACCTCAAGTAACCTCGGCCACTCTCCCTGAAGATAGCCTTGTATCAAACAAGCACTGACAAACCTCAAGCTTCCTCAGTCTAGCCCCAGCCTCGAGTAACCTCGGCCAGTCTCCCTGAAGATAGACCAGCCTCGAGTAACCTCGACCACTCTCCCTGAAGATAGCCTTGTATCAAATAGACACTGGTAGACCTCGAGCTTCCTTGGTTTAGCCCCGGCCTCGAGTAACCTCAACCACTCTCCATGAAGATAGCCTTGTATCAAACATGCATTGACATATCTCGAGCTTTCTCGGTCTAACCCCGGCCTCGAGTAACCTTGGCCATTCTCCCTGAAGAAAGCCTTGTATCAAACAAGCATTGGCAGACCTCGAGCTTTCTCGGTCTAGCCCCGGCCTCGAGTAACCTTGGTCGCTCTCCCTGCAGATAGACTTGTATCAAACAGGTACTAGCAGACCTCGAGCTTCCTCAGTCTAACCTCGGCCTCGAGTAACCTCGGTCACTCGCCCTGAAGATAACTTTGTATCAAACAGACACTGGCAGACCTCGAGTTTCCTCGGTCTAGTCTCGGCCTCGAGTAACCTCGACCACTCTCCCTAAAGATAGCTTTGTATCAAACAAACACTGGCAGACCTCGAGCTTCCTCGGTCTAGCCCCGGCCTAGAGTAACCTCGGCCACTCTCGCTGAAGATAGCCTACTATTAAACAGGCATAGCATAAACAGATCTTGGGTTACCTCGGACTCACTCAACCCGCTAAATATAAGGTAGCTAAGAATTTCTTATTTTATTACTTGTAACTCATTCAATACAAGTATTAGTAGGACCTCGGGCACAGCCCCGTCATTGTTTTAGGGCTCCGATTCCGCCACAACCCTATCCAGCCATGCTTTGTACCAGACAAGCACGTCGGACCTTGAGTCTGCCTCGGTCCGATTCCAAAGTCGTGCCTTGTATCAGACGGGAAGGCCAGACCTCGAGCCCACCTCGGTCCCCCATTTGCAGTGCTCCGGACCTAGGTCGACGTGGTCCGTCACGAGACCTCGAGCTCACCTCGGTCCCCCGTTTGCAGTGCTCCAGACCTAGGTCGACGGGGTTCGTCACGGGACCTCGAGCCCGCCTCGGTCTCCCGTTTCCAATGCTCTGGACTTAGGTTGATGCGGTTCGTCACGGGACCTCGAGCCCGCCTCGGTCTCCCGTTTCCAATGCTCTGGACTTAGGTTGATGCACTCCCGCCTTGGTCCTTCATTTGCAGTGCTCCGGACCTAGTTCGACACTGTCCCATCACAGGACCTCGAGCCTACATCGGTCCCCCATTTGTAGTGCTTTGGACCTAGGTCAATGAGGTCCGTCACAAGACCTCGAGCCTGTCTCAGTCCTCCGTTCGAGTTTCCTTAGTCCTCCACTAGCCGTGCTCGGGATCCAGATCGACGCGGTTCGACAAGACTTCGAGTTACCTCAATCATCCACTAGCCGTGCTCAGGACCTAGACTGACCTGGACCTCAGGCACAACCCTGTCATTGCTCTAGGCGCCTTAACCCTATCGAACCATGTCTTGTATCAGATAGGAGCACAGGACCTCGAGTCAGACTCGATCCTCCTTTAAGCCGTGCTCACGGCTACCTCGATCCAATCCCAAAATCATGCCTTGTAACAAATAGGCAAGCCGATATCACCAGAAAGAGCATACAAGACACAATTAAAAACAAGGTACCTAGAAAAAACTTACATTTCATTACGAAATTTACATCTAATTACAAGCTTCATATTTGTAATAATCTTACGTTACACTTGCCTATCACGCTACAACCATTACATGGTACAAATGCCTGAAAACATAACTGGAGTAAAACCAAAACCAGCACAGCTGACCGCTTTGGTCAGATTTTAACCCAACTCTCCAAAACTAGCACATGTAGAAAAAATCACCTAGGCTTCCTTTTTCTAGCTCGAATGCTTGTTACTTGAGCAGCTGACCTGGGGGGTTGTGGACTGTCCGGGCCCAATCTTGGCCCTCTCCTTAGGCCCAATCTTAGCCATTTTCTTAGGCCCAATCTTGGTCATTTCTCTGGACCTAGTCTCGGCCCAGCGCCAGCCTACCACAGCATCATTGCAACCTCCACTAGTATTTGCACGGCCACCTTATATCCCATCCTCATTAATGACAGATCCCATCCATATTAACGAGGGCCCAATCGACACCATACTGTCACCTAGGAACCTTCACTGGCGCCGGATACTCAGTCTTATCACATGCAGCTGCACGACACATGCATGTAGGAGGACGTCTCATCTTTCTATATCAGCCAGCTCTTCTCAGAGTCAAGGTATGTTCTGACCTCTGACCTATTGATATACTGTCTCTCCTTACTCTCTTACTCACTTGAGGCGCCAAATACTCAGTCCCATCATCTGCAGACCCACGACACATGCATGCAGGATGATGTCTCATCTTTCTATATTAGCTAGCTCTTCTTAGAGCCAAGGTATGTTTTGACCTCTGACCTATTGATACACTATCTTTCCTTACTCTCTTACTCACTCGAGCGTCAGAGTGCTTGCAGGTGCCAACCGTCCCCCGAACGGACCCGTCGCCAGGGCCTGCGCCCTGCCGTTTCGATCCGGCCTCTGATTATCATCTTTTGGTTAGGAAGGAATAGGTCTCATAAATGGCTTTAGGGTTGGGGCGACCTTGCTTTTGGGTGAAGAAAACAAAATCATTCCATGAACCCCAAATGTAATTGTATCATGGTATGAAATATCCCAAAATTGAACCAAATCCATATGTTTCCATATTTAACATTTGATTTGATCATTGTTGATGCAAAGCATCAGCATCAGCCTATAACCATGGATCAACGCTCGCCCTTTAAAGAACAAGAGCCCCACCGTACTTATAAGCTTAGTGGTTGCCCCCTGGGCAACCGATGTGGGATTGAGAACTGGTGCTACAGCACCATCGCCACAGCCTCCCCCCTTAAGTGTGGTGGAGCTCTTGAGAGCAGACCATCTCAGGGGTGATAGAGGGTGGTTCGGCCAAGGCCTAAGGCCCAGGGTTTCCCACAGATGGCGTTAAATGTTGATGCAAAGCATCAGCATCAGCTTACAACCACGGATCAACGCTCGCCCTCAAAGGACAAAAGCCCCACCGCACTTATAAGCTCAGTGGTTGCCCCTTGGACAACCGATGTGGGATTGAGAATTTGTGCTACAGCACCACCGCCACAGCCTCTCCCCTAAGATGGTCCATGCCCAAGAGCATCAACATTTGATGCTGTCTGTGGGAAACCCTGGGCTTTAGGCCTTGGCCGAACCACCATCTGTTACCCTTGAGATGGTTCGCACCCAAAAGCGCCACCATACTTAGGGGGGAGGTTGTGGTGGTGGTGCTGTAACACCGGTTCTCAATCCCACATTGGTTTTCCAGGGGGCAACTGTAACGCCCCACTTTTCTTTTTCCAAGGTACACATACAAAGATGCATGATGACGCTAGCGACCGTATGGTAATCAAAGGGCGTTTATGGAAGCCTTTGCCAACAGAAGCAAGGATCGAACCTGAAAGCTTTATAAAACCATAAGCTAGATATTTAAGGCTTCCACTATATGCTTTTAACACAAAAACCATCTGAAAAGCCATAATACAACTTGAAAATCTAGGGATCATTTAGGCTCCCTTTTACAACAAGTAAAACTCACACTAAAGTAATAGTACAATGTTTTGCAATTAAAACGTAAAGGAGCTAACTATCCAAGAACCACTTCCTTTCCTTTCCTCTGACTTGATTCCGGGGCACCTGTCACGACTAACCCACCTGGAACGTTGAATGTTCCAGGGGTATGAGACACCCAAGTTAGATAGTTATATCTAAGTGAGTGCAACAAGAAGAGATAACATGCATGTGATGAGATATGTAGAATGATATGAAACCGCCTGTGTGGTAGTGACGCCGAGGTGTTGCAATCACCCCCGCTGATCAATCATGTTCTCACATCTCCAAGACTTTTCACCAGTCTAACATGAGATCCTGACTTCAGCTAGCCACACACACCAAGTGATGCATGACAAAGAAAGAGAAAATGCTTGATTTAAAGGAAAGTCATGCTTATGCAAGTAATCACCCTTACCCGTGTGAAGACAAAATGTTCGGTATGTAATATAAAGATGCAAAAAGCACTCACCTTGCTGATTCGGAAGCTCTAAAGTACTGTTCACAGGGTTCGGGAAAGTTTTTCTCCAAAAATAATATAACTTCGAAACTCAAACCTAAACTATTTTTATATGAGGTCCTAGGGAAACATTTAAGGACCAACTGTACAAAATTTGGGCCCAAGAGGACATCTCACGCGCTTGGGGAATGAGCCCCACGCGCTCCACTCGCGGCAGTCAGGTGGCGCGTGAACTGCACGCGCCGCCCCTCCAGCTTTGCCGTCTTGAGGTTTTTTGGCCCGTTCTCCCTCATCCGAACTCCGATTTGACTTCCGTTTGAAACCACACGACCCTTATTCAATTATCTATCGAACTACGGAAAGAAATTAGAATTACCTTGCTGTTTTATCGCTGTTTAATGCCTTTTACGGTGGCGGTCCAACTTTTTCGACGAAGTGTTTTACCACTCTATTTTTGGGCAAAGCTTCTCCTCTCAACTCACCTCCCCTTTTCCTCTTGATTAATGGTGAGAATTTCCCTTCCATGGCCTTGGTATTTATAGGCATTTATGGCCAATCCAAGAGTGCCATGTGTCACTTGCCATGTGTCACTTAGATAAGGTTGTAATCATCACTTTCGTAGGATTGTGCCAAGTGTCCCTTGAGATTTGAACCATTTCTCCCCCTTGTGACATGTGTCCTTTTAAACATGTGCCACCACATGTTAATTTGATTTTTTCAAGATTCCTCATGATTATGTCTCCTAACTAAGTTAGCTTACTTGGTTCCTTTAACTAACTAGTTACAAGATATTTTAACTTCTTACAAATAACTCTTTAACCCAAATACTTATTTGCACTTATATCCCTTGAGCCCCTATAACTCCTTAAACTTCTCCAAAATACCTTAGATGATGTCCCCTTGCGATAGTTTCCGTGATTTTTCGGAAAACCCTTCATTCGTTCCTCGGCGATTACCTCGGAACTTCACATGTATCCTTCGATTTCCAAGAAAATGTTTTATTTCTTAAACAACAATGCCTAGGAAAACTTCGGGTATTACATTCTCCCCCCCTTAAAAAAAAGATTTCGTCCTCGAAATACATCCCTAGGTCTCCACATGGTTGAAGAGGTGTGAGAACTTCTGTTGCATTTCTTCTTCTCTCTCCCAAGTGGCTTCCTGAATGTTATGGTGTTTCCACAACACTTTCACCAGTGGTATTACCTTGTTTCTCAATACTTTCTCCTTCCGGTCCAAGATCTCAATGGTTTCTTCGGGGTAGGTCAAATTCTCTTGCAATTCAATCGTTTCTTCTGGAATCTTCTGAGAAGGATCGGGTTCGCACTTTCGTAGACGAGACACATGGAACACATCGTGTACCCCAGACATTGATGGGGGTAGTGCTAACCGATATGCTACTGGCCCAATACGCTCCAAAACCTCATATGGCCCAACATAGCGTGGGTTTAACTTTCCTCGTTTCTTCCCTTGGTGCAAGATCTTCAAGTTTACCTTATCTCCAGTTTGAAATTCCAAACCCCTCCTTCGATTATCGGCATATGACCTCTGTCGGCTTTGGGCTGCCTTAATCTTTTCCTGAATCAGCTTAATCTTTTCGTTAGTTTGTTGCACCATTTCAGGTCCTAAAAGTTGTCTTTCTCCTACCTCGGTCCAACATAGAGGTGTTCTGCATCTTCGACCATAGAGAGCTTCGTATGGTGCCATATTAATACTACTGTGATAATTATTATTATATGCAAACTCAATCAGGGGTATGTGCTCCTCCCATCCTTTTGAAAATTCAATCACACAGGCTCGCAACATGTCTTCCATGGTCTGAATTGTCCGTTCTGATTGTCCGTCTGTTTGGGGATGATATGCCGTACTTAGCCGCAATTGAGTCCCTAAACATTTTTGCAAACTCTCCCAAAATCGAGAAGTGAATCTCGGATCCCTATCAGATACTATACTCACTGGAGTTCCATGCAATTGGATTATCTCTTTTATATACAATTGTGCTAACTTGCTGACTGGTTGCCCTACTTTCATGGGCAGAAAATGAGCAGACTTTGTTAGCCTATCCACTATTACCCATATTGCATCATTTCCCATAGGTCCTCTTGGCAAACCCGTAACAAAATCCATAGTGATATGCTCCCACTTCCATTCGGGAATATCTAGGGGTTGCAGCTTCCCAGCAGGCTTTTGATGTTCGATCTTTATCCTTTGACAAGTGTCACATCGACTCACGTGACGAGCTATGTCTTTCTTCATTCCCGGCCACCAATACAAATTTCTCAAGTCCCTGTACATTTTGGTAGTACCAGGGTGGATAGTGTATTTGGCTCGATGCGCCTCTTCTAGAATGGTTTGCCTCAATTCCTTGACCCTGGGCACATATATTCGGTTCATGAACCGTAATATACCGTCAGAAAAATTGAAGTTAGGGTTTTTGACCCTTCCCCAATCATCTACCCACAACTTCACCCTCGAGTCTTCCAGAGTAGCTTGCTGGATTTGTTCCACCAGATGGGAATGAACCACCAGGCCAGCGACGTAGACGGACGTTCTTTTAAGAATTGCACCCACTGACAAATGGCTAAAAGCCTCCACCAGTCCCCATTCCCGGGCCATCAAATTAGCTATTAGAGCAGGCCTTTTCCTGCTTAACGCATCAGCCACAACATTTGCCTTCCCGGGGTGGTACTGGATCGTACAATCGTAATCCTTCAAGAATTCCATCCACCGCCGTTGCCTCATATTCAAATCCCTCTGTGAAAATAAATACCGCAAGCTCTTATGATCTGTGAAGATCTCAAACTTTTCTCCATACAAGTAGTGCCGCCAAAGTTTCAAGGCAAACACGACCGCAGCTAATTCCAAATCATGGGTAGGATAGTGCTGCTCGTGATTTTTCAATTGCCGAGACCCATATGCCACCACCCTTTCATTCTGCATGAGTACACACCCCAAGCCAATTTTTGAGGCATCAGTATAAACTACGAATCTTCCTATCCCACATGGCATGGCTAAAATAGGTGCAGAGGTTAGTCTCTTTTTGAGTTCATTAAAACTATGCTCACATGCCATATTCCATTCAAACTTAACTCCTTTTCTCGTTAGCTGGTTAAGTGGTAAAGCAATATGAGAAAATCCTTCAACATATTTTCTATAATAACCTGCTAGCCCCAGAAAACTACGCACCTCAGTTACGGTCTTAGGTTGCTCCCAATTCCTTATTGTCTCAACTTTTGAAGGATCCACCGCTATTCCTTCCTCTGATATGACATGACCCAGAAAAGCTATTTGGGTTAGCCAAAACTCACATTTAGAAAATTTGGCATATAATCGATGCTCTCGTAACGTCTTTAGGACTGTTTCCAGGTGTCGCTCATGTTCCTCCCTGCTAGTTGAATATATTAGAATATCATCAATAAACACAATCACAAACTGGTCTAGGTATGGCCTGAATATCCTATTCATCAAGTCCATAAAGGCTGCTGGTGCGTTAGTCAACCCAAATGGCATCACCAAGTACTCATAGTGTCCATAACGAGATCTAAAGGCAGTTTTCAATACATCCTCCTTCTTGATTCGCAACTGGTAGTAGCCCGACTTCAAATCTATCTTTGAGAATACCCTAGCACCTTGTAACTGGTCAAATAACTCATCAATTCTAGGGAGCGGATACTTGTTTTTTATAGTAACCTTATTCAGTTGACGGTAATCTATGCACATCCTTAGACTCCCGTCTTTTTTCTTTACAAACAATATAGGTGCTCCCCAAGGTGACATGCTAGGTTGGATAAAACCCTTGTCCAAAAGATCCTGCAGCTGACTTTTCAATTCCCTTAATTCTGCTAGGGCCATCCTATAAGGAGGTATTGATATAGGGTCTGTCCCTGGTAGGACATCTATGGCAAGCTCAATTTCCCGATAAGGGGGTAGTCCAGGTAAGTCTTCAGGAAACACATCAGGAAAGTCTCTTACTATAGCCACTTTCCCAAGCCCAACCTTTTTGTTATTCTCCTGTACACAAGCTAGGTAGCCATATGCTCCTTTCCCTAACATCCTAACAGCTTTAAGGGCTGTTATCCATTTGATTCTCCTACTCCCATTTTTCCCTTGAAACTTCTCCCAAGTTCCATTATCTGTTTGTAACTCAACTGTCTTTTCTTGACAGTTAATTTTTGCATTATATTTAGTTAAGAAATCCATCCCCAAGATTATGTCAAAATCCTGAATATCTAGGGACGTAAGTTCGACTGAAAATTCATTATTCCCCAATACGATCCGTCCATCCCCATAGCCTGTATGTGTTTCTACTTGTTTTCCAAAAGGGGTAGATACTATCATGGGACACCCTAGTTCTCCCAATTTCAATTTTAAACAACGTGCCAATGCATGCGATACAAATGAATGAGTAGACCCTGGGTCTATCAATACTTGCACCGGCGTATCAAGAAAGATCATTGTACCTTGTATTATTGATGGGTTGGCACTGGTGTCTTCTCTCGTCAAACTAAATACGCGTCCCCGTTGTGGCTCCATGCTTCCTTTATTCGCCTTGAATTGAACAATACCTTTCTTTTGAGGGCAGTCGCGAGAGATATGACCAGGCTTCTGGCAAGTGAAACACACGATCCCCTTTGGGAAATCCCGAGCCACGTGGCCAGTTCCTCCACAAGAATAGCATCCTTGGGCTCCTGTCCCACAAGGCTTCCCTGGATGATATTTCTGACATTTCGGGCATGAACCTTTGGTCTTGAACTTCCTCCCTTGAGTCCCCAAGTCATGCTTTCTTCCCAACCTTCCACCCTCGGGCCCACGAAATTCCATTCCCAAAGTCTCCATTCGCCGAAAGTTGCTTTCTACCGTCAAGGCTTGCAGCACCACTTCTGCATAGGTGCGTGTCCCTAAGGAGCTTAAGGCTAGTTGAATCTTCCATTTCAGTCCTCCAAGTAACTTCTGCGCTTTGGCTTCCTCGTCCAGGTTGTATATAGGCATATACTTGATCAGCCTTGTGAAGTGATCCTCGTATTGGGCGACGGACATGTCCCCAGTTTGTTTTAGATTCATGAACTCCCGACCTTTCTCCATTTTCTTACACAAAGGAAAGTATTTCGTATTAAAAAGTTCCTTAAACTACACCCATGTAGTAACTGGCGTACCTCGTCCTTCAGGACCTTGTAAGGTTCTCTGCATCATTTTCCACCACTGGTCAGCTTCATCACGAAGCATAAATGTTGCACAACCAACTTTATCCTCCTCCTCACAGCCAATAAAGTCAAAGATCTTTTCAACCTGCTCCAGCCAAAACTCACTCTCACAGGGGTCAGTCCCTGCCTTTCCTTGAAAAACAGGCGGGTTCAACCGCTGGAACCTGTCGCTAACATTAGGATTTCGGGGGATAACCTGACCCGCTGGTTGTGTTCCTCGCATAAGGGTGACCATACGTCCCAAGACTCTTTCCATTTGATCCATACGAGTTCCTCCTCCTTGGTTCCCTTCTGGCAGTGGGTTACCTTGGGGCATCTCCGTCCCTTCCTCGTGCTGGTCCTGCATCTCCTCTTCTCGAACGTTGTTTCTACGCCTAGGGTTCCTGGTTCGGCGAGTGTTTACCATCTGAAACCATTTACAATAAATTTCAAGGACAATTTATAAACATATTCTCCCAAAGATATACACCCAGTCAATAAAATAAAGCATGCAACCACTCGTCCTAACCTTTTATATGACAATCACCCACCTATCCATACCCATATGAGGGGTCTTATAAAGCCATGCAAATCCCCAAGTCCCAAATTCCATATTGTAACAACCTCTTATGGTTCTTACTACATACTCGGGGACCTTAGATTTACAATACATTCCCAAAATTCCTATAACATCAACAACCTTCCAAGTTAGTTTGTCCAAAATCCTCAAGGTTTCTAATCCTTCACCTGCAATCACTTGTAACTAGTTAGTTAAAGGAACCAAGTAAGCTAACTTAGTTAGGAGACATAATCATGAGGAATCTTGAAAAAATCAAATTAACATGTGGTGGCACATGTTTAAAAGGACACATGTCACAAGGGGGAGAAATGGTTCAAATCTCAAGGGACACTTGGCACAATCCTACGAAAGTGATGATTACAACCTTATCAAGTTCCAAGAAGCAATAACTAGAACTTTATATGTCAAACCAAAATTACCTGCCAAAATCCAATATGCTTCTTAGTTATGGCAATAGAGTAGTTTAACCTACCGAACGACCAACTTACTCTTTCCTTCCTTAATCCACTTTCTCATCGGGTTTAGGTGTCATTCCTTCGGGTTCCTTCTTCCTTATGTTTTACATAACCTGTCACCATAAACCATCAAGATTAGTACGACTATAACATCTTGTATATTACATCACCACCTTTTATTTATACACACATAGAGGTTCATTCCCTTACCACGACCTGCCTACCCTGCTATTCTAAGTATACATACATATGAGCCATATCCGCCACTATCGCTATTTTATGTATACATATGTATAAGCCATATCCGCCACTATTCTACTTCCCTTATATACATTTCCAAAATTTACGTGAACCAAAAATTATCTTCCTACACCTCCAACCGTCATCACTCCTCGTCCTCGGACCCAGATGGGGGTGTCAAGGCACGTTCCTCGGGCTCTTGCACGGGTACCTCCACAAGCGCAGGCATAACCTGATCAGCCATGAGAGCCTCGACCTCACGTAAGCGGTCCATGAAAGCTATGAAATCGGGGTGAACCTCATGGATGATGAGATGATTTCCTGCATCCTTCCACTCGGGGGTGAGTAGGGAAACTAAGTAGGCTACTTGGAGTCCTGCCAGATGCGGCACCACTACGTCCGGTGGAAGCTCCATGATGATAGGTGATACAGCATCAAGAAAATTTCCTAAGGCATCTCCAGGGATCATATACACTCCCCCTAACTGCATGGTCCACCACCCCATGATAATGCGCTGGTTTTGATGTTCAACTACGTTGGGGTCCATTTCCTGTATTTAACCAAAAACATCCTCAAAGTCAATCATGTAAGAAAACTTAATCGAGTTATGTAAATCCAGCTCTGATACCAACTGTAACGCCCCACTTTTCTTTTTCCAAGGTACACATACAAAGATGCATGATGACGCTAGCGACCGTATGGTAATCAAAGGGCGTTTATGGAAGCCTTTGCCAACAGAAGCAAGGATCGAACCTGAAAGCTTTATAAAACCATAAGCTAGATATTTAAGGCTTCCACTATATGCTTTTAACACAAAAACCATCTGAAAAGCCATAATACAACTTGAAAATCTAGGGATCATTTAGGCTCCCTTTTACAACAAGTAAAACTCACACTAAAGTAATAGTACAATGTTTTGCAATTAAAACGTAAAGGAGCTAACTATCCAAGAACCACTTCCTTTCCTTTCCTCTGACTTGATTCCGGGGCACCTGTCACGACTAACCCACCTGGAACGTTGAATGTTCCAGGGGTATGAGACACCCAAGTTAGATAGTTATATCTAAGTGAGTGCAACAAGAAGAGATAACATGCATGTGATGAGATATGTAGAATGATATGAAACCGCCTGTGTGGTAGTGACGCCGAGGTGTTGCAATCACCCCCGCTGATCAATCATGTTCTCACATCTCCAAGACTTTTCACCAGTCTAACATGAGATCCTGACTTCAGCTAGCCACACACACCAAGTGATGCATGACAAAGAAAGAGAAAATGCTTGATTTAAAGGAAAGTCATGCTTATGCAAGTAATCACCCTTACCCGTGTGAAGACAAAATGTTCGGTATGTAATATAAAGATGCAAGAAGCACTCACCTTGCTGATTCGGAAGCTCTAAAGTACTGTTCACAGGGTTCGGGAAAGTTTTTCTGCAAAAATAACATAACTTCGAAACTCAAACCTAAACTATTTTTATATGAGGTCCTAGGGAAACATTTAAGGACCAACTGTACAAAATTTGGGCCCAAGAGGACATCTCACGCGCTTGGGGAAGGAGCCCCACGCGCTCCACTCGCGACAGTCAGGTGGCGCGTGAACTGCACGCGCCGCCCCTCCAGCTTTGCCGTCTTGAGGTTTTTTGGCCCGTTCTCCCTCATCCGAACTCCGATTTGACTTCCGTTTGAAACCACACGACCCTTATTCAATTATCTATCGAACTACAGAAAGAAATTAGAATTACCTTGCTGTTTTGTCGCTGTTTAATGCCTTTTACGGTGGCGGTCCAACTTTTCCGACGAAGTGTTTTACCACTCTATTTTTGGGCAAAGCTTCTCCTCTCAACTCACCTCCCCTTTTCCTCTTGATTAATGGTGAGAATTTCCCTTCCATGGCCTTGGTATTTATAGGCATTTATGGCCAATCCAAGAGTGCCATGTGTCACTTAGATAAGGTTGTAATCATCACTTTCGTAGGATTGTGCCAAGTGTCCCTTGAGATTTGAACCATTTCTCCCCCTTGTGACATGTGTCCTTTTAAACATGTGCCACCACATGTTAATTTGATTTTTTCAAGATTCCTCATGATTATGTCTCCTAACTAAGTTAGCTTACTTGGTTCCTTTAACTAACTAGTTACAAGATATTTTAACTTCTTACAAATAACTCTTTAACCCAAATACTTATTTGCACTTATATCCCTTGAGCCCCTATAACTCCTTAAACTTCTCCAAAATACCTTAGATGATGTCCCCTTGCGATAGTTTCCGTGATTTTTCGGAAAACCCTTCATTCGTTCCTCGGCGATTACCTCAGAACTTCACATGTATCCTTCGATTTCCAAGAAAATGTTTTATTTCTTAAACAACAATGCCTAGGAAAACTTCGGGTATTACAGCAACCACTGAGCTTATAAGTGCGGTTGGGCTCTTATCCTTAAGAGGGTAAGCGCTGATTTGTGGCTGTAGGCTAATGCTGATGCTTTGCATCAACAATCATGCTCACTACATTTTTGAATTTGATTGAGGCTTTGGGTTCTAGTTTTTAATCAAAATGGTAAAAGATTGTAATCATCATTTATGTTAAGATTATGTATCTCAAAATAATTATGAAAAAGAAATGGTTAAATGCATAAAAATACTTATGTACTTTACTAAAAAAGTCACGTGGCACCTCGAACTTACAAAATATTCTATTAAACACCTCTATTTCAACAAAAAACAAAACTATTAAATACTCAATAAACATTGATTAGGAATAAAACTTTAACGTGAAATGCATGCAAAGTAATTAAGGATATACTCTCTACTTTCCTCTTCAACGCTTCTTTTCTTGTACCAGAACGTTAGAACTCATTGAGTCGTTCCATTCCTAATGTCCAAGACAACTAGAATGTCATTGAGTTGTTTGGTTCTCGTTGTCGAGCCGCTCCCTATTGCTCCAACTCCTCTTCAACGTTGTCGTCTAGTTGTTCCCCATTCCTCAAATTGGAGCATAGTTCCAAACATAGATAACTCACTCACCAGGCTCACCTCAATGCCCGCTATCCCTTTAACACCTAGTCCCACCACTGTCCCCTCCCAACTTTCTCTCTCCAAAGATTGCCTTCTCAACCCATTTGTTAACACATTCCTCTACCTCTACCTCTTTCCATTCTCCAAACTCTTACTCATCCTCTACTTCCATCGTCGTCTAAACCCCTAACCTTGTCCTCTCCATTAACTACCGCCTTGCCCTCGAGCACCACCTTCCTACCACCTACTACGATGCCCTTAACTGGCTTTGTACCCAAGCCCTCGCCCCAAACCTCTTTGACGAATGACTCCAAAACTACACTGATTTTTCCAAGTGCTTTCTGTCTGTTCTCTCCATTGATTACCGCCTCCTTGTCACCTCACTACATATTTAATGTCTTTAGTAAAGTTTTGATAAAGAAAGAGAGAGAGAAATGTGACCTTATTGTTAGAAAGAAAGAGAGAAAGAGATAGGTGAGTGACCTTGCTAAATGCATTCACTAGTGCGTGTTTTTGCATAGGTTGCTAATTGGGTAAAAATGTGCCTAATAGTTTCACTTTTTTAAAGTAGACATGTCTAATAAGAGGTTTGAAAGTCTGAGTGCCACATGACTTTTTTGGTAAAATATAGGGATATTTTTTTTGTCTTCACCTGGAAAAAATTTATGAACATATGAATAAAAAATTTGTTAGAATATCCCTAATCAGTACATTTAAACGATAACAATGAACATGATAAGAAAATCATTTATATATATATATGTAATAAGGCAACAATTTCATGTTTAATTTAGCAAAACGATTACAAAGAAAATACACTTACATTTCTCTATTTTATCAGAAGAAATCCTAAAATCAATAATAATCAAAGTTACAGAAAATGATTTTAAAGTATATAAAAAATAATTTTTAAGTATATTTGTCATTTGTCTACCACATGTTTACTTCAATTAATCAAAATATTTTATTTTATTTTTTGGTTGATAATCTAGGTGTCCGGGCTTTATCCACCTAGTCCTAAAGGAGATTGGCTTTCCCTTCTAGTTCAGTCTTTGGATAAATCAGATGCGGTCTCAATTTTGTACACTCTCAAGCGGACACACGATTAGTCTCTATTAAATGAGACATTTCTATCTCTAATAAGAGTTGATCTTCCATCATTCTCAACAAAACTTGAGAACTTTACCACTTGCTCCATGTCTTGTAGCGATCAAAATAGTTTGTTCTTTGTATGAATTGTTGGTTCAATGCTTATTTTTTAAAATTGACATCTACATAATAAAAATTAGGTTAATTACACTAATAATAACTCAACTTTATGTTCTATTACTGTTTGATCACTAAACTTTGAAATGTTACATGTTAGTTACTGATATTTCAAAACGGTTACCGCTTAATCATTGAACTTTGAAATGCTACCTGTTAGTCACCGATATTTCAAAATTGTTACTATTTTGTTACTGAATTTTAAAATGTTACCTATTAGTTACTGATATTTCAAAACTATTACTGCTTAGTTACTGAATTTTAAAATATTACCTGCTAGGCATTGATATTTCAAAATCGTTTTTCACCCGTCACTCGATAGTCACTGAACTTTAAGTTCACGAGTGACGAATGAGGAACATTTTTGAAATATTAGTGACTAACATGTAATATTTTAAAGTTCAGTGTAACAGTTTTGAAATATCAGTGACTAATAGGTAATATTTTAAAGTTCAGTAATTAAGCAGTAATAGTTTTGAAATATCAATGACTAACAGGTAACATTTTAAAGTTTAGTGACTAAGAAATAATCGTTTTGAAATATCAATGACTAACAGATAACATTTCAAAGTTCAGTGACTAAATAGTAATAGAATGTAAAGTTAGGTTATTATTGGTGTAATTAACCTAATAAAAATTATATTAAACTTAAGTTAAATAACTTTATTATTTATCATCTAATTATATATATATATATAGAGAGAGAGAGAGAGAGAGAGAGAGAGCGATGCTATCATGCAAATTTGGCAAGCACAACCCAAATCACCCATTTTGATTGCCCCGTTCCATCGAATCAGAATTTATTCACTGATGACTCTGTCTAATAGCGGTTCATGTCCCACATCGGAGACGTCACGGCAGGGGAGAGGCAAATTAGTGGATAAAAATGGCAGCCAGGCACTGAACAAATCATACCTTTCTCGGCCTTTTGGCTAAGATCAAGTGTAGTATCTGTTCTTATCAGTTTAATATCTGATACGTGGGCCATTGGCTCACATGATATTAAATTTATTTTTGTAGGGGGAGGCCCATCACAGTAGCTCGCTACTGGGGTTCTCGAGCGTCGCCTCGGCGTTGCACTACTGCCTGGGCCTGGCGCACCCCACCAAAGTCAAGTTTCAAAATTTTGGGCCGAAAATGGCTTTAATAGCCCGAATGGTTAAGATAGCCCCAATGGCTGAAAGGCATGCAATAAGTCAAGGTAAACGCTGGATACCTTAATTAATCATTAGCTTTGTCCAAATCTAAAACAGCTTAGAAGACACGTCGGGAAAGCTCGGTGGATTGGGTTGGTGGCGTGTTGATCAAACAATGATGTGGCGAAACAGAGGTTACGGGGAAAGAGAAGTCAAAGAAATGGGGCGAGACGAAATAGAGAAATGCTTAGTGGTTTGCGGTCAAACGATGGGGATGGGATGTGCTGTCTTGACCGTGATCACGTGTGCTTTTTCTTGAGCCCATGCCAACAACCACTGGCCATCCCCTCTTCATTTGGTGCTTTGCCTATTACTACTTTTGACACCATAGAGAGGTCAATGTTGTCAACTAGCTTTGCCCCAATAAAAGTAACAGATAAAACTTTAACTAAATATTAATATAACCCCTCTCAAGACTCTCCGTACATCCGCCCCTAGTGTCGACACTGCACTATGAAGCTGTACAATGTTGGCGCAGTTCTATCTCAACTTTGTTTTCCTTTGTTGTCACCAACACCAACGGCTTCCCCTTTGGCCTCCTCACTCGTGTTGAGATGGGTGATCCAAAGTCCAAATCTTTTGTTCTTGAAATTATATGCTAATTTGGGGTTATTTGAAAGTATAATTTTTACAAGAGTAATGGTCTGTGAATCAGTAAAGCAAGCATGCGATAAATTGAAGGAAGACTTTATAGGGTAAAGAAAGTCAACTTTTTATTTCTTAAAAAGAGAGTTTGAAATGTTAAGAATGAAAGATGGGATAACAGTGAAGGAGTATTTTTCAAAACTCATGTAAGTAGTGAATCAAATTCGACTTTATGGTGAGACAAATGTGGTGAAAAAATATTGATTAGCTTGTCTAATAGATTTGAGTTAAAGATCTTAACAATTAAAGAATCTTGTGACTTGAAACAATTGTCAATTGTAGAGCTTTTTAGCAAACATTAGAAGAGAGAATTGAAGGAGCACTTGCGATGAAGTACAAACGTAAGAAATATGGAAGGAAAAATGGGAAGAAAATTACTAGTGACAAGTAAGGGAAAAGCTCATGCAAAAAGCTCAAAAGAGTTTCATAAAAGAGGGTAAGTTCCCACCCTAAGGAACCTTTAAAAAGAAAAAAACTATATTGAGAAGGATTGTTGGCATAAAGATAAAACTCAATACTAATGTGGATATTGCAAGAGGTGTGGGCCTATTAAAAGGTTTTGTAGATTGAAGATAGAGCAAATAGAGTAACAACATGTGGAACAAGCAAATACAGTTGATGGCCAACCATAACTCTGTTAGTAAAAATGAAGAAAGGAACTATATTGCAATTTAATATTTAGAGGCAAGATCAATAACAACGTTCATCGTCTCAACTACGTCCAATACACCAAGCCTTAAATAATGCTAACAGAGCAACAGAAAATGCTAAAAAACAGGATCACAAACCCATGACCAGGTTTAGTGCCAAATGTAACTGACCACTAACTTAATGACACTAACAAATAAACACCTGCTCCTAAAAAACAGCAACTAAAAGTTTTGAATCATTCATTCAACACTCCCCCTTGATTCAAAATTACATACTCCTAATTGAGACCTGAAAAATTGATGCTTGGCTTGGGGAAGAGACTTTGTAAATATATCAGCTGCTTGCTCATTTGTACCACAAAATTTCAGCACTATTTTCCCATCAGTTACCAGCTTCAGGATTAAATGATGTTGCACGTCGATGTGCTTTGTTCTGCCATGAAAAACAGGATTCCTTGCCATTGCAATTGCAGACCTATTATCACAGAGTATCTCTGTGGCTTCATTTTGTTCATAATTAAAATCAGCAAGAAGTTTCCTGAGCCATAAAGCTTGACGAGCTGCTGAAGTTGCTGCTGTATATTCTGCTTCGGAAGATGACAGAGCAACTGTTTCTTGCTTCTTTGAACTCCATGTCACTGCTCCAGAACCAAAGCTGAAAAGGTTACCGGATGTACTCTTTCGATCATTTAAACATCCTGCAAAATCGCTGTCAGTGAAACCAAACAGCTTGAAATTCGATACTTTAGAATACCAAACACCAAAAGCAACTGTTCCAGCAACATAATGAAGGATTCTTTTTGCTGCACCAAAATGTTGCTTCGTAGGATTATGCATAAATCTGGACACAACACTAACAGAGAAAGCGATGTCAGGTCTAGTGTGTGTCAAATAATTTAAACCACCAACTAAACTTCTAAACAATCTTGGATCTGTCTTCTCAGTCCCATCTTCCCGCTGCAACTTCTCATTAGTGTTCATTGGTGTGGCTGCTACCTCACAATTGCTCATATTGAACCTGTTCAACAAGTCTGTAGCATATTTCTTTTGACACACAAAATTCCCTTCTTCACTCTGCTGCACCTCAAGACCCAAAAAATATTTGAGTAACCCCAAATCTGTCATCTCAAACTTTCTCATCATGCTAGACTTAAACTCTGCAATTAAAGACTCTGAGGAACCCATGTAAATCATATCATCCACATAAAGACAAACCACCAAAAAATCTCTATTACTTTGTCTCTTCAAGTAAAGAGTGGGCTCATTTTCACTTCTTGTGAATCCGCTATCTTGAAAGAAAGCATCAATTTTGCTATACCACGCACGCGGAGCTTGCTTTAGCCCATAAAGAGCTTTTCTTAACCTGTAAACTTTGTTTTCGCTGCCATTGATAACAAAGCCCTCAGGTTGTGAGACATAAACCTCTTCTTTCAAGTCACCATTCAAAAAAGCGGATTTCACATCAAATTGATACACAGGAATTTGCATTTGGGCAGCCAAAGCTAACATGACTCTCACAGTTTCGAATCGAGCAACGGGAGAGAAAGTATCATCAAAATCTATACCTGGCAACTGTGAGTATCCTTTGGCCACGAGCCGAGCTTTCCGTTTTTGGATGCTTCCGTCAGCATTATACTTTGTTCGAAACACCCATTTGAGTCCTATAACATTTTTACCTTCAAGAATATCAACTAACTCCCATGTTGAATTTTTTTCAATGGCCTGCATCTCTTATGTCATAGCGATCTGCCACTCTGATTTTTTTTCAGCTTCCTCAAAAGAAGTTGGATCAGTGACTAAAAAAGCAAAGTCACACGAATTATAAATTTCTGTTAAAGACCTGAATTTTTTAGGTAGCATTTCACTGTCGCTGGAGGAGCTGGACAATGGAGAATCTGAACTTGCTGGATTTGCTGGACTTATATTGTTGTTGTCACCAAGTGAGGGAGGAGTTAAACTTGCAGGGGATGAACTTGCAGGTGATGGCAATTCTGATTGTTCAACATCAAAATTTGTAGGAACTTGATTGGCGATGCCTCCTTTGTAAACATTCCAACTTAAACAAGCCTCCTCATTGAACACAACATTCCTGCTAATTATCACTTTGCCACTTATAGGATTATATAAGCGATATGCTTTGGATTGAGAACTATAGCCAATGAAAATGCATTTTTCAGATTTTTCATCAAGTTTAGAACGGGAATTAACCAAAGCATATGCTACACAACCGAAGATTTTTAAGTGGCTTACCCAAGGCTTCTTGCCTCTCCATGCTTCGTATGGTGTTTGATTGAGAACGGCCCTCGTTGGAGAGATATTTAAGAGATACACTGCTGCTGCTACTGCTTCTCCCCAAAACTGATTTGGAAGCCCCTTTGCCTTCATCATACTTCTGGCCATTTCCACCATCGTACGATTTTTTCGCTCCGCAATGCCATTTTGCTGTGGCATGTGAGGTGCTGTAAGTTCTCTGCGTATGCCATGCTTATCACAAAAATCAGTGAAATCATTAGATAAGAATTCACCACCTCGATCGGTTCGAAGTGTTTTTATGCTGTTGCCACTTTGTTTCTCCACCAATGCCTTGAATTTCTTGAAATTCTCAAAGGTTTCTGACTTGAATTTCAAGAAATAAACCCAACTCATACGGCTATAATCATCTGTAAATAGCAAAAAATAACAACTGCCTCCAAGCGACTTAGTTTGCATAGGCCCACATAAATCAGCATGCACAAGTTCAAGACAATTTGAAGCCCTCCATGATTTTCCAACAGGAAATGATCTTCTACTCTGTTTTCCATAAACACACCCTTCACAAAAATCAAGTTCACCAATTTCTGGCAAGCCAGCAACCATTTCTTTCTGTCTTACAAGTCTTAGACCATTCACATTCAAATGCCCGAAGCGTAAATGCCATAATTTAGCCTTATTATTTCCCCTCACAACTAAGGCTTTGCTCACTACGTTTGAAACATCAAGAGGAAACATTTTGTTTTGTGTCATATGAACATTTGCAATGATTTGACCAGATTTTTTATCATTAACAACACATGACTCACCATCAAACACAACCTTATATCCACTAATCATCAATTGTCCAACACTCAACAAGTTATGAGCTAAACAAGGCACAAACTGCACATCATAAAGAAGTTTGACATTACCTTGTAAGGTTTTGATGGCAATTGTACATTTCCCTTCTACTTGCATTTGCTTGTCGTCTCCGAGTCGAACTTCACCTTTCTGTGACTCGTCAAGCTCTTTGAACAAAGACTTTGTTCCTGACATATGGTTGGAACATCCTGATTAGTGGTTAATTTTGTAAAAATTTTGTTATAATTATACCCTTCTTTCGATCTTAAATATGGTTTAAATTAGATATTAATATATATTTTATGGTTATATGTAAATTTAAATTGAAAGATGAATGAAATGAAGTTCTAAAGTAAATAATAATAATATATAAAATTATATATAATACATATATATCATTATATGCATGCATGTAATATATATATAATATAATCTAATATATATATGTGCCATGTGTAATACATATATATAATATATAATTTATTAATAACATTAAATTATTTTTATTTTTTTAGGCATGAAGAATTCAAGCCCATGAAGACTTAAAGTCCATGAAGAATTCAAGTCCATGAAGAAATCAAACCCATGGAGAAATCAAGTCCATGAAGAAATCAAACCCATGAAAAATTAAAATCCATGAAGAATTCAAGCCCATGAAGAATTAAGGCCCAATTTGAGCAACCCATGGAAAATATTATTTGGAGAAGGCCCAAGGATTATTTTTAATCTTAATAAAGATTAAAAACCAATTTATAGAAATCTATTTTTATTTTTTATGTGAGAGCTTTATTAGGTGTGTTTTTTAGCTAAAATCCATTTAACTATTAGGTGGATATTATAGCTAAAATCCATTTAACTTTATGAGTGCTTTATTAGGTATGTATTTTAGCTAAAATCCATTTAATATTAGGTGTGTATTATAGCTAAAATCCATTTAACTTTAAGTGTGTGAGTGCCCATTAGATATAATTATGTCTAGTTGAATAATTGAAATTGTGTGGTTTGTATTGCATCTTGTGGCCTATAAATAGGTCACTTGATTGCATTTGTAAGTGTGATTATTATTCTTGAATAAAAGTTTAGTTGTTTCCTTATAATTCCCTCTTTGAGAATTGTTCTTGTTCTTTCTCATTTTCTTTAGTACTTTCTCTTATAATCTTACTTTTTTTTCTTTCTTCTTTTAAATTCTTATGTCATTTATTATTACTTTATTATTCACCGCCTAAATGGCCGGTTAATTTGTGCCTTTAAATTTCTACAATTTTAATTCTTGTCATTTAATTATTCACCGCCTAAATGGCCGGTTAGTTTATGCTTTTAAATTTCTGCAATTTTAATTCTTGTCATTTAATTATCCACCGCCTAAATGGCCGGTTAGTTTATGCCTTTAAATTTCTTGTCATTTAAATTCTGTTATTTAAATTACGTCATTTAAATTTCTGTCAATTAACTTTCAAATAAAAATGAGTAGTTAAATCTAATCTTAGGTTAAGGCAAGGACAATGTCCAATGCCAATGATTCCCAAAGAAAGCTGCGCTTTAAATAAGTAACATTAATTTAAATTTCAGTATGAGTGTGTATTAATTATTAAAAAATCACTAGGTTTGGATTGGAGCGTAAGCCTAACTTAGAGCTTTCATGCCATGTATGAGAGTTACTAGAATTGGAAACGCTATCATACCCAAACCCGGATGATTAATTTAGTTGTTTTGTATATTAATTGTAATTGGATTTATGGTAGTTGCTTAAATTAGAATCCCGCATATCATGTATGGGGATTGCTTAACCTAGAACTATCATCATCTCTAATTGCATTTAATAACAAACCCTCATATCTGAAATTAAATTAATGTTGCTAATCTTATATGCTAAAATTTGGGAATCAACGGGTTGGTACTGAAATTGTCTTAACTCAAGCACTATCCAAATTCATATTTTTACGTTTAATGTTTATTTCAATTTTTGCCTTACTTTATTTTCTAGTATCTGTTGTCTAAAAACAAAACCATAAAAAATCTTGTTGTCAATTTGTCCAAATGCGTGTGCGTGTGTGTGACATTCTTTTTCTTTTGCCATAAATAAATCTCTCAGTGGACGACCTGGATTCATCCAGAAAATATAAATTTAAATTTGGACTACAACTGCACTCGTACACTGGCGAGTATAAACCTCTCACTAAAATAAAAAAAATATAAAAGTTTTATTATGATTTGTTTTTATTGTGTTTTAATTGCAGGGTGAGAGTGCAGTCAAATTTTGGCGCCGTTGCCGGGGAGATTGAGGCAAAAACAAAAAGGAAAAACAAAATATAAGAAGAAGCATCTCCTGATAAATTCGGTAACTCTGTTTCTTTTTACTTTATTTTTGCATAGTGTATGATACTTAGGTCAGGTAAAACTGTAGAAAATCAGTCACTTATGTCTCAACACAATGAGAACATGCCACTTCCACAGAACATGTCTGCACGTGGTAGTGACCACGGTGACCCTGATCCCATTGATCAGGAGATGATCAGACCCCTTATGGAGTATCTTCATCCTCCTAGGCAGACAACCCCATCATGCATTATTCTTCCCATCAATCATCATAGGTTTAACTTCAAACCTGGCACAATCCAATTGTTGCCAACTTTTCATGGCATGGATTCTGAAAATCCATATACTCATATGAAAGAATTTGAGGAAGTATGTAGCACTTGCATGGACCATACAACAAATGAGGATGTCATAAGATTAAAACTCTTTCCATTCTCACTGAAAGATAAGGCAAAAATATGGTTAAGCACTCTCCCACCTAGATCTATAGGAACTTGGAGAGAAATGCAAACAACTTTCTTAAAAAAATACTTCCCTGCCAACAGAACTGCTACTCTTCAAAGACAAATCATGAACTTTGCCTGTAAACCAAATGAGAATTTTGCGCAAGCGTGGGAAAGGTTTAAAGACCTTCTTCACACTTGTCCGCACCATGCTTTTGAGCAATGGAGAGTGGTCAGTTTCTTTCATGATTCACTCACTCCCCAATTGAAAATGCTAGTTTCTACAATGTGCAATGGAGAATTCTATGAGAAGACTCCAGAAGAAGCTTTCCACTTCTTTGACACATTGGCTGAGAATACAAGGAACTGGAAAGTTGGTCCAACATCTGCTCTTGATTCAAGAGAAAATCCACAACCTAGAGGGAGATACCAACTGAGTGAGAGTGACGATTTAAATGCAAGACTAACTGCTTTAACAAAGAAAGTTGAAAACATGCAACCCAAAAATGTGCAATCTGTTAATCAAGTGGAAGTAAAGTGTGCTGTGTGTGATGCAACAGATCATTCAACTGAAGAATGTCCTACCCTACCTGCTTTCAAGGAGGTATTGTATGGGCAGACTAATAACAATCATTCACACAACTTTGAGGGGAGACAAAATCAAAATCAGAGTGGAGCCTATTATGGGAATAATCAGAACTACAATTCATACCATCCCAATAATAGAAATCACCCCAATTTTTCTTGGAGAAATGATTCTGGAAATCATTCTCAACCTCCCTTCCCTACACAACAACATAACTTCCAACAAAATCAAGGTTCTTCATCCAATACTTACCAACCTCCTCATAGGAGATCTTTGGAAGATACCTTGCACCAGTTCATCCAAAGTCAAACAGGTATCAATAATCAGGTTGCTCAGCTTGTCAAAAATCAAGACCAAACAAACAGAGCCATAGAAGACATTAGGAGCCAGTTGACCAAGATAACACAAACATTGAGTGTGAGAGAACCCGAGAGGTTTCCATCCCAAACTAATCCTAACCCAATTAGGCAAACCAACCAGGTAGAAGCTTCAAATAGTGAAACCAACACTCATGAACAAGTGCAAGCAGTGACTGTCCTAAGAAGTGGAAGAATAATTGAGAAACCAACTGATCCTAGGATAAACCAACATGTTGATGAAGAAAAAGAACCAAAAGATCATGAATCCACCGATGAGAAAAATGAGAAAAATGAGAAAAATGAAAAACAAAAAGAAGATGAGAAAGAAATTCAATACAGGCCCAAACCACCTTTTCTACAAAGGTTGAATCATTTGAAAAAAGAGCAACAAAATGCAGATATATATGAAGTGTTTAAGCAAGTGAGAATCAACATCCCGCTGTTGGATGCAATCAAACAAACACCTTCATATGCAAAGTTTTTGAAAGATCTGTGCACTGTCAAAAGGAAAACAAATGTGCATGAAAAGGCATTCTTGACTGAACAAGTCAGCGCCATTCTCCAATTGAAAACTCCTCCCAAATACAAAGATCCAGGCTGTCCAACCATTACATGCATCATAGGAAGTCAAAAGGTTGATCGGGCACTCTTGGATTTAGGAGCTAGTGTCAATTTGTTGCCATACAGTGTGTATCAACAGTTGGGATTAGGTGAGCTTAAACCCACTAGAGTGACCCTTCAGCTGGCTGATCGATCAGTCAAAGTTCCACGAGGAATTGTGGAGGATGTTCTGGTACAAATCGATAAGTTCTACTTTCCAGTGGACTTCATCGTTTTGGACACCCAGCCGCATCAGGGGCCTCAACCTCCTGTGCCAGTCATCTTAGGTCGACCATTCCTTGCCACATCAAATGCCATCATCAACTGTAGGAATGGTGTGTTAAAGCTATCTTTTGGGAACATGACTGTAGAAATGAATATCTTTAGGGTAGCCAAACATCAGGACACTGAGAGTGAAGTGGAGGAGGTAGACTTGATCCAAACACTGACCAATGACTGTTTTGAAGAGTTCATGAGAAGACCCAAAGAAGGAAATCAAGATCTCGAAGAAATAAAAGAAGTGGAAGTCATAAGCAAAGAAAGTGAGAAGCCTACATGGATACCTAGTTTAGAGCCATTAAGGAACTTGGACAGTAAGCTCATGGCTCCTGATAGCCATCAGTCCACGCCTGAGAGAAAGCCATTGCCCAGTGATTTGAAATATGTCTTTCTAGGAGAAGGGGAAGCATTCCCAGTGGTGATCTCTTCAAGTTTGACACCTCAGCAAGAGCAACAACTGATAGAAGTTCTAAAAGCACGCAGGAAGTCATTAGGATGGACCATTTCAGATTTGCAAGGTATTAGCCCTTTGATCTGTACTCATAAGATATTCTTGGAAGAAGGAGCAAAACCAGTTAGGCAAATGCAAAGGAGATTAAATCCCAACATGAAAGAAGTTGTCAGAAAAGAAGTGCTTAAGCTATTGGATGCTGAAATAATTTACCCAATCTCTGATTCTAAGTGGGTAAGTCCAACACAGGTAGTACCCAAAAAGTCTGGAGTCACTGTTGTAAAAAATGAGAACAATGAACTGATTCCCACGCGCATCCAGACAGGATGGCGTATGTGCATTGATTATAGAAAGCTCAATTCTGTGACAAGGAAAGATCATTTTCCTTTGCCTTTCTTGGATCATGTTCTGGAGAGAATAGCAGGCCAAGCCTACTATTGTTTCTTAGATGGCTACTCAGGGTACAATCAGATAGAAATTGCACTAGAAGATCAAGAGAAGACAACTTTCACATGTCCATTTGGGACATTTGCATACAGGCGCATGCCATTTGGGTTATGCAATGCTCCAGCCACCTTTCAAAGGTGTATGATGAGCATTTTCAGTGAAATGGTTGAGCAGATTGTTGAAGTATTTATGGATGACTTTTCTGTTTATGGAAGTAACTTTGAGGCCTGTTTGGAGAATCTGAAAAAGGTTTTAGCAAGATGTGAGGAAACAAATCTGATACTCAATTGGGAAAAATGTCACTTCATGGTGAAACAGGGCATAGTCTTGGGGCACATCGTTTCATCTAGGGGGATGGAGGTAGATAGGTCAAAAATTGAAACAATTCAAAAACTCCCCATCCCTAGGAATGTGAAAGACATCAGAAGTTTTTTGGGACATGCAGGGTTTTATAGGAGATTCATTGCTTCCTTTAGCACCATAACAAGACCCTTGTGCCATTTGTTGTCTCAAGATGTTCCGTTTGAATGGAGTCCTGCCTGTCAAAATGCTTTTGATAAATTGAAAGATGCACTCATTTCAGCACCTATCATTCAGTCCCCTGATTGGTCCCTCCCGTTTGAACTTATGTGCGATGCTAGTGATTATGCGGTAGGAGCTGTGTTAGGGCAGAGGAAGGATAAGAAACCTCATGTGATATATTATGCTAGCAAAACTCTTAATGAGGCACAAAAGAATTACACCACTACAGAGAAAGAGTTACTAGCAGTTGTCTTTGCCCTGGACAAGTTTCGATCTTACCTCGTAGGGTCACTAGTGATCATTTTTACTGATCACGCTGCTCTGAAGTATTTGTTCACAAAGCAAGATGCAAAACCCCGTCTGCTCCGATGGATCTTACTCCTGCAAGAGTTCAACATTGAAATCAGAGACAAGAAGGGAGTAGAAAATGTGGTGGCTGACCATTTGTCAAGGATTCCAAGTCAAGATCTCACACAATTTGATGAACCAATTCATGACAATTTCCCTGATGAGCAACTGTTTAAAGTGAATGTTATTCGTGCATCATCTGTTGTCCCTTGGTATGCCGACATTGCGAACTACCTGGCAACTGGTCTGATCCCAGACCATTGGAGTAAGCAAGATAGGCATAAATTCTTCAGAAAAGTCAGAACATTCTTTTGGGATGAGCCCTACCTCTTCAAGTATTGTCCTGACCAAATCATCCGTAGATGCATACCCGATCATGAGCAACAAAGTGTCATCAATTTCAGTCATACTCTTGCATGTGGAGGCCATTTTTCTGTCAAGAAAACAGTTGCAAAAATTTTTCAGAGTGGATTTTATTGGCCGACACTGTTCAAGGATGTGTACAAGTTCTGTTCAAATTGTGATCGATGTCAAAGGTTAGGAAGTCTGTCAAGGAGAAACATGATGCCATTACATCCGATCCAAGTGTTAGAAGTTTTTGACTGTTGGGGTATGGATTTTATGGGCCCATTTGTCAATTCATTTGGTCATGAATACATCTTACTTGCTGTTAACTATGTGTCCAAATGGGTAGAAGCAATCCCGGCCAGAACAAATGACCATAGGACTATCGTGAAATTTTTGAAAGAAAACATATTCAGTCGATTTGGGATGCCACGAGCAATCATCAGTGATGGGGGTTCCCATTTTTGTAATAAAGTTGTGGCAGGATTAATGAAGAAATATGGTGTACTGCATAAGGTTGCAACACCATACCATCCCCAAACCAATGGTCAAGCCGAGCTAGCCAATAGGGAGATTAAGCGCATATTGGAAAAGACTGTTGCTGCTAATCGTAAGGATTGGTCCTTAAGACTAGTAGACGCTCTTTGGGCATACAGAACAGCTTACAAAACAATTTTGGGAATGTCTCCCTATAGGCTAGTATACGGTAAATCTTGTCATCTGCCGGTGGAAATTGAGCATAAAGCATATTGGGCAATTCATAAGATCAACAAGAGTCTAACTGAAGCAGGCTTATCCAGGAAGCTCCAATTGAATGAACTTGAGGAAATTCGGAATGAAGCATTTGAAAATGCACGATTGGCCAAGGTTCGCATGAAAGAGTTACATGATCGGCACATCATTCGAAAAAGCTTTCAGGTAGGGCAACGGGTACTCTTGTATGATTCTCGATTGCATCTATTCCTAGGAAAATTGAAGTCTTGATGGGTCGGCCCCTTTGTAATCAAGTCCATCTCAGGATATGGGGCATTTGAGATAGAAAATCCGGAGTCAGGACAGCTTCTAACAGTCAATGGTCATAGATTGAAACCATACCAGGGTAGTGTTGAGGAGAATGAAGGAGTTGTGGATTTAGATGATCCATCATCATCTGATGAGTAGGGAAAGTTTCATATCGTCTGGGAATCTGACGTTAAAAGACCACCTTTCCATTTAGGTTAAATGGATGTTTATAGATCTGAAAAAAAAAATTAAATAAAAAAAAATAAAATTAAATAAAAAAAAGAAAAAAATAAAATAAAATAATAAAGAATTATATATATAAGTTGTTCATTTTCTGCATTACTTAATTAACTTTGATTCAAATAGTGTTTCTCTGTGTGCAGTCTAAATAAATTTTTTTTTTTGCATACGAGTTCATGCATTGAAGACCACCAGGTATGCCTATCTTCTATCCTTTTATTGTTGATTGAGGACAATGCGCAATTTAAGTTGGGGGGTAAGGTGTACTTGATTTTATTGGTGTTTGAAACTGATCTATTGTGCAAATAATTTTGTTAGACTCGATAATATTGTCTTGTGTGGTATGTATGATTTTATTGGGCCCCTAAAACAAAACATTTATTAAAAAAAAAATCAAAAAAAATAATAATAATAATAAGAATAAGAATAAAAAAATTAAAAAAAATAATAAAATAATAAAAAAAAAAAATTGAATTGAGAGAGACAGAATTGACGCTGGTGGTAGCTATCTTTTCTTGGGCAGTGCAATCACACTGCCCTATAAAGGATAAGGCACACTGCCAAATGTTGAAAAATGAGGCACCAAGCGTTGAAAAAAAGACGCCAAGCATAACCCTGTAATTATGGCATGCCTCGAGCCGAGTGTAAAATAGTGATGGTCATTGCTCTATAAGAGACTCCATATCTGTATAAGGCAAGCCACCCTTCTTGAGCTCAGTCTTCTCTCTTTTGTGTTATTCTCCGATCAGGTACTCTCATCCCTTTTGTAAAGTTTATAGTTCTTTACTTTTTTTTCTTAGTATAGTTAAAAAAAAAAAAAAAAAATGGATCCTTATCTCTCAAAAATTCACAAGTACTATCCATCTCTCCCGCAGAATGATTTGAAAAAAATTTATGTTGCTAGGTGTGAAAGACTTAGGTTGTTGATGCTTAATAACATCCCTGAAGATATTCGTTGGCTGATCGAAGCAAAAGTTCGATTAGCTGGTGAAACTTCACCTAGTTTTAAGCATTTTCCAGGCTTAGGGAAGAGTAGTTTTGCGAAGAAAAGAAGAGCGAAAAGAGTGAATGGTTGTTACAAATGTGCTCGATGGACCTGTAATACACGATGCAAATCTGTGGGGTTTACGTCCATAAATCGAGAAGATAAAATTAGTTTCATAAAGGATGGACTGAGTAAGGAGTCTCTGGATGATATCCGATTGACTCTTGAGACGCATCCGTGTGGAATAGTGCAAAGAGAACTTCTTGCTTTATGGACCCAGTTCAGAAGTGACCACCAACGCTATAGTCTTGGGAATCTGACTAAAAACGACCCTGTTTGCCAATCTATAAGAAAATTGGATGTGAAGCTTATCCCCACTTCATAGAAAGTGTTTAAGCCGTTTCTGGACGTAAAACCAGAGGAAGATGTGAGCCACAATCACAACTACTTATATATACGCAAGATTTTTGTTTGTATTTATTTCTTGTTGAATTGTTGTATAGCTACTTTTGATCTCCAAACTTCTTTTCAGGACATACAAAAGAAACAAACATGGAAGGGCAGTTCGTTCGTCAAATTAAAACCATATGTGTACTTTGTGGCTCTCAACTTGGGAGTGATATTTGTTACGCACTTGCAGCGAACGAACTTGGTAAAAAATTAGGAGAGAAAAAAATTAATTTGGTATATGGAGGGGGAAGTCGTGGATTGAATGGTTATGTTTCACAAGCTGTACATCTTGGAAATTCATCTGTGGTAGGTATAATGCCAATCCCTTTAGCTGAACCACATATTTCCGGGATTACACGCGGTCAACTTATAGAAACGACTTCTATGTCTGAGCGCATGGCTTGTAAGATTTATCAGTCAGATGCCTTCATTGCTTTACCAGGAGGTTTTGGAACACTTGAAGAAATCTTTTGTATAATCTCCTGGGCCAAGAGTAATCTCCATACCAAACCCATTGGACTTTTAAATGTTAACCATTTTTTCGATGGGTTACTCTCTTTTCTTGATCAGGCTGTGGACCAACAGTTCATTTCTCGTTCAGCAAGAAAGATTCTCATTTCTGCATCCACCATTGATAAGCTGTTAGAGAAATTACATCCTTATGTTCCACAGTACGATCCTCATGAGCCTCGGATAGACTGGTCTAAGGCAATTAGTAACAAGCGCCCAAGGGGTCCGATTAATTTAGATTTATCACTGTGAGAAATGCTCTTTATTAAGATGGCTAAGTAAGGAGTACTTTTTGTACTCTTGAGACGCATCTAGTTATTGTACAACTTGCAGGATTTTTTTGGTTGTGTTCTTGAAAAAAAAAAAAAAAAAAAAAAAACAAAACTGTGGAATGTTGTTAGCAAAGTCTTTGATAAGATGGCTGAGTAAGGAGTACTTTTTGTACTCTTGAGATGCATTTTGCTTATCTTATGACTTGCATGAAATTTTTATTTTGGTGTGAAAATATAAATATATATCTATATGGTGTGCTCATTTGTTTTTTAAGTTTTAGCAGTTCACAGCAAATCTATGGACTTGTGGAGTTACAGGTATTCCTAACAACCCTGATTTATTACTGCAATTCAAGTTGGGGGGTGTAAGGTCTAGTCATGAATCATCTGGTTTATATTTAACTGTGAGTTTGTAATTACTAGTTTGTAGTCTTGTGGGAATTGATTATCTTTATCTGCTCTTATAAAAAAATAAAAAAATAAATTATTATGTATTTTAAATAATGCTATTCCTAAAGCTTTAAAGTTATGCACTGATAGCCGGTTAAGTTTGCAATACAAAACATGAATGCATTGATTTCTCATTTGAAAACGTTTATGCATGAGAATAAGTAATTTACATTCATCAGGGATTCAAAATTTAGAAATTGGTTATCGGTCATAAAGTCAAAGGTAACAGTAATTAGCTGATTAGTACATTGTATGATCCCTCAACAGAAGTGGAGACTATTACCCAAGTGAGTGTTTGAGCCTAATAACCGTTAATTCTAAGTGAAATAACACTTACTCTAAATATGCTTTATTGTTTATCTTATCTTTTCAATGGCTTCAAAACATCAATTTGCTTTGAATGTCTAGTATGATAGCGGATAAGTTTGACTGGTTTCAAACTCTGAATTAGATGACTGAGTATCATCGTTTTGTAGAAGCATGATAGAGGGATCAATTTCTTTCATTTTGAGCTTATTAAACCTTTTTCTTTCTTTAAATTAACCTCCTTTGCTATCCCATTTGAGCCATATGTAGTACAATTTCTTTCGTTACCCTCGTTTGGTGTGATTTTGGGAATTAGTCTGTTTATCTATTTTCATATTTAAAAAAAAAAAAAAAGAAAAAAAAAAGATAAAAGAAGAAAAAAAAAAGTGAAAAAAAAGGGGAGAAAATTCTCTTAACTATTCAGCATAACTGTTTCAAAAGAAATGGTAAAAAAAAAAAAAAAAAAATCCCGACACACCCTTTGCACACTCTACCTTTTCTTTGACAACCCGTATTAACCTTATAGCCCCATTATAACCCAGTCTGATCCTTTTTTATGCTATAAATCATGTGATCTCAGAATTCGAGTTTGGAGTAGGGAATCATGTTTAAATTCAGAAGTTACTCATCTAGAGCATTATTCCAATCATGAAGCTATGTCAATTTCCTTGTTCTTTCATGAAAATACGTTCCTTATATTTGGGATGGCACCGAGTTTTGAACTTATTCTGCATTTACTCTTATAACGGTGCACCCCCTTGTGTGTACACCTGAGGAATCCTTTTTATTGGAGAGAAAATCCATAGTGAGATTTGAAGTCAAAACTTCGAGGGAGTAAGTCTGTGTGTTGGTTATCCTAATTTCCATTCCTGAGATTGTATGACCTTTAACCAAAAATCTGATTTAGAATGCTAAATTATTTATTTAATTTTATGCATTTCAGTTTCGAATTTGAAATTTTTACATTCATACAGTTATTGTGAATAAAGTTTGGTAGGTGTATAATCTGATTGCTAAGGGACTAGCAATGTTTAAGTTGGGGGGTATGATTAGTGGTTAATTTTGTAAAAATTTTGTTATAATTATACCCTTCTTTCGATCTTAAATATGGTTTAAATTAGATATTAATATATATTTTATGGTTATATGTAAATTTAAATTGAAAGATGAATGAAATGAAGTTTTAAAGTAAATAATAATAATATATAAAATTATATATAATACATATATATCATTATATGCATGCATGTAATATATATATAATATAATCTAATATATATATGTGCCATGTGTAATACATATATATAATATATAATTTATTAATAACATTAAATTATTTTTATTTTTTTAGGCATGAAGAATTCAAGCCCATGAAGACTTAAAGTCCATGAAGAATTCAAGTCCATGAAGAAATCAAACCCATGGAGAAATCAAGTCCATGAAGAAATCAAACCCATGAAAAATTAAAGTCCATGAAGAATTCAAGCTCATGAAGAATTAAGGCCCAATTTGAGCAACCCATGGAAAATATTATTTGGAGAAGGCCCAAGGATTATTTTTAATCTTAATAAAGATTAAAAACCAATTTATAGAAATCTATTTTTATTTTTTATGTGAGAGCTTTATTATGTGTGTTTTTTAGCTAAAATCCATTTAACTATTAGGTGGATATTATAGCTAAAATCCATTTAACTTTATGAGTGCTTTATTAGGTATGTATTTTAGCTAAAATCCATTTAATATTAGGTGTGTATTATAGCTAAAATCCATTTAACTTTAAGTGTGTGAGTGCCCATTAGATATAATTATGTCTAGTTGAATAATTGAAATTGTGTGGTTTGTATTGCATCTTGTGGCCTATAAATAGGTCACTTGATTGCATTTGTAAGTGTGATTATTATTCTTGAATAAAAGTTTAGTTGTTTCCTTATAATTCCCTCTTTGAGAATTGTTCTTGTTCTTTCTCATTTTCTTTAGTACTTTCTCTTATAATCTTACTTTTTTTTCTTTCTTCTTTTAAATTCTTATGTCATTTATTATTACTTTATTATTCACCGCCTAAATGGCCGGTTAATTTGTGCCTTTAAATTTCTGCAATTTTAATTCTTGTCATTTAATTATTCACCGCCTAAATGGCCGGTTAGTTTATGCTTTTAAATTTCTGCAATTTTAATTCTTGTCATTTAATTATCCACCGCCTAAATGGCCGGTTAGTTTATGCCTTTAAATTACGTCATTTAAATTTCTGTCAATTAACTTTCAAATAAAAATGAGTAGTTAAATCTAATCTTAGGTTAAGGCAAGGACAATGTCCAATGCCAATGATTCCCAAAGAAAGCTGCGCTTTAAATAAGTAACATTAATTTAAATTTCAGTATGAGTGTGTATTAATTATTAAAAAATCACTAGGTTTGGATTGGAGCGTAAGCCTAACTTAGAGCTTTCATGCCATGTATGAGAGTTACTAGAACTGGAAACGCTATCATACCCAAACCCGGATGATTAATTTAGTTGTTTTGTATATTAATTGTAATTGGATTTATGGTAGTTGCTTAAATTAGAATCCCGCATATCATGTATGGGGATTGCTTAACCTAGAATTATCATCATCTCTAATTGCATTTAATAACAAACCCTCATATCTGAAATTAAATTAATGTTGCTAATCTTATATGCTAAAATTTGGGAATCAACGGGTTGGTACTGAAATTGTCTTAACTCAAGCACTATCCAAATTCATATTTTTACGTTTAATGTTTATTTCAATTTTTACCTTACTTTATTTTCTAGTATCTGTTGTCTAAAAACAAAACCATAAAAAATCTTGTTGTCAATTTGTCCAAATGCGTGTGCGTGTGTGTGACATTCTTTTTCTTTTGCCATAAATAAATCTCTCAGTGGACGACCTGGATTCATCCAGAAAATATAAATTTAAATTTGGACTACAACTGCACTCGTACACTGGCGAGTATAAACCTCTCACTAAAATAAAAAAAATATAAAAGTTTTATTATGATTTATTTTTATTGTGTTTTAATTGCAGGGTGAGAGTGCAGTCACATCCACTGTCCAAAAACCATACTGTATTGCGATTTAGCATATCTTGAATAGGTAAATGGGCCATGAATAACTTGCTCTCCTCTTCAACGTTCTCTGTAAAATTTGCTTGCTTTTGTTCTTCCCTCTGTTTGGTCCAACAGTCTGCTTCTTTGTGCCCCATTTTGTTGCAATATCTGCATTGGATTGAGCTCTTGTATTGACGTGAGTCACCAAATTGACCTCTACCTCTGCCGCCACGACCTCGTCCACGAAATCCACCTCTGCCTCTGCCTCGGCCTCCTAAATTTTCTGACTTACCTTTGAAAGAAGACTCCCATTTCACCTGAAAAGCCTTCTCCTCAACCTTCTCAGATGATTTGTTAATTCTATCTTCATGAGCTAACAAAGAGCTCATCAATTCATCAAAGGAATAAGTGGACAGATCCTTTGACTCTTCAATTGCAGCAATGACATGATTAAATTTTGAGGTTAAACTCCTCAAAACCTTGCACACAACTGTCTCATTACTGATTTTTTCACCATAGCTTTTCATATGATTGACAATACCAGACACCCTAGACAAAAATTCTTGCACAGATTCTTTTTCTTGCATAGTCAATGTTTCAAAATTGCGACGGAGAGTTTGTAGCTTTACAGTAATCACCTTTTTGTCTCCCATATACTCTTGCTTTAGAGTCTCCCATGCCTCATGAGAAGTAGTTGCTGCAGCAATTCTGGGAAATATTTCATCATCAAGAGCTTGCTGGATCATGAAAAGAGCCTTGGAGTCCTTCTTGCGATTCTCTCGCAGCTGTTGATCGGGCTTGGTTGGTTGCCTACGATTCTCTGGCGGCTGTTGAGCAGGCTCGACTGGTTACCTGTCTTCAAACCCATTTTCTACCAAGTCCCATATCTCTTGAGACTTGAAGAGAGTTTTCATCTTGAGACTCCAAAAATGATAATTTACCCCTTTGAAAATTGGAATAAGGGGTTGAGATGAAGCATTTGTGCCATTTGCTGCCATTGGTCTTCAAATCAAAATCACCTTTGATTCTTCTCTCGCCTGCTCTTTTTCCCTGCTTGTGGAAAAAAAAAGAACCGAAACCTGGTTATGAGCTCTGATACCACAAATGTTAGTAAAAATGAAGAAAGGAACTATATTGCAATTTAATATTTAGAGGCAAGATCAATAACAACGTTCATCGTCTCAACTACGTCCAATACACCAAGCCTTAAATAATGCTAACAGAGCAACAGAAAATGCTAAAAAACAGGATCACAAACCCATGACCAGGTTTAGTGCCAAATGTAACTGACCACTAACTTAATGACACTAACAAATAAACACCTGCTCCTAAAAAACAGCAACTAAAAGTTTTGAATCATTCATTCAACAAACTCGAGGAATGCTTGTTTATGTCCATTATACATTTTCTAAATCACGTGGTAGCAACCTATGGCTTGTTGATAGTGGGTACACAAGCCACATGACAAATAATGTTAGAATGTTTAATTTACTTGATAGATCCTACAGAATCAAGGTGAAATTAGGAAATGAAAATTTTGTACAGCCTAAGGGGCAAAGGGACTGTTGTTGTTGATACTAAAGAAGGTACATAGTTTATTTCAGATGTTCTTCATTTTTCTATCCTAGATTAAAATCTGTTAAATATGGGCAAAATGATGAAATAGGGTTACTCATTAAATTTTAAAGGTGAATTCTATATTGTTTTTGATGTTGATGGCTATGAAATTACAAGAGTAAAAATTATAGATTATAACTTTCCATTGAATTTTAATATGTCTACACAACATGTTTACCGTGCTAAAATTGGTGAAACTTGGTTGTGGCATAAAAGATTTAGGCATTATAATTAGAAATCTTTACAGTTTATGGAAGAAAATGAATATTGGTGAGGGATATGTCTGCAATTAATGCAAGTGATGATTTTTATTGTTGAGTTTGATTTTGAAAATGTTTTGATGATAAATATTTAATGCAGAACTTTAATGAACATTTGAGGATGCGTTGAGGTTGTTTTTGATGATGAAAAGCTAAATGTAAAACTTTAATGAACCTCAATAGGATATGTTACTCTAGGGTTTCAAGGATCATCCTATGTAACTTAGGAGTGACATTTGGAGACTTGTGTCCTTAGAGTAAACTTAGAATTAAGATGATATCCTAAGTTCTCAAACATGTGTTAATCAAGTAACACATCAAGTTTAAGAGACAACATTACTCAAGGTTTAAGAGCAATATGAGTTATAAATATATACCTGATGTTTAGGTGACCAACATCAAACCTTTGAGTGAATGAATGTATACTTTAAGGATGAACACTTAAATGGAAATTGAATGAAAGACTTAAAGGTTGAATGTTTTTGCTTGATAAACAAATAATAAAAGTGTTCGAAAGAATCTGAAACATAAGCTTCAAAATAGATAAACATATGCTTAAAATTGAAAGTAGATTATTAATCATGTAAGACTGGTCCTTAATCGATTAACACATGTTTTACTTGAATAAAGCTAAATTGTAATTGAGTAATTATGTTTGGGAGTGCTAATTGCACTAACTTTAGTATTGAATGTTATTAATTGAGTAAGATGTTTTAGGGCTTAAAGATTACTCAACTAACATATCTATATAGTTGCGTAATCATTGTTTTAAGAGAGTAAGGAAATATTTTTAATTAAGTATTGTGCTTGATTAAGTTATCATTGTAATTGAGTAAAGACAAGGGCATACACACATTAATTGATTATTCATTGTGCATTACTCGAATAAGTGTTGGAATAATATTAATCAAGTAATCAAAGTGTTAATCGATTGATTGATATATTAGTCGAGTAACCATGTTTTGTAATCGAATAATAAATCTGAAACTGTTGTTGCTGGAATACAATAATTAAATTTATATATCCTAAAAAATAGCTTGGCAAGGCTGATGAGGAAGTGAGGGAAAAGGTCTGTGCTGGTAAGGGGGTGCTAGTAGGCGCCTGGCTAGAAAATGGCTTGATCCGCTATCTCAGAGAGTATAATTCTTCGGGCTAAACTCGATCTGTTGTTTGGGAGAGCATAAAGGATGCGCTGAGTCTTCAGATGCCTTCTAGGTGGAAGGGTCTTTGGGAGACTTGATCTTCGCAGACTTGGGTCTTCGGTAGGCTAGTTTTTGGATGACTAGGCAGTTGATGGGGTCTTTGGATGACTAGACTCCAAGAGAGTTGGGAGAGTTTTTGAGATGTGCTAAGCTTTGGGGTCTCCGAATAGGTCTGTATCACAAGTATAGTCAGAAGGCACACAGGAAATTCTCCTGTGCGGGCCCTCCAATGCCAAAGTAAAATGGTGCTATGATGTAAAATGAAGTATGAATGTATGTTGTATGAGGCTTCGGGTGAGTGTCTCTGGATGAGAGTTTTCGGATGGGTTTGGATTTGAAGTGTTAGGTATGGCTCGCATGCAACCTTTCTTATATTTATAGTTGAGTCTTCGAAAGATGAACTATCACGCACGTGTGAGCAAAATCATCCGAAGATTCTTTTCGATGACTCAAGCCAATTCAATTTGCATTTTAATCTTCAGGAACCATTCCACCCGGATATATCATACTATTTCTTTTGCCTTTCAGCCAAAGGTAAGAGTAGAGAACCATTGTTGTGGAGTACCTTAGAAAACTCAAACAAAAAATCCAAAAAAATATCGAAGAAGACCAAAGACCAGAAAGACCTCGAAGAGTCTTCCAAGAAAAAGTCTCCCAATGAGTCTAAAGAGTCTTTAGGGAAGCCATGGCCTTAAGCCCTTAAGCAATTTAGCCCTTAAGCCTAAAGAACCTTTCGAGCAAAGTCTCTCGATGACTCCGAAAAGTTTTGGGGGAAAAGCCTTATCAAATGCCTTAAGTCCTTAAATCTCAATGACTCATCTTGAAGAGTCTTCCATGCTAATCCTGAATCCCCAAGACCCAAAGAGTTTTTAGGGTAGTCTTATCTGAAGGATTATCTTCTGAGACATCTAATTCCCAAATGTATCTTCAGGCTCCCCAACTTCATTCGTAGCCTTTTCACCTGAAGAGTCGGGCCACCTCAGCATGCCATATGTCCTACATTGCCACATGGCTTTAGCCATTGAAGCCTATAAATACCCCTCGAGTTCATGACATTTGGACCCAGATCTAGTACCCGAATACCCTTTCGCCTAGAAAGCATTTGAAGACTCAGGGCATCATTTCTGCTCCCCCGGACAATGGATAGAGCCCAAGCTTGAGAATTTTGCTATCTCGAATAACAGATCAAGCCATCCTCCAACTAGTTGCTTTCCAGTGCCCCCTTGCCAGCATAGACCTTTTCCCTCACTTCCTCACCAAGCCCTACCAAGTTGTTTCCTAGGACATATAAATTTAATTATTGTATTCTAGCAACAACATAAACAAAATAACAAGTCTATGAACTTGTATAATTAATCGATTAAGATAATATTGTTAATCAAGTAACATATATATTAGTCAATTAATGAAATTTACTAATCGAGTAATAATTCATGAACAAAATGTCAGCTATCTGTACTTGAATATTTAGTTGACTAAGAAGAGACATAAAAAAGAAATAAGGAAGAAATAGAAGAGAGAAATAGTAGTCTTCTTTGATGATAAGGCAAAAGTGTTGCAAGGTAAAATAAAGTCAAGAAATGTCTATGTCATTTTTAAAAACATAATGGTGAAGCTCTAAGCACACAAGATCCCTATCCCACATTGGTTATTTACAACTTATACATGGAGTTCTTGCACATAAGTAAAAGTGGTATCCACCAATTTTGTTAAGAAGGTGTACATTTAGAGTGCCATTGATCCCGTAGTCTTTTTAAACTCTTTATCTCACAAGGGTTGAGGTGCCTTTTCCCAAACAAAGGGTTGCCTCTAGTAGGTGGAACTTGGGTGCTCGGGGCTTAAGACTTTGCTTGTGAAAGTTGTTTTTAGAGCAAGGTTCGTGCTCTTGGAAAGATGAAAAGATTCACAAAGATTACTAGGGAGATGAAGACAGATAAGGGGATTGCAGAGCAACAACCAAAGGATTCGCATGCCAAAGAGACAAAGGCTCGATCAAGTAAGTCCAAGACATCTTTTTTAGTTCTCAAGCAAACATATTTGATATGATTGCTCCTCCATACAACTTGTCACCTTCTTTACAAATACTAAAATCTCCTCCAACAAACCTAACATCTCTTTTACATAACCAACATATTTTATTTGAGGGAAAAAAACTCCTAAAACATGATATATATATATATATAGTTTTATTAAATGAGAAAACAAATAGACTTTTAATGAATTATAAACAAACTTGTTCATGAATATAAACGAACTAAACAATCTTTTGTTCAAGATGGGCTTAATTATTAAATAAGCTTTACATTTTTTTTAAATTTGTTTATTTACTTAATAAAGGAACATTAATAATCTTAAGCCAAGTTGGTTCATGAGTAGTGAATGTATTAGTTTGTTTATATCCCTTACTTAGTGGTGAGATGTAGACGAGCCTTAATGCCACACTTGATGCCCTAACCAGACTGTGAGACTCCCCAAGCTATGGTGGTAGCCCTTTATTAAGTCCATAAAGAAGACGAAAAATGGAACTAGTTGTCTACAAAATGAATATTGACTAGAAGAGCTTCGACTAGTGCAATTGTACCATAGTTGCCTATGATGTACGAAAACTTCTTAAGAGTGTCATTTCGATATTTTCAAAAACGTTTTCATTTTCAAAATGTCTAGAAATTTTTACGGGCTACTTTTGTAATTTTAGAAACTTTTCATGACCGTTTTGTAATATCAGCAAAATATTAAAAATGGGTTTTGGAAATGCATTTCCATTTACAAATAGAGATGACATTTTTTCCATTTTAACTCAAATTTTTTAATTTTTTTAAAAATTTATTTGAATGCATTATAAAATTTATGTTTATTTTTTCATTGAATAACTATTTTTTTATAATTTTTTATATTAAAAATTATATTTACAAAAAAGTCTATATTTTTTTTATTTATGTGTTTTCTCCTACATTTTTGTTTTTTAATTTTTTAAAAAATAATATTTTTTTATTTTCGTTTCATTTCATTTCATATTTATTTTTTATTTTTATTTCTATGCAACCTAAATTGTTTTCAAAGTGCGAATGTGCCCAAAAGTGGTTTTCAAGTGGCGACGTGCCCAAAGTGAAGAGTTTAGGAGTACCTGATTAGTAAGGGAGGTACATGAGAAAAGATGTAGTAGAATTTGGCAGAGGCCAACATAGGAGGAGACAATGAGGGCATTGACCATGCAGACAGGGGAGATTTGTAAGGGGCAAACTCATCCACAGTTGTCATGGGCCACCCATTTCGACCACGTTTGGGCCACGGGGGCATACAAGCTCAAGGGCAAAAGATTATGAGAATGAACCGACTTATCCTACATCTATTATTTACAAATTTGTATAGAAAACTCTTGCCATGAACAGACCATGTTGTAGAATAAATATTCTAAAGATAGGGACTTGGGTGTACTCTGGCACGCATCTCTAAATAAATAGAATTTAATTTGTCACGAATTTTTATTAAATAGTTTATTTAAAGCTGGACCCATGTGTATAAAAATATAATTTGTTTTAGTAATCTAAGATGCAGATTACGTTTGATATCATATCTTTATGCAAAATATTAAATTGTTTAAATAAATTATTTGTAAGTGTAAACATATTAAGACTATATTATTATCGAGAAGTATTTGTTTTAAGGAAGTAATCTATAAAAATATGATTTTTATGAATAAGAGTCAAGGCTGCCAATGAATCAATCCAGAAACTTAAGAAAAAAATATTATGGGAGAAGAAACTTTCTTTTTGACTCAGGATGCATGTTTCTAATCAAAACCGCCCGTAACTTTCCTGGCTGTTTCTGGGTTTGGCTTCCTTCCACCAATCTATAAGAGGGATGGCAGGAAGGGAAGTCAATTGAAAATACCAAGTTGAGATTTGAATCTGTTTTTGCGTTGCAGAACCGGTGAGGAGTTCAACAATGGCTTCCCTAAACATTTCTTCCCCTGCAACAGCACCTTATTGGAAGTAAGCTTCCCTACCATCGCATCTCCCTCTTCTTCTCAGCTACTTGCATTATATTCTTCAATTTTTTTTTTTTTGTGTTTTTTTTATTGAAGATTCTTTAGCTTAGATGATTGAATCAAAACCTACATGGGTTTTGATGTTTCTGGGTTTTCTTGACCCTTTCGGATCCCTAATTCTCTGCCAAGTTTTGAGGATACAGCTTGCCCTTATTTGGTCGGATCCAAATTATGTTATGCTTTTACTTTTAGGAAATTTACATTTCAGTGGTGGCACATGCTTTCTTTTCAGGAAACCAGCTGGGGAGAAATGGTTAGAAGAGTAGTTGGGTTTGGCAAAGCTTTGAAAGTTTCGTGATTGTATCAGAATTTCTCACTTAAAAATGTCACGAACATTGTCAAGCCATTCCTACATCCATCTCATATGTTCAGGACTCTTGGTCTAGCTACGACACCGAACGTTGAGAAACAGCGTCTTGTCCAACCAAGAACCTTGACGGGTGCCTTGGTTCTGCCGGACCATCTGAGTCTTCGATCCTGTGAAAAACAGAAAAAACATTGAGGAACTTTTCATTTGACTATTTTAATTAGCTTTTCTAAAAGTTTTAAACAATCACAGTTTGTATAAATGTCTGGGGATTAATTCTATTTAGAGGTATAGGTACCCTCCAACTTTATGTTTTCTATCAGCTACTTGAACTTCCAATTTTGCTTTAACTGTTCTCAGATCTTTTATATCATGAACTTTTTGTTTCTTGACTATGCTAACTACAAAGATTGAAAGGATAAGGTTAATGAACGAACCATTTAGGTTCTCCTTCTTTAATAGGGTCTTAAGGGGCTTTCCGTTGGAAATGTGATCTGATGTGTAATATTTGTCTGGATTAGAAAATTTTAGCTTAAGAAACTTTATCAGTATCTTGTTGTGTTCTTCTATGTTCATTTGTTAGTTGTAGTAATGTTTTCACCAATGTATACGGTTACCCTCTTTATTATATTTGAGAATGTTGTGCTACCAAAATGAAATAGAATTTGATGAATGGCTGCAACTTAATAATTTTTTTTGGTTCTGTTTGGTAATACGAACCTGTGATTGACCATCAGCATTGTTTTTGTAGAGCATTCAGAAACTTCAAATTGTTCAGTGGACTGCACCATATGAAAGTGTTTTCTGGTAATGGGCACACATCCAAATTTTCCTTCCCCCAGCTGGGAGGCAATTCATTTGCCAGGACGAAGAAGGCAGGTAACATTAAAGTTGCATTATCATCTGGAGAAGGTGACCTCCTTTTTCATGCCACCGGGATGGCCAACAGTACGTTGATTGGTGGCTTATCAGCTGAGGTTGAGATACAGCCCGATGCTGTAGCATTCGGAACACTTGTAGCAGATACAATTCCTGCAACTATTGGTTTTCCTACTGATGATGATGAATTTGATTTAGACCATCCAACTGAAGGTTTCTCATCTATCCCAGAGGCAATTGAAGATATACGCCAGGGAAAGGTTGGTCACTCTGTATATTTCTATGAACTACAAATTTAAAGCAGTTTCTGCTATCACACACACACACACACACACACACACACATTGTTTCCATACTAAGTGGGGGTATATATCAGATGGTAGTGGTTGTAGACGATGAAGATAGAGAAAATGAAGGAGATCTAATAATGGCGGCATCTATGGCCACACCTGAAGCAATGGCCTTTTTTGTCAAGCATGGAACTGGGATTGTTTGTGTCAGCATGAAAGGGGAAGATCTAGAGAGGTTGGAACTTCCTTTGATGGTAAACCAAAGGGAAAATGAAGAGAAACTTTGCACTGCATTTACAGTGTCAGTGGTATGTCGTTTTTTTCCTTTTTTGGTTTGTGATTTATTTCTTAATGCCATGGACTTTTCCCTCTCATTTCAGTTTTTGGGGGCATTTTTATCGATACAAAAACAGTGTCACATCACACTTGAAGTAAATTATAATTTCAAAAAGTTCTAAAATTTTCTAGTTGTTGTATATACTTGCTTAGAAATGTTGTGTTTAAGGATGAAACTGCTTTGGCATTCAGCAAGAGTGCGGAACTTACATGGATTTTTGCTGACAATGACAAGGGCTACAATAGAACTTTTGAAAAGCTCAAATTCCCTTTTCAAAGTGGTTTGCTTAAATTTTTACCTGTAGTATGTGTGTCTGCATCTGGTTATGCATATTCTTATATAACAATAAATGGTACTGCAGGATGCAAAACATGGTACAACGACAGGGGTGTCAGCTCATGATAGAGCAACAACGGTATTAGCTCTTGCATCCAAAGATTCAAAGCCTGAGGATTTTAACCGCCCTGGCCATATATTTCCATTAAAGTATAGGGAGGGTGGTGTTCTGAAAAGAGCTGGGCATACAGAAGCATCTGTTGATCTTGCCATGCTAGCTGGGCTTGACCCCGTTGCTGTTATATGTGAGATTGTTGATGATGATGGTTCCATGGCCAGATTGCCAAAGCTTAAGCAATTTGTGCAGTCACATAATTTGAAAATTGTATCCATTGCTGATCTAATCAGGTACTTCATAACTTTCAGTGAAGGCTTTTCAAATTTTGTAAGCATCTGTGGTGAACTTGTTTCATCAAAGTTTATATATCGTGAATACATTGGATTGTAAATGTAGGAAGAAATGGCTCAAATATGGCTTACAATTGGCAGGTATAGGAGGAAGAGAGATAAATTAGTGGAACTTTCTTCTGCTGCAAGAATACCTACTACATGGGGGCCTTTCAGAGCCTACTGTTATAGGTCAGTTTTGGATGGGATTGAGCATATCGCTATGGTCAAGGTGAGACTACCAAACGATGTTTTACGTTATTGAAACTCATTTCAATATGACTTTATTTCAGATGGTTGACATTTTGTTTGTACTGCAACTCCAAACTAATTTGGGTGATCAGTAGACCATTCAAGAGCAGTCATGCTCATGGTTGCTTTGCTGCTTATAGAGTCTTTCTTAAGTTTTTCTGTTGTGTGGGTTGGGCGTAGGAGATTCTGCTCTGCATTTCTTTTTTGGGTACAGTGTGAAACTTGAAAAAGCAATCCAGCTGAGTTTTCACTAGCAAAGTAGAGAGCCTGTGCTTGTCAAGTGACTAAAGTCTATAGACTTTCAACTCATTTAGTCTTTTCCCATTTGCAGATGATTTTCCAACAATTGTTGTTTCCTTCTCAGAAAAACCATGACACTCTTTACTACTATTTCCTGATATAATCAATTTTAGAAACATTATTGACTTGAAGGGAAAAAGAATAAGCACGTGGACTAGCATTATTCTAGGAATTTAGGAGCCATTTTAACAAGATCTTTTGGTGTCATCAGGGTGATGTTGGGGATGGGCAGGACATTCTTGTGAGGGTACATTCAGAGTGCCTCACAGGAGATATATTTGGATCAGCCAGATGCGACTGTGGGAGCCAACTGGCCCTTGCAATGCAACAGATTGAGGCTGCTGGTAGGGGCGTGCTGGTATATCTTCGTGGTCATGAAGGGAGGGGTATTGGTTTGGGGCACAAGCTTCGTGCTTATAACCTACAGGATGATGGGCGTGATACTGTGGAAGCCAATGAGGAGCTGGGTTTGCCTGTTGATTCAAGAGAGTATGGCATTGGTGCACAGGTATTGCCTGATGATATAGATAATTTTTGTTGTTATTCTTTCCTTTTATTTTAAGCCTCACAAGCACACTCATGGGGGATGGACAGCACTACCCTACAGAGTAGATATCATTCATGCATAGTACTGCCTGATGATATATTTGAGTTATCAACTTAGAGCATATTTTCATTTGTTTGCCAGGCAATGGACATTCCTCTTCATTTGGGACACATGTATCCTTCAACTGCCCGAACAGTTCCTCTTTTTTTTTTTTCTTTTTTCTTTATAGACTAAAAAACAAAAATTAGAAGTCTGGAAAGCATCTGTCAGCTGTCTCGCATGTGTTCTAGCGTTGACCTATTAAGACACGATCTCTTATGCTTAAATTGGAGTATGGATGATGTTGTTATCATGGGTTTGTTTTAGGCCCCAGTAATTACAGTTAGAACTCATCAGTTACGGTTACTATCTTTAATCTTCTCTGGCCATCTTATGAGTTAATGGGAGGAAAAGTTAAAATTACCATGGAGTGAATGGATATGGATGACAGAATAATGTTAAAGAGGTTCTATTTTGATTGTCTCCGACACTTGTAGAAGTATCAGTACTAGATCAAGAATCAAAATAAAACAGTTTCTATTCTTATAATATTTGGCACAACTGGAAGAGCTTAAAGCTTGGTTCTACTATATATAGTTTACTTCTGTTCCATTAAAAATGGATTATTAAATTGCTTTTGCGTCTTCATAATTGCAGATACTAAGAGATCTTGGGGTTCGAACAATAAAGTTGATGACAAACAACCCTGCAAAATACAGTGGACTCAAGGGCTATGGTTTGATGCTTTCAGGGAGGGTCCCCCTTTTCACCCCGATTACCAAGGACAACAAAAGATACCTGGAGACAAAACGTGCTAAAATGGGCCACATATATGGTGCAGAACTCATTGGCCGTCCTAGCGGTATCATCAATGGAAATGGTAATCCGGGATCTGACTGTTAGACTGATGCTTTTTGAACATAGCTGTGCCTCCAAGATCCAGAAACTCAATATACCTGATTACTTAAAGCAATTTCATTCTTTTGAAGCTAGATATGCTTTCTCTTGAACTACAGAATGACCAAAATTTGTGATGAAAGTTTCGGCTGGGATTTTGATATACAATTCTTTGAGAAATGTTGGTTGCACAAAATATATAGCACATAGCTAGTTTCAGTGGCTTTACTGATCACTTAAAGCAATGTTTCAGGAAACAGATGATGATGTTGGATTTATATATGACATTGTAGTGAATTCAGTGAGGTGAAAAGAAAAAAATGTTACAGCTCATATTCTTATAATTCAATACCCTTTAATCTGTTAATTTTGGGTGTTTGGTTTCATGAATTATGTGACAAATGGAAACCATGTATTGATTTAGTCAAAAAGAAAAAGAAGAAGAATGATCAAAATGGCGATAGCTGCTGGCTTCTGGCTATTGACTCTTAATAGTTGTGAAATTTTTGAGCTATTTTGTTCTTCATATCTTTTTGCTACCTGTAGTAAGAAGGTGATAATGCAATGGTAGATTGAATACCGTGCCTTGCTGCTACTGAGAGCATAGTAACATTTGTGTGTATGTGCCTGTGTGTTTTCCCGTAATAAGCCTCTATATAGAACATCATAAGGGTGTCTTATGCCAGAGGAATGAAAGTGAACTAGAGACAAGACATGTTCACACCACCCAAAACTAGGAGCCAAACAGATCATCTGGGTAGGCAGAAGGAGAAGAGGTGATGTATCCTATCAAGCAAATATAGAACTCTTTTTAGTACTTTGAAATTTGTCTTTTTTTTCTTTCAAGCGCCATATACATAAAAGGAAATGTCGCCCAACTGTAGTTTGGCTGATCTGCTGGCTGTCTGCTGTCACTAAGAAGAATGCAGAAAATCCATTCCTAGGGATGGTACATTCGTGTGTTTCTAAGGACAACCAATCTATGCTGCGGCGTCATTAAAATTACTTGTAATGATTATAATTGTGTTTTTAAATGAGCATCTTTTGTGAAAAAGGAAGGGGGAAAAAAAGAAATCTGTTCTAGTTATTCCAGATGAGTACATATGAGAGAAGAGGTAATATGAACGGATGGATTAGTGTTAGAGTACACAGATGGTCGGAGTCAGTCACCACCAAATCCATATTAGACCGAGTGTGCCTGGTAGCAGTTCCTCTCGTCCCAAGAGCGTCCAAAACCTGCTTGACCTGGAAAGGCAAGGCTTGATCCCCAGTATGTTTTCTAACAGTCAAGTCAGCCTTAGTATCCGAGATAAATCTTAAACAATCAATATGTAATGCTGCTTAATATATAGGATACTTATTTTTTAAAATTCACACCTTTATATAGACATACTATAAAGTGGGAGGAGGTTATGATTGTGTTATATGAATGGTCAAATTTCAGCTCATGAGTCGGTATGGACAAGTAGAGACCTGGGCCTGGATTCTACCGGATCTAGTTTTGTAGGTCTAGTATTTTTTCAGGGTCAGGTTAGACCCACGTTTAGATATGAATATTCTGGGACATGAGATGCCTCTAGAAACCTTCAAATTGAGGTATTTTGGTAATTCCCAAGTAAGAATATTCCTATCACCTTGATGCTTGAATTGGGTGACCTTTATTCCTGTTTTCTGCCAGTTTTGCTTCATTGCATTACTGCATTGTTAAGTTAATTAAACAAAATCCAGCAAATTATTACACATTTCATCAAGCACCCAGGAGCTTATTTGTAATCAGGGTCCAATTTTCAATATCGGAAGAATGTTACAAAAGGTTTGTGCAGATAATATGGTTGTTTCCTGCTATTTCCCATGGTGCTGCTTAGCTATGATGTTATCAATAACAGGCTCAACAATCGTGCCCATGTCCGTCAGGTCATGCTTCAACTCCTCAACCTGTAAAACCAAGGTAATTCTTTCACTCTTGCTACCAAATGCACGATTATTGACTTTGTCAAAGTAACATGGGGAGGAGAAATCGAAGTGAATGAGAGAAAGAGCCAATACCTTGTGAATGAAATCTTTTGTGTGTTCGGCATCCTTGGCAGTGACGCTAGATGCGTGTTCTATCAGTAAAGCAGCTTCCTTCAGTTTGGCATTATCTGGAAACGTACACACCACCTCTGCCGATATCTTTTCCGTCGTAGTCGCAACCTTTTCCACCACCTCTGCCACCATTTCAGCCTCTTCAACCACCCCTTCCACCTCCCCTAACCACCCACATTTTCAATGGAAATATAAGATAAGGTGTCATTGATGATTTATGTAAAATAAATTAGACAATTATCAGTGGTTGTCTTTGTTGGTTTTTTTTTTTTTTTTTAATCTTTAGGTCTAATCCTCCAAATTTATGCATAATTTAGGTATTTTTACAAAGAGCGTGAATTATAAACTTCTTTATATCAACTGATTGGGAATGGGCTGCCAATTTGGGTAGCCCGACAGAAAGGCCGACGTGGCCCAAATGGGGTCTAACACGGCATTGGCGTTAATTTCCTTTGCTTGCAAGAATTAATGGCTTAAAAATGTGGATAAGAATGAGGAAGTCCATCTGGGAATACGTACCTTCTATCAACAAGAAATTGGCCCAGTTTTTCTTCAAGAATGGCAATGCCAAGGACAACATAGAAGCCAGAAGCCATTTTATCCTGCAAATAGAGCATCAAAGAAATGTGGAAAGTTTTCTTAATTAGATTTTCCCTTAAAACTAAACACACAGACATGCCCATATATATCTATACAGTAAACATTAATGAATTGAATGGAATATGAGGTAATTTAAGTTTAAACATAAAACTAAACCACGTTGAAAAGCTGGTTTTAGGAGGTGGTTGTGGGACTGATGGCTGAACCTCGTCCTCTTCTTCAATCTTCACGGTACTACTACTACTGCAAATTGTATCACGAATCATTAACAACTTCCCATTATAAATATCACTATAGAGTAAACAGTGATCTTTCATGTATATACGTACGTTTCATCAGCAGCTGATGAAGGGTCAGAGTTCATTCTGGTAGCGGCGCTCGAGATCACCCTCAAACCTTCCGGCGGGGAATGGGCGCCATAGCTCAAGTACCGTCCTTGATGAGATTGAGTATTACTCCCACTAGCCCTGCTGCTGCGAATCCGATACCAACAAAGAACCGTAACCAAACTCCGAACCTTGTACGAGACTGCTGATGATTTCGCCATTATGGACATGGTGGCGTTCGTATATATCGATATCTATCTATATATACACACACCAGCTAGAAGATGAGCTATGGCGACGGAAGCCTCTCTCTCTCTCTCTCTCTGTCTGTGGAGTGTGTGTGTAGATATGTAATGGGGTAGAAGCACATATATATTCTGCAATATTTCTGATGAATGGGAGTGGTGATCCCTACGCTAAATCAAACGCAGATGGAGAGAAGAAGGGCCGAGCACTCCAAGAGATGATGCGTACGTTTGCTGCTGCGCGCATCATATCAATGCATATGGATATATGAATTAATACATCTACTTCTCTTGAAGCTAAAGCTTAAGCTTGTTGTCTAATAAAACAGATATATATATATATATATATATGGAGCTCTAAGAGCAAGCCATGATGTATTGCTTGCAAGCTAAAGCTTACGAACCCTTTCCAAGGCCACACATAATTATGAAGTGCTCTCTCCATCTCTTCGTTCATATTTGAGCATTTGGTTTTGTTGAGTGAGACAGAGCCCAATGAATGCCTGCAGATGAACAGGTTTACAGACTCACTGCGCCAACAAATTTGCAGCTAGGCGTTTCGTCCCGGTTTAGTGGGGTTTCTATCATTTTTTCAGGTAATGGAGGCTTCATCACATAGGTGTCACGTAATAAATATGTGGAGATGATTTGGTGTTTTGTTAATAGTACGTATATTCAGGTGACACAGCTAAACATGTTATTAGATAGTTAGTCACGTGACATAATAATAATTTTTTTTGACTCATAATATTTTAAATCCAAAATGTACGAATTCAGGAGATATGTTATTTATTACGTATTATTATATATTGATTATTAAATTTTACGTACTTTGAGTATTGAAATTAATTTGATCATTGAAAAATATATCGAGGGATCAAGCCTTGCCCTTGTAGATTGAGCGGGCTTTGGAGATACTTGAGATCTAGAACAACTACCGAATGCACTCAACTTAAGACGAATTTAATAGCAATCAACTCTAAGCCATTGTCAAATTTGTTGTCTAAAATAATAATCGAAAAAGAGGAGTGAATTAGATTTTTAATTTTAAAATGATTTTGACCAAATTATTAGCTTTTAAAACAAGTTTAATACTATTTAATTTGCTGATAAATAGACAGTTACAATAATTTCAATTAAACACAAGATTTTTATAAAAGTTTGGTTTTACGAGTCTACATGCTATTTCTTCAAGTGTAAGAATTTAAAAAATTTTACGAAAAATAGAAGAAATAACTCTTATCATCTGTAAAGAGCTAGAACTTCAATAACAAAATAGTCTCGCTAACAAGATCACAAAATTGTAGCAATTTAAATCCCTCTCAAAGTTAGATCACCTCATATATATAAGTGAATAAAATATAAATAATTAAATTACAATCCTTTTAGTCTTGAAACAAATAAGGACTTTATTTTCATAGATCTTTTACACTTGAATGACTTGAATACCTTCAACTTTGAACTTACAAATAGCTCAATAAATGACTTCAAATGTTGGTAGATGAGGTGCTTTTAAAGTCCTTTTGTTTGTGGTTGTAGCCATATTGATTTGAAATGTGTCTTTCTAGTTGTCTATTGCATTAAACAGGCAACATTAGAAAAAAAAAAAATTGTAGATGTGTAAGAGAAAATATATAGTATTTAAGAGGCAAACATCACTTTATAAGAGCAAAGTAGACTATAAAAGAAATAGTGATACCTTATAAAAAATGGTTGGTCATAGGAGATATATCATTTGGAAGACCTCAAGAAGCATTAGAAAGGAAAGGAGTAACTCTGAAAATAAATAGCATTTTGAACAAAGAGAAAAAAAAAAGAAAGTATTAGACTGTCTCATCGTACTTTAGTGAAAGACATTAATGAAAGAGAGGGAAATTAGTTTTTGTCTTGTGTTACAAAAGAGGAAATATGTTTAACTTTAAGAAAAATAAGGTAGAAGGGCCTTAGAAAAGTTGTAACTGAGAACACTAATAAGGAAAAGAGAAAAATTAGTTAAATTTTTTTAGATGAAAATCATTAGACAGGTAACGGTCAACCAAATTTCTTTCTTGAAGAAAATAAAAAGCATTTTATGATGATCTGGTCAATAAAAGAGTATTTTTGATCAACTAATTGGGCTTTTTCATATGGTCTTAAAATACACTAAGATCATTTGATCAATCATAACTTGTATTTGATTGATTAGACTAAGTGTATAAAAAAATGAGATATAAATTCTGTCTCTTTTTAATCGGTTAACACTATTTATTTGAAGGTAAATACGAAAAATTAGTGATTTTAATTATGAGAACATTTAGTTGATTAACCCCATTGGTTTGATGGACTAAATTGGTTCTTAAAAGGATACTTAAAATGTTCTAAAGAGTTTGATTAGACCAAACTTGAACTTTAGTCTACTAAACTTAAATTGTTTTTAAATAGAAATAGATTATTACCCACATTTTTTGCTCACTTAATATTGTTTCAAGAAATAATATTTTAGATATCTTTGATTCACTGGACCAGAAACATGGGTTGACCAAACCCCAGTTAAATTGGATAAAAAAAAATATATTTTAGATATACTTTAATTTACTAAAATATCTATCCTTTTGTATTATCACCTAAATTAAGAAATCGTATCCTTTGAGACCCTTGACTTTATGTATGATGCATGGAAATTAGAATTTCCATAATAGCGTCCAGGAAACGTTAGACAGCAATGGCTTTATTATATTTATTAAATATTAAATGATATGGGGAGCCGCCATGAAAGCAAGAGCTGCAGAAAAGTCAAAGACGAGGGAACAGGGAGAAGGAAGAAGACCAAAAGCACCTCATCTGCTTCATCGCCAGCCACAACCTAAACCTAATCTTTACGCAGTCGTCAAGCAGGCTGAATGGTTTTCTCTCTTTCTCTCTGTCTCCTGCTCCCCCCATAGCCATATCTCTTCTCGTCTGCCATGGCGGCCGCCTTCCATCCTGTGATACACAGGAAATTGTTTGCAACTAACATATCAGGAGGACTCTGTGCACCGGGTTGTGACCCTCCCAAGCTCACGATCGACAAGTGCCGAAGCCTTTGTCCTGTTTGCGTTCAAGTTTGTGGTGCTTGCGTTCAAGTTTGTGGTGCTTGCGTTCAATTCTGTGAAAGTCCTATAAGCCCACCCTCGAACCCTCTCCCAAGTCCTCCATCTCATCCTCATTCACCCAACAAATCCCACAACTTCCACCTCCTCCTCATCATCACACTTTCAGTCGTCTTCACAGCTTGCTTCGTCTTCTTCTTCTGCACCATGTACAAGAAGCACAGGGACAGGACGAGGCTGAGGAGATCAAGATCATCAAGGCCCGAAGAAGAACAAGAACAAGCAATCGCCCTTGATCTCGACGGTTTTCTCGATGAAGACCACGGCCCTGTGCTGGACCATCCCATATGGTACATCCGTACAGTCGGGTTGCAGCCGTCGATCATCAGCGCAATCACGGTCGTCAAGTACAAGAGAGGCGACGGGCTTGTTGAAGGCACGGACTGCTCTGTTTGCTTGAACGAATTTCAGGAAGACGAGACCCTCCGGCTGCTGCCCAAGTGCAACCACGCCTTTCACATCCCTTGTATCGACACCTGGCTCCGATCCCACACCAATTGTCCCATGTGCCGCGCCGGAATCGTCACTAACCCCGCCGGATTGCCGCCGCCGCCAACAACGGCGGGTGTTTCGTCAGTTCTCGGGGAGGAAACTCCAGCGGTGATCCCGGAGAGGAGTGGCGAATTGAGGATCGAAACAGAGGAGGGAGAAGGAGAATTCCGTGTTGAGAGTGGAGAAAACAGGCAAGAAACTTCCAAAGATGATCTCATGGAAGAGGTTCAACCAGTGAGAAGGTCGGTTTCCATGGATTTTGTGGCTGCTACGATGATCAGTGCTGCAATAGCTGGGAAGAACGAGGAGAATAAGGGCATTAATCTTGCCAAGAAGCCCGATGCAAATGGGAACTTGCTTGGATTAGTGGGAAGTTCCTCAATTGGGAGATCTTTATCTTCATCACAGAAAGAGCCTACTTTGATGAAGAGATCCACGTCTTGCGGTGGCAAGATTTTGCTCTCAAGGAATAGCCGAGCCCGGAACTCGCTTAATCTTCGTTCCTCCTGAAGCTCTATTCGTGCTCTTTTACTTTCTGTTTTGTCCCACCAATGCTGGAGCTCTCGACAAGCCTGAGAGTTTTCCACAGGTTACTACTTACCTCTTGCATACATAAATGTGTAATTAATGAATTATATAACATATGGACAGTGAGTGGCTGATGCATAAAATGGTAGTCAGCCAAATGTATCTCGTCTTTCTGCAATTTCAGGTTCCTAAAGTGGATGAACAAAGTGTAGTTAAACATTCTTGTTCTTTCGAATTGATCAAGATGGTCACCGTATGTTGGGTTATGTACATGCATAGCCATCGCATTAGATGCAAGACAGTTCAGGGATAAAAATTAAAATTTTATCCATGTCCCATTTAGGCACATGGGTTTGCTGTTTCTGATCTGTTCCATCTTAGACTTAAAAGATAGAAGAAAGGCCTATCATGCAGTTAGAAGGGGCTTGCTCTGATGAAAGGCCTTGAGTTAACAGGGTTGATCCAACTGCTTCTTCAAATAATTAAGGGTGGGTCTGGTGAGCTGCTTTGTTTGTCTGGATGGATCAAGCAATGTTTATTAAGGATGTAATCTACTGGGGTCCAAAAGTTCCGGGCAGCATCATCGCTTTGGGTCACCCCCGAAATTGCTCCATAGAGTGTGCTCCTCATCAGTTCTTGCAAATCCACTCATAGAGATGAAAACAAAAATTTATCAGACCGGAACTGAATGCTTCTGATCAGTTGGATTAGGATTATAACAATAAAGTTCCTTCTTTTATAAATGGTGTGAATTCACAGCCACTATTTTTTTCTTGATTTATGCACTCCAAACAAGCAATGTTTACGTTCTAATATAAGCTTTAATGAAGTTGTATAAACTATCCAATAATCCTATGAAGATATTATCTTAGGAGTAATAATTAGCATTATTCTTAAAAACATTATCATCAGATCATTCTTGCCCTAATTTTTTTTTATTAAAATTTGGAGTAAAACAAATTTTTCCTCAAATCAATTACAATTATTGCAAAAACCCACAAAGGTAATCGCGTAAATACATAGTTTTTAATTCAAGATTAAATTTAATTTGATAAAAACTACGTTCTGATGTTGTATCCTCAAATCTGTCAAAATGTCAGTGCGAGTGTTATCCGTAATGGCGGGTCTTGTTATTAGAAGATGAGATGATGCGCCTCCGATGTAAAAGCTCTGAAGTCCGTGCAGTCATCTGGCTGCAATAACTAGCGATGTCTTCTTCTCTATCTCCTATCTCAGTTCCCCTTCCTTCACAATCACAAGCCGCCCCTTCCCTTCGGAATCAGAGAGCAGGATTGGTCCAAAACCAGAGTCTTCAACCCACCACAACCACCTCCGCCGCTGCTACTATTGCTATTAGTACTGACCCTCGCTTCTCCACCGGAACCTCTCCAAAACCCAGAAACGAGTCACGCTCAACTGCTTCATGGATCGAACAACTTCGGTCTCAGACCCGGTCCAATCATTTTCACGAAGCCATTTCCACCTACATTGCAATGACAGTGGCCGGTACCCAACCCAACAATTTTGCATTCCCGGCCGTCTTGAAGGCCGCCACCGGCATTCAAGACTTCAATTGCGGGAAGCAAATTCATGCTGCTGCTGTTAAACTTGGCTACAGCTCTTCGTCGGTGACTGTGGCCAATACCCTGCTCAATATGTACGGGAAATGTGGATATATTGGCGATGTGTTCAAGGTGTTTGAAAGAATTCCTCACAGAGATCAGGTTTCTTGGAACTCGATGATAGGGGCATTGTGTCAGTTTGAGGAATGGGAGCTTGCAATAGACGCGTTCCGCGCAATGCAGTCAGACGGAGTGGAGCCGAGCTCGTTTACCTTGGTGAGTCTAACGCTAACATGTTCCAATTTAAGCAAACAGGACGGGTTGCGACTTGGAAAGCAAGTCCATGGATATAGTTTGAGAGTAGATGATCGAAAAACGTTTACAAACAACGCCTTGATGGCTATGTATGCCAAACTAGGAAGAGTGAGCGACTCAAAAGCTATATTTAAGTTATTTGCAGGCCACGACTTGGTTTCTTGGAATACCATGATAAGTTCGTTTTCACAAAGTGATCGTTTTCTTGAAGCTTTGGTGTTCTTGCGTCTCATGGTTCTTGAAGGAGTCGACCCAGATGGAGTCACAATTGCAAGCGTTCTTCCCGCATGCTCCCATTTGGAGTTGTTAGATTTGGGGAGGGAAATTCATGCATATGCCTTGAGAAATCACAAACTGATTGGGAATTCTTTTGTGGGCAGTGCTTTAGTTGACATGTACTGCAATTGCAAGCAGGTTGAAAGTGGCCGTAGGGTTTTTGATGGCATCTTAGAGAGGCGACTTGGGTTATGGAATGCTATGCTTGCTGGCTATGCGCAAAATGATTTCAATGAGAAGGCCTTAACACTCTTCATGGAAATGGTGGAGGTCTCAGGGCTTTTTCCTAACACCACTACAATGGCAAGTGTTTTGCCAGCTTGTGTGGACTGTGACGCTTTCTCTGACAAAGAAGGCATGCATGGATATGTGGTGAAGTTGGGTTTTGGGACAGATCGGTATGTGCAAAATGCACTTATGGACATGTACGCGAGGATAGGGAAGTTAGAAGTATCAAGACATATATTTGACAGTATGGAGACTAGGGATATAGTATCTTGGAATACAATAATCACGGCTTATGTGATTTCTGAATGCCATGAGAACGCCCTTATGCTGCTAAATGAGATGCAAAGAGTCGATGAGACAAAGAAAAGGAAGAATGATGACATTGTGGGTGAAGGAAACATTCCCTACAAACCGAATGCAATAACACTCATGACGATTCTTCCTGGTTGTGCTGCTCTGGCTGCACTTGCAAAGGGAAAAGAGATCCATGCCTATGCTTTCAGACACATTTTGGCATCTGATGTTGCAGTTGGAAGTGCATTAGTCGACATGTATGCAAAATGTGGTTGCTTGAACTTATCTAGGAGAGCATTTGAAGGCATGCCAATTAGAAATGTCATCACATGGAACGTTATCATTATGGCTTATGGGATGCATGGGAAGGGAGAGGAAGCTTTGAAACTTTTTTTTGAAGGTATGGGGGCAGAAGGACAGAGGGGCCAGAAAGTCAAGCCGAATGAAGTTACATTTATTACAATTTTTGCAGCATGCAGTCACTCTGGATTGGTGAATGAGGGGCTAAACCTTTTCCATAGAATGAAAGATGACTATGGAATTGAACCCACAGCAGAACACTATGCTTGTGTTGTTGACTTACTTGGTCGAGCTGGCCAACTGCAGCAAGCATACGAATTTGTCTGTGCCATGCCTGCTGAATTCGACAAGGTAGGTGCCTGGAGTAGCTTGCTTGGTGCATGTCGGATCCACCAGAACGTTCAAATTGGGGAAATAGCAGCCAGAAATCTCCTTCAGTTGGAGCCAAACGTAGCTAGCCACTATGTTCTACTATCTAACATCTACTCATCCGCCAGGTTTTGGGATAAAGCAACAGAGGTGCGAAACAAGATGAAGGAAATTGGCGTAAGAAAAGAACCGGGCTGCAGTTGGATTGAGTTAGATGGCGGAGTACACAAGTTCAAAGCCAGGGACGTTTTGCACCCTCAAAGCCAGAAGCTCTACCTCTTCCTGGAGACATTGTCAGAGAGTATGAGAAAAGATGGCTATGTTCCTGATACTTCTTGTGTCCTTCAGAATGTGGACGAAGAGGAGAAGGAAAATCTGCTTTGTGGACACAGTGAGAAACTGGCTATAGCATTTGGAATCCTTAATACTCCTCCAGGCACCACCATAAGAGTTGCCAAGAACCTCAGAGTTTGTAACGACTGTCACGTTGCCACTAAGTTTATATCAAAGATTGAGGGAAGAGAGATTATTGTGAGGGACGTGAGGAGGTTCCATCACTTCAGGGATGGCACTTGTTCTTGTGGAGATTATTGGTGAAAACTAATCCAAAATCAAATTCATTTCTGAACATGATATGAGATTTTGGGGGTAAATCATATCAAAGCTCACAAAATTTGTGTCCTTTTCAATTTGATCACTAAATTTTAATTTTTTGCAAAATGATAATAAAACTTTAAAATATTTTGTAATATGGTTATTAAAGTGATTTTTGGATAATTTCTCACCAAAATTGCTAACGTGGCAATGGCCACATCATCGTCATATCAGCGCCATGTCAGTAATTTTAGCTAAAAATTATCAAAAATCACTTTAGTAACCACATTGTAAAATATTTTAAAATTTTGTTATTATTTTGCAAGAAATTGAAGTTTAGTAATCAAATTGAAAAGAACACCAATGTTTTATGACATTTGGTGTGATTTACACAAGATTTTTGCTTGGATTTGAATGCTACCACTTATGCATCCATCTCATTGATTATTATACCCTCTTGGGTAGGCCTTATGCCCTGTGGACTTGTTCAACAATGGCAGGTTTTTACTTGTAAAGACAAGAGTAAATGTACAATCTACATATAACTATTCGTTTGTATAATTTACCTCTATGTATACTTTGTATATATATAGATTTGGGTGAATTATTACATGGTGACGTTAGATTATTTTGTTTATAATAATAATAATAATAATAATAATAATAATAATATATAATATTAATTAATTTATTATATTATATATTCGAAACAGCACTCGATTTTGTTTTGATATCATATCAGTGTTTCATTCCCATATCAGTGAAAAGAAAAATCCTGACACCTAATACAACGCAATAAGTAGTAACCTGAGTGGGATAACGGTGGAAGAATATCCCCCACACATTCATTAGTTATGATTTAAATATACATATATATATCATTTATCACATGCAGAGGCAGCAAATTCATATTTTTAATTTTTTAGTACTGTAGTTTTACGTTTTTTTTTATGTAATTATTTGAATTTTTTATTATTTCAATTAAATCTCTATATTTATATTTTTGAATCAATTTAATTTTTATATTTTAATATTTTTTTGTGTATGACAATCTAAAATTTTTGCTATTTTAATTATATCTCTCTATTTATATTTTTAAATTAATTTAATCCCTCAACTTTGACATTTTTTTTTTTTTTTTTTATGAATTTTTCGTTGGTGTGGGTTTGGCAACACAGAAGTGCACGGAAGCATAATTAGGCCGACACATAAAGTTGAGGTTGTTAATGAAGAAGAAGTCTCTTCACAATTGGTGGTCGAGGTTTCATTTCTCGAAAGCACTCCAATTATGCGTACATTCATGATATCAACCGATGACCCAACTGGAACCATATGAGGTGGAGCTAGCACGGACCTACCAACGGCGACGTCCGTCAAATTTGTCACAAGCACGTTACTTGCACGTAGCTCCCTCGATGCTAATTGACATATATGAAGCTAGCTAGCTGCCCTAATTAAGCTGCAGCCAGATTAATATTAAGAGATGCAGCAATTAGCTTTACAGCAGGAGAAAACGAAACCCCAGTTTTTGGATGGACACTACAGTACTGTGTCTGTTCACCTGACCCCATGAAGTTATCATGATCAACTGATGATGCCTTGCTCTTGTTGTATCTATTTTCTATATATAGGCCCGCTCCCTCTGTTCATGACTTGTCTCTCTGTTCTCAAGTTAAGAAGATAGACTTAATTATTAGAAGAAGAATATGGATTTGGTTTCGGTTCACAGTAGCTCCTCCCTTGAACCACCCAAGTTGATAACCATCAAGGCACTGACGGAATCATCGGCTACTGGCACTGCCCTGAAGTCCATCCCTTCCCACTACAACTGCACCAGTACTTACGATAATCCCTGTGAAAACAAAGGCGCAGACGCTTCATCATCAGACCCACAGGACGCCCTTCCGGTCATTGATTTTTCGTTGCTTACCTCTGCAGATTCCGAGAAGCGCTCCAAAGCCATCCAAGACCTCGCCAACGCCTGCCAAGAATGGGGCTTCTTTTTGGTATACATACACACATATATCCAACCTCCATTAGTGCAGACATTCTACTCTAAAATAATGTGCTTGCCAAGACAAGGTAGCTAGCTAGGTCATATATATACATATATCTTGTATTCGTTCTTAATTACTCCTTTTGAATCATCAGGTGATTAATCACGGCGTGCCAGAGAGCTTGATGAAGGCAGTCATTGACGGGTTGATCGAGTTCTTCAATCTGAGGGAGGAAGAGAAGAAAGAGTTCGAAGGGAAGCATGTGTTGGATCCAATCCGGTGCGGCACCAGCTTCAACCCGAAGATGGAAAAGGTTTTCTTCTGGAGGGACTTTCTCAAGGTGTTTGTGCATCCTCAATTTCACTTCCCCAACAAGCCCCCTGGTCTCAGGTAATTAATTAACCGACCGATCGAGCTGGTTTCTGCTGAATTTAATTAAGGCCTAATACATGCATGCTTATGCATGTATTTTAATTAATTAATTAATTAATTAGCTGTGTTAATTGGCAGTGAAGTTGCAGGTGAATATTGCAGAAGAAGCCGACAAGTAGTGAGGGAGTTACTGAGAGGAATATCGGAAAGCTTGGGGCTGGAAGGAAGCTATATTGACAAGGCAATGGATCTCGAATCAGGATTTCAGGTCTTCGTAGCAAACCTCTATCCTCCCTGCCCACAGCCGGAGCTTACAATGGGCATGCCCCCGCATTCCGACCATGGCTTACTGTCCCTTCTCATTCAAAACGACACCCCAACTGGCGGCCTGCAACTCCAGCACAATGGCAAGTGGGTGAATGTAAACGCCCCTCCCAACTGCTTCCTCATCAACACCGCCGACCATCTCGAGGTGCTCAGCAATGGCAAATACAAGAGCGTTCTGCATCGGGCAGTTGTGAACAGCCAAGCCACCAGGCTATCCTTAGCCATTGCCCACGGACCGTCACTCGACACAGTCGTCGGGCCGGCGCCGGAGTTGGTGGACGGTCAACCACCGGCCTATATTCCAATGAGATACAAGGAATATATGGAGCTTCAGCAAGACAACGCGCTTGACCGGAAATCCTGCTTGGACCGAGTTCGGACAGTGTGATGAGCAACCTCGTACACACGATGGATGGATCATCAATCGATATTGTTGGAAGATACAAGGAATATAAGTATATCTCTTGTTCTTAGGTGCGTTGTGTTGTGGTTGTATTTTTTACTTCTGTTTCAACTTCTGATTTTGTATCGTTTTCTTGATACTTCTCTTGGTCTTGGCCATGTGACTATGAGTGATTGATTTGCAGGGAATATCAACAAAGTGAAATAAAGTTCATTAATTACCAAGTTTGTTATTGTTATTGGAATCTAAGCAGCCCCATTAAAAATTGTTGTCATTGGAGGCATATGCATATCATCTACCAGTTAAAAGAGTGCTATTATTTATCTAAACTGATACATTTTTATTGAATAATAAAAATACACATAATAAATATTAATACTTATATATTTTTATTATCTAATGAAATTGTGTCATTTAGATCGGTCTAGATGAATAATATTATTTTACCTAAAAAATGTTATTTATGTATTAATATATTATATATTTTATATCATATTAATATAATTATAATAATAATTCATTAATGTGAGAATGTCATTAAAATTGTTGAAGTGAGTGTCCAATAACTGAAAGTGCAAATTACTTTTTCATCAATAACATTCAACAACAACATATTGAACAGACAGGACATTATCACATGCAGATGCAATCAATCAGGGAGGGGGATAAAGCCAAGAACAACTGAAAGCATTCCAAAACGGGTGGGTCCATCCATGTCCGTTTCAATTGGACCACTCCACCATTTGCAGCCGAGGGGTGAGCAGGAGCATCTCTGTTTGCGTACCCAGCAAAGAGACAGGCAGCTGAATTAGCATCAGATGTACGGCCTCCAAATCCAATCCCCACCTCGCCCTGCCTATCTTTCTTCTCTCTGATCTGCTTTTGCAATAGCACGAGTACATCGGCTTCTTTCATTTTGTTTGCCCCAAAGATTGAACAATTAAGAATGGCTTCAATTTCTGCTCAAACTTCCCCTGAGCCACCCAAGGTGACAACCATCAAGGCACTGACAGATTCATCAGCTGCGGCTCTGAAGTCCATCCCTCCCCACTACAACTACACCACCAATCCTTGTGAAAATATTGGTGCTGCCACTCCATCACCAGACCCACAAGACACAGTTCCGGTCATAGATTTCTCCTTGCTTACCTCTGCAGATTCTGAGCAGCACTCCATAGTCATCCAAGACCTCGCCAGAGCCTGCCAAGAATGGGGCTTCTTTTTGGTACATGTGTGTGTGTGTGTGTGTGTGTGCGCGTGCGCGCCCAGCAACCCACCCAGAATTAAGTAATGCGATATCTTGTAGTATCTGTTATATGGGTGTTTCCTTAATTTTTGGATCATTTCATTTACGTTTGACATGCGGCGACAGGTGGTTAACCACAGCGTGGCGGAGAGCTTGATGAAGGCAGTGGTTGATGGGTTGGAGGAGTTCTTCAATCTGAGGGAGGATGAGAAGCAAGAGTTTGAAGGGAAGCATGTGTTGGACCCAATCCGGTGCGGCACCAGCTTCAACCCCAAGATGGAAAAGGTCTTCCTCTGGAGGGACTTCCTCAAGGTGTTTGTGCATCCTCACTTCCACTTTCCCAACAAGCCCCCTGCTCTCAGGTTCTCAAACTCAACATATATATGATATAATTAATGATATAGCCCAATTACATATGCTAGAAATAAGATTTCCAATTCCCAACACTTGAAGCATGCTTGGTTTTGTGTCAATTTGCGGCAGTGAAGTTGCGAGGGAATACTGCAAAAGAAGTCGAGAAGTGGCGAGGGAGTTACTGAGAGGAATATCAGAAAGCCTGGGACTGGAGCCATGCTACATTGACAAGGCAATGGACCTCGAATCGAGTCTCCAGGTCTTCATCGGAAACCTCTATCCTCCCTGCCCGCAGCCGGAGCTTGCAATGGGTTTGCCCCCGCATTCCGATCATGGCCTCCTAACCCTTATCATCCAAAACGACACCCCAACCGGAGGCCTGCAACTCAAACACAAGGGCAAGTGGGTGAATGCAAACGCTCCTCCCAACTGCTTCCTCGTCCTTACCGGAGACCATTTCGAGATTCTCAGCAATGGCAAGTACAGGAGCGTTCTGCATCGGGCAGTCGTGAATAGCCAGGCAACCCGGATATCAGTAGCCCTATCCCATGGACCTTCACTTGACACGGTCGTGGGGCCGGCGCCGGAATTGATGGACGGCAACGGCAAGGACAATCAGCCGGCGGCGGCGTATATTCCAATGAGATACAAGGAGTATCTGGAGCTTCAGCAAAGCAACCAGCTTGATGGGAAATCCTGCTTGGATCGAGTTCGAATTCAGATAAGTTGAGCCACGTGTCCAGCTACAACAATAAAAGAAATAGATTGGGCCACGTGTTCAGCTGCAACAATAAAAGATCTTTGTTTTGCTTTGGTTCTATGTTTTTAAATAGAGGCAATTAACATCTTTGGTCAAGAGAGTAGAGAGTCTGAACGAACTCGATGTTCGTTTATTAAACTTGTTTTTATAATTCGCTTAAAACTCGTTGATTTGTCCATTAAGAAAAGCATGTGTTGCGTAAAAAACTCTACAAGAAAGTAGGGTTAGTGCAATAACATCGAATCAGATTTAATCGAATGTAAAGAACAATACTCAAAGTTTTAATAATAGCAACAAAAAGATGAACACAAAGTAAAAACTCCCTGTATAAGATCGATTCAAGGCTCAGATCTGTGAGTTCATTCACCACTTTGGTAACGCCAACTAATAGAAACCACAAGCCACAATGAAACCCTCAAATCAAAAACCTAGAAAGCCCTAACACCTCTCTGCCGAACACAAATGATGCCCTCTCTCACTCAATCGATCAAAGCCACACACAGTAGGTTACCACAGAAGGTAGATCGGTCACAAAGACAGAGGGTAGAAAGCACAAAGCAACGAGAAAAGCTTACCGAGAATGGATGATCAAAACCCCCTAAATAAGGCATGCGACACCAGCAAATCGGCCAAGATCAACAAGGACAGATGCTGTCCCTCAACATGGAAAGAAGAATCGGACCAACATGGAAACAGAGCAATCGAAGATCAGCCGCAAAAGGAAATCACGAAGGAAGCAATCGACCAAGCAAGGAGATTTGAGAGAGAAGAGCTCGGGTTCGGCCAAGATAAAGAGAGAAATACCAAGGAAATAGGCCGCACACGGGCCTTTTATATGAGGGCTTTTGGGTTTTAAAGATAATGGGCTTTTGGGCTCAGAACAATGGACTTCCCTTCACTTGAGCAAATGAGCTAAGGCTCATTTCTCCTCAAAAGTGGGAATAAGACTTGTGGCCCGACTTCTAAAATGGGCTGCCTAAAAGTGGTGACGGACTTGGGTTTTTCAATCCCGGGCCAAAGCCTATGAAGATAAAATTCACTCGAAAAATCGTCATAGTCTTGGGCCTCATTAGGAAACACAAAACCAACAACATGTATATACTCTTAAGACGATTTAGAGTTTTTTACTCCACAAATATGTTAGATTTGTTACAAATATTTAAATCTACGTTTCAAACTTTTAAATGTGTTAACTTATGTGCATTATTATGCTACCTTGTTAGGATATTTTCAGCCAAATAATTGTTGGAGTTAACATGGATTTTAAATTCTTCATGTTAATTGAAACAAGTCGATTCTAAATATGAAAACTTACTCATGAATTAAATTTGAACACCTCTTATATAGAGTTTAGTTCTTAAACAAGCCAAATTAGAACGTCTTAACAAATAAATAAATGGGTCGAACTCAAATAAAGTTAAACATAGCTTGATTTGACTCATTTACACCCCTAGAGCTGCAACAATAAAAGATCTTTATTTTGCTTTGGTTCTATGTTTTTTATTTGAGCTGTAAGCGAATTAATGTGTGTGGTGAAGAGTTTATGAACGAACTGGATTTGGCCTTATTTATGTTTTATTTATTAAGTAAATAATTAAATGAATTCAAAACCCTTTTATAATTCATTTAAAACTCATTGATTTGTTCATTAAGAAGAGCATGTATAAACTCTTAAAGACGATTTAGGGTTTTTCATTTCACAAATATTTTAGAATTGCTACAAATATTTAAATTTACATTTTAAACTTTTAAATGTGTTGATGTCGCGAAGTTAATATGTTTTAAACTTGCCTGCATTATTATGCTACATTGTTAGGATATTTTTAGCCAAATAATTGTTTAAAATATGGACTAGAAATTTTTTTTGAAGAAATGATGTTATTTATGAACGAGTTCAATAACTTATTCATGAATGAATTCAAATTTGATTCGTTAAGCTTAAATGAGTCAAGCCTAAATATGAAAATTTATTCATGAACTAAATTCGAACACCCCTTATATAAAGTTTACGCTAAACTCAAACACCTTAATAAATAAATAAAGAGCTAATTATGAAAATGATTCAATCATTTTAGCGAATTTAAAATTTTATCTAATTCTTACAATTTTGATAATTAGCTCTAAATTGGCTCAATTAGATAAAATTTTATCCAACATGTAAAATCAATTTAGATAGAATATGTTTATGTTGACTTGACATGAGAGGTATTATATAATAATAATATTTATATAACCCATATATATATAAATAAATAAAATTATAACTTGTTATACATAATTTGTTTATTTATTTTTCTTTAAAAAATTACTCTTTGATTAGCATAAAATATACAAGTTTTCACAAACTAGCCGCGCCCCCCCCCCCCCCCCCCCAGGGTTAAATTTTAACATTGCACTTAATCCCTTAATATTATGTTATTATGTTATGTATATATATGTAAATAATTAATATGTTCACATACCATTTAATTAATGCACTCACACTTACATTGGTTTTTATTTTTATAATATACATAAATAAATTAATTAATGTGTTCACACTATTTAACTAATTTATATTTTTATGTAATTAATTCGTATTCTTATTTTTATAAATAGATTAATGTGAAAAATAAATGCAAATGCAACTAATAAAACCCTTTTATAAAAAAAAAAAAAAAAAAGGTGTGAAAACAAAGTGAAGATTGCTTTTAGTTTCTACACTGTCACGTGGCTTAATCTGTGCCTTGAGTAATGTTAAGAATCACGACGAATGACAGTGTCATCAGTCTTGTGTCGTATCCTTATTGAATGAGGTGTTAAGTAGAGGTGACAATAACACATGATCTCCTTAGTTTCTTTTAACGAGGAGGCACCACATAATAACTTATGACATTATTATTAGCCATAACTTCTAGTATTATTCCAGTGCCTTGGGGTGTATGAGTGACTGTATATTCTGACTTATGTAAGTTTTTAAATAAATTATATTGATATTTTGTATTAATATCATGTGTTATATGTTGTTGTTGTCTAAATACAATAATACATTTTTTTGTGTATGAGAGTGGCTCAATCAGATCTACGAGTGACCTTAATGTGCGATTCAGAGCTCTGATACCAATTGATGTGAACCTGCGATGGAATGAAGTCAAATGAACCCACAAAAGATTGAAACAAATCCCAGAAAAACCAAAATCAGATATAAGGAAAGAATTTTCGACTCGATTATTCACGAACTAAGAACCTAGACTATAGTAAAATCTAGACCCGTTGATATGTGGAAACAAGAAGCAAAAATTGTGTTGTTAAACGTCACAAAGACTGTCAAGATCTTTGATAAGTCTAGATCTTGAACACCATAAAGAAATCATTTGATAAGTTCAAAGTTTTGTTCATTAAAGAATAAGATAAAAAAGAAAAATCTTTTAAATTCAATTCATAATCTTCTTCTTCCCCTTTCACAATGAAAAAGTCTTTAAATAGAAAAAAATAATTAAATCCTAATTATACTTAAAAACTAATAAAAATCCTAAACCTAATGGGATTTAGTTATCCTAATTCAATTACAAGTTGGAATAATAAAAGTAGTCCAATCCAACTACAAGTTGGAATACTAAACCTAAACAGAACTAAATAAGAATCCCTGTTAAAAAAGAATTAAAAATCATACAATTAAACTTCTAAACTAGAAAGGAAACAAAAATCTAGAAAAATAACAAATTTTTTGCTAGAATAATTAAAGTGCCAATTTGACACTCTAAACGACGAACTTTGGCCAAAAACCCAATGGGCTCAAGGGCTTTAGCCCATGAGTTCTTCTCAGTGGCTCATTTTTGCTCGAGAAACACATATTATTTATCCAATTCTAACACGACTGATTGGATTGATTGATTCAATTGTGTCATTGTTAGTCGACCCTCCATGATTCTCATCATTCCTTCCCTCTTCAAGATGATTTGTTCTCAAATCATAAACTGGAACAATCAGCTTGTTAGCATAGTTATGAATCTTCCCAAGCACTTGGAATGGTTCACCAAGTTCAAAGGCCACATCCTCGAAATCCTGCAACAAAAAATTAACCAAACTTATTCATGAACTAAATTCGAACACTCCTTATATAAAGTTTATGTTGAACTCAAACACCTTAATAAATAAATAATTATAAAAATGATTCAATCATTTTAGCGAATTTAAAATTTTATCTAATTCTTACAATTTTGATAATTAGCTCTAAATTGGCTCAATTAGATAAAATTTTACCCAACATGTAAAATCAATTTAGATAGAATGTGTTTATGTTGACTTGACATGAGAGGTATTATATAATAATAATAATATTTATATAACACATATATATATAAATAAAATTATAACTTGTTATACATAATTTATTTATTTATTTTTCTTTAAAAATTTACTCTTTGATTTGCATAAAATATACAAGTTTTCACAAACTAGCCGCCCCCCCCCCCCCCCCCTCTTTAAATTTTAACATTGCACTTAATCCCTTAATATTATGTTATTATGTTATGTATATATATGTAAATAATTAATATGTTCACATACCATTTAATTAATGCACTCGCACTTACATTGGTTTCTATTTTTATAATATACATAAATAAATTAATTAATGTGTTCACACTATTTAACTAATTTATATTTTTATGTAATTAATTCGTATTCTTATTTTTATAAATAGATTAATGTGAAAATAAATGCAAATGCAACTAATAAAACCCTTTTATAAAAAAAAGAAGGTGAAAGTGAAGATTGTTTTTAGTTTCTACACTGTCGCATGGCTTAATCTATGCCTTGAGTAATGTTAAGAATCACAGCTGATGACAGTGTCATCAGTCTTGTATCGTATCCTTATTGAAAGAAGTATTAAATAGAGGTGACAATGACATATGATCTCCTTAATCTTCTCTAATTAGGAGGCACCACATAATAACTTATGAC